>NC_136936.1:21202335-21327335 GCF_949987615.1 Pollachius pollachius
GGCATCGGGTGAATTTCTCTTGTGTGGAGGGTGAGTGTGAGGCCACGCTGTTGTTCCTTCTATAACATTGATGGCGCCGATAATAACATCCCTATTGGGTCCAAGCAGAGTGTCTAACCGCCCACAAACCACCTGCTCCGTGGTCGTTCGTGCATATACCTGTAGGCTAAACCGCTGTGTTGATATAATTTCACCCCATGTGACTAAAAATTGTGAACAAGGAAACAGACCAGCCGGCATGTCGTCGGTGCTGCTCCCCACTTTCACTCGCTACACATAAAACAACCAGAACTTTGAGTGGTAAAGCATTGGTAAGTGGATGGTATTCAACGTTCAAAATAGCTTGGGTCTGCAGTGGAAATATGACGCTGTGATACATGTGTCAGGTATTAATCATGGTGGGTTATTTAGCCATAAATAACCCCACACACCCACAAACACACATGCACCGCCGATGACTGTGTGTATATTTTGTGTTCTCCTCCCTGGCTGCAGTGCTGGCTGCTCTGTTTCCCTTGTCACGCAACAATTTGCGTCACCAGTCTGTGAATTGGCTGCTGTTCATCTGGCAGACGCTATAAATATTTTGCTTTACTTTCCTCTGGTGGTCAGCCTCCTGTCGTACACAGGAAGTGAATCATTCTCAGACCATGGTTTTATTAATCTGCGAGTGTGGCCCTTACTGTATGTGCTAGAGCTGCAGTAGCTGTTGGGCTTAAAAACTAACAACAAGGCGATATGATCAGCGCTCTAAAATAACAGCAGAACCACTGCAAGAGATAATTATAGTCATGACCAACATGCACTGAGAACCCAAGAAGGCATCGCTGTGTTCTTGGTTTCGATAGGGGTCATCTTTTGCGGCGAACCCAGCCTTCCAAAGGACACGCGTCTAGACTGCCATCTCTTAAAGCAACACGATCATTTAGTGACGTCTTGTGCTCTCTGGCTCTCTGGCTCTTTGTCTCTCTCTATTGGTCTCCCTTCCACTGAAACTTTGCTTCCACTTGCATTGCAGCAGACTTGTTCTTCCCACGATCAGTTTTTGTCTACTCGTCATATAGCCTCAGGCAAAACAGTCCTCTGTCCTTTGCCTTTCTGCCTTTCCTGTCGGTTTTTACTGTTTGTTTTTCTTCTTGCTTTCACTGAAGTCTTTCTCTCCATGCTGGTTTAATTCTATATGGATGGTCCTTTGTTACCCCAAACCTATTTGCTCACGTACACACAAATAGATACAGACATAGGTCTTTATTTATAGACGCTTAAAGAAGTGTATCACAGCAATGTATATTTGCAACATTGCAGCTTTGCTGTTCTTTCTCTTCTCACTTCTTGATGAGGGATAGGCAGAGAGGACTATCTTTAGAGTATTGTTAAACTGGGACTGAAGGACAGAAAAAAGACTCCCCTCCACATACACTTGCTTTCTTTTCATTTTTTTCTGGGAGATTACGCCAACACACTTTTTCATTCTGGCTTCTCAGAATTTCAACGAGTTAACAGAACATGTGGAGGCTTTCTGTGGGCTCTTTGTCCTGGCCTGTGTACCGAGCAGTATCTCTCACGTGGAGCAGCAAGCATGGCTCTCTCCCCCTTGCCTCTTCTCTCCCCTGCTTTTAACCCCCTTACATAATACTGGTTTCCAACAGTTTTCCCTTCCCCCACCAGTGTTGGCAAGACTCCTCCCACTGTCCTATCTCCTTTCTTTGTTCCATATGCAGATTTCCCCTTTTGGTGACCCAGTCATTTCTTGGCGAGGAACATTTTGTTTCCAATTGAATAACAAAATAGTGCAAATTTGCTCCATTTCGGTCTCCCTCCCCTCTTGTTTTGCTTGGCTCGTGTCTGTGCTGCTCACAGAGGGTCCACCCATTCCAGCTCGCACGTGCCATGGGCCGGCCCACAGAGCTTAGCTGCTGGAATTGGCCCCCTCCCACACGCAGCTCATTGGTCGTGCCTTTGTGTGTTTACATGGACGGCCGGCCCCTTTTTGAGCACACTGTTCTCCCTTTGCCAGCAGGGAGAAACATTATGAAAGCCGACTCAGTCGTTGCTACAGAAAAGAAAGAGCGAACAAAAACAAACCACAACGTACTTGTTTCAGTTGGTTTGTTATCGATTATTTTACAAATCACTAAAACTGTTTTAGCAGTTACCATGTGTGGACTGTAATGGATGAGCATGGGTGTTGACAACCCAGAAGTCCCAGCTCTGAAGCCCTGGGGGAAGCAGCAGCAGCAACAGCAGCCCCGACCACACTGGCTAACCGCGGTGCTCCTCTCCCCCTTCCTGTCCCGTAGGCCGCCGCAGCCCACGCCGGGACAGACCCCCATGGTGTCTCCCCGGGCCGAGACCACCCCCATCCCCGTGCCCACCCAGGTGCGCAACTACCAACGCATCAAGCAGAATCTCTCCAGCAGCCCCACCAACACGCTGAGCGGCTCCCCCAGGTAAGAGGCACCGGCGTGGGGGAGGAGCAAGCTTGTCTCCCCCCTGATAGACCACCCCCATGGGATGTGATATCGCTTGTTAGGGGATCACCAAGTTTGACGTTGATGGAAACTTGTAAATTAAGTTAAGCAGAAGGACAATAAGTTGTTGTGTTAAGATGTCAAAGAAGTTAAAGAATAATGATAATGTTTGGTTTATGGTTAAGTTGCCTCCAGAGAATGCCTTCATATCCATAACACGAATCAACAAGTCAAACAAAGTTATCGATATATATGACTCTATAACATTTAAGTTATTTATGCAGTTGTGAATGTTTCAATTGAGTTACATCAGCAGGGTGTGTGTTTGTGGGGGGGGGGGGGGGGGGGGGAGAAACAGGAAAGCAGAGGAAGTTGTCGGCACTTTGCATATGAATGTGTTTTGTTGTGGCAGACCATGAAGTCAGTTGTGGGAAGACGAATTAAGGGGAAGTTTCCTGGAGACAGTGTGGCCCTGTGTTGTGGAGCTAGTGAGGTAACGCAGTCCAGAGTGGCCATAGTCCATGTCAGCTGATTTATTCTGAGAAAGGTGATTCAGTGTGACACCATGTATGCTCTTTCTCGACTACTCTCCCTGTGTTTTGCCGGATCATCATAAGTTGCCTCTCCCGTATATTTATTATATCAGAATTATATATAAGTATACCAGTATATTGAGGGATAGCTTCCCCCCTGTCCCTACCCTACTGGGTTGTTATGGGCCGAGACATGCGGTCTGTTTCCGGGGAAGGCCCCTCGTGGTTTCTCTCCTGGCCGCTAACCCCGACCTCCTCTCCTTCTGTGGGCCTGCAGGTCTGGCACGGTGCGGCGCTCCAACACCAGCCCCATGGGGTTCCCCAAGGCCCCCTCCGGGTCCCCCGGCTCCACAGACATTCCTCAGGCGGTGGGGCGGCGTCTCTCCACGGGCAGCTCACGCCCCTATTCCCCCTCGCCGCTGGGTAAGGCCACTGCCATGCCAACATGAGCTCCGTCACTCGGGACACGTGGCACATTTAAAATGTCGGCGGTGAACATTGGTAACATTCCTGTTCTCGCGTGTCAGCCCCGGTCAACGGGGTCGCCTGAATTCAGCCATGGAAAGTAATGTGGTGCTTGTTGTTCCCCCAGTGGGCACCATCCCAGAGCAGCTGGGCCACTGCTGCTGTGGCAACGCCCAGGGCCACGAGTCCCGGAGCCGCAGCTCCTCTGGAGGTATGTTGTCAGGGACAACGCTGACCGCTAACGCCGCGCTACAGGGTAGCTCAGCGTGTACAATGGATTAGCTTGTTTGTGTCAGGCGCCACACCGCTGTCATGTATAATAGCCGTGTTCCTTAAGTATAACAGACAAATGCTTTAGTGTAACTATTGTCTCTCTTTATTCAATTTAAGTGCCCTCTTATTCATGGTGAATGATGCATTTTATTTATATTTTATTATTATTATTCCTAATACAAAACCTTATTACTATTATTGTACCATAATTATTACAGCAGAGTTCTCATACAATTTTTGTTGACTTGCGTCTAAGGAAAAGCCTAAAATAGATTGTTTATTTTAATCAACCAAAAGCACATGGCCATGTTGGGACAGATGAAAAGAATCTCCAAAGTAGACCACTACATTCTGTAAGCTTTGCGCCTTTAAAATAACATGATTCTGTAGCTTTTTTGGGGTAAGGCGACAAGATTTTACCTAAATTTGCTCCCGGTGTGCTCTGGGCTTTAAAACTTAGTTTAAGGTTATGCACGGACAGAATTGTCCCTCTTATAAGCATAAATAATATACTTTTTATAATACCCAAGGTGACCTTATATCGTATAAGATAATTCATAAAAGATTAGTAATAAACAGATAAGCACCAGTAATAGAACAGCAGTACAGTCAACATGAATGCTCATTGTTTGTCACCTCAATGAGTGAGTCACTCAATCCGGTGTTCTATTAACTCCCACGCAACAACAGTAAGATTCCCGTGTGTCACAGGTGTGTTTGTGTTTATATGGAGAGGTCGGGTTGTCATGGTGACCTTTTATTTGGGAAGGTGGCGTTAGCACTTGGCTATCGCCCTTATCTGTAATCCCAGCAAAGGATTAACGTCCTCATGTGTAGCTGCCCCAACAATGTCGCAGCCCACTCTGAATGGTCTGTCTGTGTATTCCATGGGAGGGCCCTTGAAAATGATTGTGGTTTGTTAACCTCATGCTCACACTTTTCTCCTTCGCACCCCCCCAGGCTCCCCGGTCCCCTCCTCCCAGCTGCTGGGGGCCCGGCTCCACAGCGCCCCCACCCTGACGGAGGTGTACCAGACCCGGCAGAAGCAGCTCCACAAGCAGCTGTCGGACCCCACGCCGCCCACCACCACCACCTCCTCCTCCTGCTCCAACTACCCGGCCCCCAGCCACACTCAGATGGGCCGCCCCGCCAGCCTGGGCACCTCCCCCACCAAGCTGCTGGGCTCGTCCCCCCGCACCTCAGACTGGTTCCAGAAGTCCCCGCTGCCCACCATCATCGGCTCCCCCACCAGGGTAGGCTGACCCAGACCACGTCCAGGATGGTTTAAAGTTTGGTTTGCTCCTATGTTATCCCCTTCATAATAGTAAAGGACAACCAGGTAACACTTAACAATAAGACTGCATTAGTTCCTTAATGCAGTAATAAGCATTATCATATAGCATTAGCATAGTGGTTAGCATAGTGGTGAGTATAAGATAATGCGTAAATGAGTAAGTTAACATGAATGCCATTTCCTTAGCTAACATAAACACCATTACTTTAGTGTACATGAACACGGCTAGTAAACAAAAAATTTACCCGATTAGAAAAAACTCAACTGTTGATTAACTGTTAGTTAATTGTTAATAATTCTTATCACTGAATTAACTTATGTTGAGAAATGTTTCATTAATGTATCCTTATTCTAATGTGCTACAACTAATCAACGAAACTGTTCAATTTAGTAAAAAGGAAAAACTGTGTGGTAACATTTTGCCCTGTGAAAATATTCTGTCCTTCAGGTCATTTCGGCACCCTTCAAGATCCCCAAGACACAGGCGTCCTGTAACCTGATGGCTCTGGCGGACCACCAGACCCCCTCCAGGACGCCGGCAGATCCCCGGGACCTCTGCGCCCATCACCACCACTGCGGGCCCTACCCCAGCGGGCGCCAGGCCGCCCCCGAGGCCAGCCGCACCCCCTTTGGAAGGTACGGTGTTTCACCAGGCCCTGGGGGTCCCGTGTTCAGACACACACGGGTGGAAAGGGTCCCGAGGACGATGACGACGACGATGATGACCCCCACTGTTTCTTCAGTGCTTTTGATAGTCCTGGTTCTGAGCTCGCTGCGGTTGTCCAACCCCCCCCCCTCCCCCCCACACAGGTCAGTCAGCACCGGCCGTCTCTCGGAGCAGCCGGGCCGCATAACTCTGGGCGGACAGCCCTACCAGGGCAGCAACGACAGCCTGAACACGGAGCGACCCATGGACACAGGTACACATGCACACTAAAACACGTACATAAACGCACACATGCGCACGGACACACACACACACACACACACACACATCCCCCGACCTTCTCAACCTGCTCGTGTTGAACAAACTCACCGCACAGGCTTTTGTTTTGCTTTTAAACAATTTGAATAAAGATCGTACGAGTGAACTAAAAGGGTGGACTCCGAAGTAATAAAAAAAAAAAAAGATCGACACTTGGCATGAGCCCTCCCTACCCTGGTTTGCTGTGTGTGCGTGTTTAGGTGATTGTGCGCGTGTGTGTGTGTGTGTGTGTGTGTGAAGCACTGTGTGATATAGAGCGCATGTTTGGCTGTTTAGTGTGTTAAATGGCGGTCCTCCTCCTCCCTCCCTCCCTCCCTCCCTCCCTCACCACAGCCCCTGCAGGTTCGAGTGGGCTGGCTCAGGGAGGGGGGGCCAGTCCCCGGACTGTCCTGTTCACTGTGGGCTCACCTCCCAACAGCAGCACGCCCCCCACCTGCAGCCACCTGGGCACCCGACAGCGCACCACCTCAGGTGAGACCCGCTGATCCCGCTACCGGGACAGCGGCTCGGCTCGGCTAGGCTCGGCCAAGCTAGGCTTGGGTAGGCTAGGCCGGGCCGGGCCGGGGATAGTCTCCGCAACTACGAGCACCGCAGCCCGCCATGCTCAGATATATACCTCCTGCATGTGCTTCATAACCCCTGATTACTAACCTGGCTTGCCTGAGTAGAGCAGTAGATTTAGTATTTAGCAATGGTGAAGTCCCGGCAATTCCTTCTCTCAGTGCTTCCCTAATGTGCCTTTCACAAAGTCCTTTGTGATCCTTTTCGATTGAGGTGCTGTTGCACTCCTCTGCTGTCCTACCTATGTGACGTTGCCCTTCTTCATTCTGTGTCAGTCTTCCCCATTCTTCTACCGGTGTCCATGTTAAGCTCCTAAGCGGAGAAAACCGCCCAGCGTAACATTAAGCACTTTGACAATATCCTCATAATATTGCTGTTCTGGAGAAGAGAATAACCTCATGCCTCTGTCTCTCTCTCTCTCTCGCTCTCTCTCCCCGTCTAGTGGGCTCCAACAGCTCGGCGGGTTCCCTGTGCTCCACCACCAGCGGGCGGGTGTACGTGGGCTCCCCCCCCAGCATGGCGATGGGCACGTCCCCCCCAGCCTGCTCTGTGGGTAGCCTCCCCGCGGCGGAGGGCCCCAGCAGCCTGCGCTACGTCCCCTACGGCACGTCCCCGCCCAGCCTGGACGGCTTCATCACCTTCGAAGCCCCCGAGCTGCCAGAGGAGACCCTGATGGAGGTGGGCGGGGGAGAGGGGGGGGGGCACCGTTTAGCTTTCAAAACAACATTACGGATCACCATTTATGGACTTGGTTAAAAAGAATAGTAATAGTTTAATATTAGTTGACTTCCATGACGGGGGATTCACTTTTTTAATGAAACACACACGACGCATACACACCTAACGCGTGACCACTTAATGTGAATCACAGATCACTCCACCCAATCTTTAATACCATCCCATTGTTTACATTTACATTTACATTTAGGGCATTTAGCAGACGCTTTTATCCAAAGCGACTTACAATAAGTGCATTTGTTACAATAGGTACATTTGTCATAAGAAGTGAAACAATATATCGCTGTCGGTACAGTAAAGATGTTCTTAGAACCAAGTGCAAGTATTACAATCTCTAGGCTAACCCATTCCCCGTGTAAAGCAATCATAGCAGCTACTGTAGATGCTATACAATTAAGTACATTGTGTGTGTCAATTGTCTTGTCCAGTCACGTTTTGTGAGTTCTGATGTCGTCCTGTATCGTTTCCCTCTGTCGTCTGTTGTCTGTGTCTCATCTTGTCGCGTTGTATGTGTTACGTGTTACACTTTATCGCGGTGCTATAATCCCCCCTGCTCTTATATGGATTCAGGACCTTACTTAAACAGGGTGAATCGTTATGGTAGGAAAATAGCAAATGCAATGTATATAAATCCGAATGTAACATATTGTGTATGCTATATATGTGTAAAAAAAAAAAAAAGGATCAACCAGCGATGGAACAGAGAAAAAAAAAAAGAAGCTAGGCTTGGTATTACGAGGATTGAATCCCAATGCCACCACGCTTGGTGACATTGTGGGGCTGACCCGAGTGCCTCTGTCTCTCTGTCTCTCACCCGGGCAGCGGGAACACACGGACACGCTGCTGCACCTGCGCACCATGCTGTCCTTCAGCGACGGCGTGCTGGAGATCGCAGCGCTGCGGGCCGGCGGGACGGACCTGGGGGCGTCGGCCGCCTCCCTCTACCCCCCGCAGGACAGCGTGGTGGTGGACCAGATCAGCCAGCTCAGCAGGGACTGGGGGTAAGAGGAGCCTGGGGAGGAGCGGGAGGCAGGATCAGTAGCTGTGTTGCCCTTCCAGAAGGAAAGCTGGCTGTCTTGATGAGTGTTTTACTTGCTGGGAAAGACAAAGTGAGTAGCTAGGTCATTATTTCAGTTAAGGAGTGAAAACCGCTCTACATCCTCCTCATGCAGAACCACCAGCCTAGCCTTGCAGACTGGTTTGCATATTTTTTCAATGTGGGAATACATTAAAAGCTAATTTGTTATGAAAGTGTTATTGACCCACTTTTCGAAAAGCTCTGCAGTGTCATACATAATATCTTAATAAAATATATAAATAACCTAGATCATGTCATACCAATGGCAAATAGTGACTGTCATTTGTTAAGAAATTTCAGTCAATGTTCTATATTTTTGAACATGCACGATTCAGGTCTGTTTAACGCGTGAGGCTGTGAACCTAAAACCACAGTAATTGCAGAACTTGCTGCACTGGTGATGTGTGGCCACGTGACTCATGTTATGAAACACTGTCTCCCCCTACAGGCAGGTGGAGCAGCTGGTGTTGTATATGAAGGGTGCTCAGCTCCTGGCCTCCTCCCTCCATCTGGCCAAGGCTCAGATCAAATCCGCCCAGCTCAACCCTTCAACGGCTGTCAAACAGGGTGAGTTCCTCCACAGCAGTCTCTCTAACTATTGTTTAGGCTAGGTATTACTGATCCTTTCTTTTTTGACAACCATCCCCTCTGACAATGTGTTGATAAGCAGGGATTATTGTTTTAAATACTTTGTGTACATAACAGGATTGCGTTGCATTGGGAGATGTTAATCGTGTTTAGAAAATGTTGATGCGCTCCTCTGTGCGTATCCATTATACACACGGCCTCAACACGAGTCGACGTGCATCTCTTCCTCAGTGGTGAAGAGTCTGAACGAACGGTACAAGAGCTGCATCTCGCTGTGCCGGCGGCTCACCGACCGGCTCAACCATTTCTTCGCGGACAAGCAGCGCTTCGTGGACGAGATCAACAGCGTCACGGCCGAGAAGCTCATCTACAACCACGCGGTGGAGATGGTACGTGGTCACACTCTGGCCCTTCCCCCCCCCACGCCTCACAGCTCTGGAGTCAGGGAGTCGCTCCTGTTCTGTGGACGGAGGACCACCCTGGCATAGGCCGACATGGTGTTTTTTTTATTATCTGTAGTGCCTTAAAATGGGTCCCAATGAAAGATGCATTATTGTAATCAGTTTATTATTATTATTATTAACATATTCAATTATATGTCAATGAAGAACAAGACGTAGTGTATCGACTTAGAAAAGCGGGGATAGATATCAATGTAAAGCATAGAACAGTTTATTCTGTATCAACGGATGGAAACCTGGAGGGACTGTAAATGAACATTCATGTATGAAAGTCGTTAAAACCTGGAATAGATTCCAAATGAACATTCGTGTATGAAAGTCCTGACCGTTGAACCCTGTGGGTGTGTTCAGGTCCAGTCGGCGGCGCTCGATGAGATGTTCCAGCAGACGGAGGACATCGCCTACCGCTACAACAAGGCAGCCATGCTGCTGGAGGGGCTCTCCAAGATCCTCAACGACCCGGCCGACGTGGAGAACGTGGCCAAGTGTGAGTGCCTGCTGTTTCCTGCTTTTAATTTGTATTATATTATTCATCATTCACGTTATTTGTTTTTTGGGGGGCTTTTTTTGGGGGTTGCTGACATTTTAGGTCTGTTTATAACCTGTTTTGCGGTCTGTACCAGTGGTTTGATTTTGTGGGTTGGTTACGACCGTGACACAAGGTGAAACCACACAGAGTTTGAGTTAGGAACGGTCCTATTGAGTGACCTCACTTTACATCAGCCTGAGAGCGTTGTGGGCTGGGCCGAGCGTCCCTACCGAATGAACTGATGACTGATGACTGCTCATGTTTGTTTCCTCCTCCCTCCTGCAGATAAGGCCAGTGTGGACCGGCGTATCTCCGCCCTTTGCTACTGTACCGTCACGCTGTACGAGTAATGCTCTGGTCACAGAGGGACCATTCTCTTTGACTGTTGACTACAACACCCACAATCCTCTGGTTCTCTCTTGTAGCAAGTCAAGCACTTTTTTTGCATTTGTTTGGTTTCACGTATTTTTTGTAAAATGAAAACCACGCAGCAGACAGTGTTACCGTACCTGATTTTGGACAAAATGACTGATGTGCAATCTCATAACCAAAGATTACCCAAATGGATCTTGGAGTGGGTAAACGGATGGACCCATAGACATACACAAGGTGCATTGTCCCGCAACTTCTTTCCTACTAGACTGTATGACACTAACCGCGCATCAGATCAAAAGCAGAACTACATAAAGTCCCACTTTCAGGATATTGTTCGCTTTTTTTTCCCTATCTGAAGAAAAAAACAATAACTTATGACTGGACATTGCGAAGCCTCAAAAGCCTCAAAAGGTCAACAGTTAGTTTTTTTTAAAACCCCACTATCTGTATGGATGTTTTATTTAACATTTGTAACTGCTAACTGTTTTTTAAGTTGTCCACTTTTTTTTAATTTATTACTTCTCAGCAGAACAGGTGTCTCCTGCGTGTCTTGAAGAACCTCAAGTATTTTAATGGTAGGAACCCTGAGATGGTTAAAAAGGCTCTATACACAGAAAACAGCCTGCAATGGAATATCTCCTTTAGAGGTTTTGGGTTTTCAGTTTGTTTTAGCTCATGCACTTTATGGTTAGGTTGGACGGAGGGAGGGCTGTGGTTAGTTTTACAGTTTTCAAAGAAATGTGACTTCACATGTGCGCAGTCTCTTGTTTTCATGTCCTATTTTGCTACCAGGTTATGATTTGTTCAAAGAACCAGAATAGGGAATAGGGAAAGAGGCCACCCATACAACATTGTACGCGGTACATTGAAGGTGCAACAGGGCATTCCTTCACTGGAGTAATCATGTCCAACCTCCGACTGGAGTAGTTATCTTAATGCGTTTTATTTGACCTTAAAAATGGTAGCCCATTTTTAAGGAATGTTTTCAAACTTGTAGATATTTGTATGTAAAGCATGTATTATACTTTTTTTTGGACCTTAATGATAGTCATTGTGTATTCAAGCACAGTTTTAAGATGCAGGCATCTGTGAGCAATAATGCCACTGGATGCCCTGCCTTTTCCAGTCAAAGAGCACAACATATTGTATCTAGAAATCTGCAAATTTAATACATTTTACTCATGTCTGCCAAGTGTTTGATAGCAAACCTATCTAGAGTGTGCCCACAACACATGGCAGCTCGTACACTTTCTGTCTCCTTGGTTACTTTTAATTTTTCAAGGACTGTTAATTGCCGTGCAAGACCTGTACAGAAAAAATAGACCAAAATGTATTTAAAATCACATTCAGTACTGCCTAGCATCCGTTCAATTGTGTGTGTGTGTGTGTGTGTGTGTGTGTGTGTGTGTGTGTGTGTGTGTGTGTGTGTGTGTGTGTGTGTGTGTGTGTGTGTGTGTGTGTGTGTGTGTGTGTGTGTGTGTGTGTGTGTGTGTGTGTGT
This sequence comes from Pollachius pollachius, assembly GCF_949987615.1. Classification (NCBI taxonomy): domain Eukaryota; kingdom Metazoa; phylum Chordata; class Actinopteri; order Gadiformes; family Gadidae; genus Pollachius; species Pollachius pollachius. The sequence continues at coordinate 21,214,186 of NC_136936.1, forward strand.
GTGTGTGTGTGTGTGCGTGCGTGCGTGCGTGCGTGCGTGCGTGCGTGCGTGCGTGCGTGCGTGCGTGCGTGCGTGCGTGCGTGCGTGCGTGCGTGCGTGCGTGCGTGCGTGCGTGCGTGCGTGCGTGCGTGCGTGCGTGCGTGCGTGCGTGCGTGCGTGCGTGCGTGCGTGCGTGCGTGCGTGCGAGAGTGAGAGAGTGAGATAATCAATCAACTGCGGGTTAAAGGAGGTGCCTGGACCTGCAACAGCGGACACACTCCTCTCTCTAAGTGTAAACATGGTCCTGTGTTCGGACACATGAACAGGCTACTGTTGGCCCCCGGGCCACTAATTCTGATGTACTGTTGTTTATAGAGACATATCTGAGTTTTTATTGGTTCTTTTCTTATGTTGATTTGTTTGGTTGTGCTCTTTCTCTTCGTGAGCACTCTGCACCGTACAAAGCCTTTTTAACGTGTACAGAAGGGATACATATGTACAAAAAAAGTTAACCCAAACGGTTGAGTCTGAACCTTCAAGGAAACCCAGTTAACTACCCGTGTAGGTGGCTACTCTGTACATTTTAGGCTGTCCTCCCTCCGTTGTATTCCACAACTGGTCACCAGAGATGATCTTTTCTAGACAGAGCATGTGTGCCCAGTATGCATTATCTCCCTGTAATACCTATAGGATTATGATCGCATGTACCCTGTCTCATCTTGCTGTTTTCCAGTTTGAGCTGAATGCGTTTTTATAAGGACCTGTTTTTGACACTCTAACCTTTACCCCAAGAAAACACATGATACGTTCAAATCAAAAGGAATATCTGGTTTTGCAGTCTTACCTTTTCTGATTGTACTCTCTGCATTAGATTTAGTATTTGGTTACTCTTTAAATGATCATAAAGATGCAGCTACTTCCACATCCCTATTATTTTTTTAGAAAGAAATGTCAATGTTCTGTTTGCAATTAAAGAAAATACAAAACAGTGCTTTCTTCTTCATTTAATGCTTTCATTGTGACAAATGAAATTATTATTGCAGAAGGTGGGACTAAATGAATAAATGTAATTATATGTTGTGTTTGATTTGTGTTTAGTTTGCTTTGTCAAAGTTGCATTACCACTTTGGTGAACTTTGGCATGATCTTTTTAAAGAGGATACTTTTTCCTAAGGCCTCTGTTGGAAAAAGTTTAAGAAAAGTGGTGTAACTTTTGTTGATGAAGTGGTACTCATCCACTTCAAACTGCCCCTAAAACCAACAAATAATTATACTCTGCTTCAGAGTAGAGACCTTTTAATGAGCTTATTTAAGTTGTCATTTCTCGTGTTGAGCATCTCATACCATTACTTTCAGTGTTGTTGTGACCAGATTCAGCAGACTGCTGAGCTCTGTATGAAGCAGCTCCAGCAGGGGACAGCAGAGGACCACAGGCCACGCTCATTTAATTGTTAAAGGTCCCATGGCATGACAATTTCAATTCATGAGGTTTTTTTAACCTTAATATGAGTTCCCTCAGCCTGTCTATGGTCCCCCAGTAGCTAGAAATGACGTTAGGTGTAGATGCGCCGATTTTGAATTTTTCTCCGCATGTCGTCATACGAGGACATGTTACCTCCCCTTACTCTGCTTTGCCCAATGAGCTGCGAGCCCCAAATGTGTGTGTGTGTGTGTGTGTGTGTGTGTGTGTGTGTGAGAATACAAACACTGTAACGCAAGGGTTGTACACTTCATTGTTATTTGGGTTACCGTTCTGCTGTTGGTGTCATGGCGCATAACACGTCGGGTTTTCTGACGTCTCTGGTATTTCCACGACAAGACTAGTTGGGGTTATCTCAGCCATGGTTGAGAAGGAATTGGGGGAAAGGAACTTTGTCTTTGACTCCCTGACACCAAAACGGCGCGTTTGGGGAAAGCTCAATGTGCGACTGGCTCGTAGTGGATGTAATTCTGCACCACGGCTGAAATTCGGGAACGTTTTCAAATACTGTGTTATTGGCCCACTAATATCTATATTAAAGCATCAAGAAAGTAGCATGCCATAGGACCTTTAACAACTCTGTAACTCATATAGCTGAACAACATTGTTCCATTAGTGCATATTGGCAGTAGATAATAGCAATTTAGATAGCAGAAGTAAATGTTTCTACAATAATCAAGTAAATTGTGTGTATATCTTAAATACACATTACATGCCTTCTATATAAATTCTTGAAATTTTTTCATAAAAAGTGTTTGAACCCAGAGAGGGCATTTGCGTCCATATTTACGACTTAACCTAAATCTTTGGAACTATGCATTAAATTGAGATTTTGGATCAGGATCAATACATAGCCCTCCCAAATAACCCTTCTCATAAACCTTCAATTCTACACCTAAACTATATTCAAGATTTGGTTTTCCGTTGTTTTTTTTTTGCATGTGTTCTACTAGTCCTAAAACTCTTTCAGTAGATGTGCAAGTAGTGTGGCAGTAGGACCACAGGACAAACCTGGAGAGTGAGGGCCAGACGAGGGCCTGCAGTGGGCTGTGCCTCCTCCACCAGGCCACTGTGGACTGTTTACACCTGTGACCAAAACTGGGTTCAGTACGAGACCACTGATGACACAGCACGCAGATTAAGGGTGGAAGGATGAACAAACAGAACGATGACAAATTGAATGGGCCATTGAATTGATCTGCAACATAGAAGATGTCAATGAAAAAGAAAAGTGATAATACATTCAAATTGTAACATAATGAAAGATCACACATACTATGGCAGTAAATACAACATGTCTTAATCAAATACCAAAAACACAGTATCAAAACAAGTACTTATTACCTCTTAAGGTTGTTCTGCTGGCACCTCAGTAACCATCACATGATCAGCTGTCCAATGCCCGGAGGGAGGCTGAGGAACGTTATATAGGCCCTAACCCCTCACCTGGAACTATTAATTTAGTCTGGGCTACCTTTTTGAAGTTATTTACAATATATTTCATATATATATATATCAGTAATATATAATCAGTAATCAGTAACATCAACAATGTAATGTGTTCTTCTTAACACCACAAAATATACAAAAAACATATATCAACCAGCATTTGGTTTGAACCGGTCATTCAGCTCATTCAGGGTATAAACTAGGAAAACATGTTCTGATTGGTCAGTAATTTGGAAATGGTGAGAATACTTTGTTGAAGCTATTGAATAAATGCGATGGTAGTCCATTGAGCTTATTGTCACATTGATAGTAGACCACTCCGTCCTCTGAATAAGTATAATATGTATGGGAATGGATGTTTATACCACATGGGCTATCATTTCAACAGTATGTGGACAATACCTTATTCAATGTGTGTCGTTTCATCTGCTCCGGCATTTTTATTAGTTATTATTCATGTTGTATTTAAGTAGTAGGCTTTCAGAAACAGTGAAATACAAGCTATTTATTTTCCCAACCCCTACGGAAAACTTTTGAAACCAATCAAATCAATGATTTAATGCTAGCAATTGTAAGCCTTGTGTAAATGACCAGCAGGTCAGGCTTGCTTCCAGCTGGTCTGGGACCAGCCAGGCTATGCCCAGAACCACAAGTTAGAGCTAGAATATGGGTGGCGAGGTGGACAGAGCTCTCTCCAGATGCTCCCTGCTGAACAACACCTTCTCGGGGTGAGCCTAGAGGACTGGGCCCCCTAGAAGACGGACACAGGACATTCACTCATGTTGGCACCCAGAGGTTTTAGCTTTTCATACTGAGTTGTTGTTTGAGCTGTTGGTGGAAGTCAGAGTTGGGGTGCTGAGGGGTTTGTATAATAACGTCATATTATTCATTGATGTATAACTCTAAATGGCCAACTTACAAACCGGTTGAAGACAGTTATACACTAAATCAGATAGTAAACCTGAACACTAACATGCTTTATGGTACAGCATGGTAACATATTCACTGATGGACAGCTCACACAGAATATAGATAAATTGTTGACTGAGCCACAGCCACGCAGTACGGGTAGCAATAGAACAAGTCACTTGAAATTTATATCAGGCACACTGATGGAATGCAGGGAGGACCGAATTGGAAATGAGAAGTAGGAGATGTGTCCTTTGGCAGACCAAAATAACATTACATGACTGTGGGTTTTGCTGTTTGGCTTTGGAGCCTTTATAGAATGAGTTAGATTAAATTTTTTGAGACCTACTGTAACTCTGCGTTTTGCGCATCAGATCCATAGAAAATACATAGAATGTTCTACATTGAAATCAAATGTGATACAAACAACAGGGTGGAATTCATCTATTTAACGAAAAACATTTTATGGACAGCCTCTCTCAAAACCTTTTTTACTGATTAGTTTGGTAAACTTTCTTGCCTTTTTTGCCCTTTTTTGCCCAGTTAAAGCCCTCCGCCATTAAGGGGTGCCCCCGCAGTACCCCCACTTCTAGCGTCCCTGCCCCTACACATTATTTTTATCCATGATAAGGTTGTTAATGGTGTTAAGCATGATTATAACAACAATGAAGGATGACTTATTTTACAGTAAAATAATTTAATGGATTTTTGAATGGATGTATTAACACTACTTATGTGTATCATTAACAGATCAATACTCAGTATTAGATCACTAATACATCAGCATGTAGACATCTTGTTGCAAAATGTGGAGAGTGGAGAGCTGGTCAGCAGCAGTAGGCAGCAGAAGGCAGTTGACCTGCTGCCTGTCGTCACTCTCACCCAGGGGAAGCAGAGGACGCAGGTCCTGGAGGATGGGAGGGACTCTGGGCTGACCTGAGAGCAGAGCAGCAGTACGACAAGTCAACTGGGAGCTTCCAGCGCTAATGCAGGGGGATCCAGGCTCTTCCAAGTACATTGATTTTATCTGTTGGTCAACGGTTATCTGATTATCTATAACTCATTTTTAAGGATGTTAGCTTACAGTGCTCACTAAACACTTTTAATTACTGAAACAACTTTTAACAATCATATTCTAAACGTGAATAAAATAACATTATATTACATATAATATTCCCTACCCATATAGCTACACTAGCTAACACTTGTTCATGATCGATAAAACAGAAATAAACATGAATAGAATGGATGTCAGACCAATCAAACGTTGTCAGTTGTGGGGAACGCAATTGTCAGTATTTGAATTAGCCACTGAGAAACCAGTTCTCTGCAGGAGGTGTTAGGAACAACCAGGGACGGGATCTGGAGCTGCCTCAACCTTAGAGCAGGATCAACCTGTAGGCCTCACGGAATCACTTAAATTGTCTGTGATATGCCAACGGAATTTGCTCCAATGCAAGTTAATGACACTCAAATTCCGTGGCACACACACAGATCCCCGTTTCAACGACCGAGTCAACCTGGTCTCACAGGGATCCGTGAAATGACCATATATATATGGATGAAATTCATATTGACGGTATGGCGCTATATCCCTATTCTCGTCAATGCACCCATATTTAATTGAATAGACCATTTTCGTTGCTTCAAGGAGGTCTGTTGGTCTCCGTATATAATAAATAAATGAATAAATAAATATATATAGTGAAATAAATAAATATCTACAAATATGTATGTGTGTATATATATATATATACACACATACATCTTAATACATATAGGCCTATATATTTATTTATTTATTTTGTTGCTTCGAGGAGGTCTGGTGGTCTCCGTATATAATAAATAAATATAAATATATATAAATATGTATGTATATATATGCATACATTATATTTATAATAATTTATTAAATTATTTAAAATGCAGCGTTCTTTTGTGATTGTTGCGGCCAAAAATCCTTGATTATGCGGCACGTTTTCTTAAAAAATGCGATGAAATATGCGGCATATTTCTAATATGAAATTGTGGGAACTTGCAAAAATTGCAGCTTCATAACGTTCCCATGGCAACAGGGGGAAATGGCTCCTCTTGTGTGAAGTAAACGCAACATTTTTCAACTTTCTGCTAAGATATATGTGACTTTTTTGCAACAAAAATGCGGGGATTATGAAATCAGGCAAGCCCCGCATATTTTGCGCGGAAATCGGCAATTTGTGCGGTGAAAGTGCGGCATATTTGAAAAAATGCGGCCACTGCATGAATATGCAGACTTTGGCTGACTATGCATTGAATTATGCGATCGCATAATCATGTTTTTCTGGAGGGACGCTACATGGTCTACTTATAATATTATAACTAAATAATTGTATTTTTATTTATATAGGTATATTATATTTTAATATCGAATTAATTCAATATTAAACCAATGCATTTCAATCGGGAGATTATTTTCTTCAGAAGGGGGGACAGGCTGCGCAGGATTCATCAAAGCAACAATCCTATGGTGGTTGCCATCGACTGCCCCCTTCCACCCACTTCTTTACGACCTAGGGCCATTATTTAATTTTCTGTAACATCCACGCATATATCCTGCATTTAATACATGTTCATGTTATATGCACAATATTCTGAACAAACCCCCGAACATATTGATTCTAGATTCATATGATAGGAGTGGGACGCTGTGATGAGGAACATTAATGTACACAATGTATGCACCATTCATGTTGCAAACAACTTCATGAGTTCAAACATCTCCGCTCCAAACCACGTAAACAACGTTAAGGGCGGCAACTGAGCTGCCATCAATTGTGTTGTTTTTGTCGTATACTAGGGTCCGCTGGAAATAGAAGGAAACCTTGGAATATCTTTTCATTTAACGCAGTTTAGACTTGTAATTAATAAGTTACTTTTGTATTGAATTTGACTCGTTTTCTTTTTAAATCGCTGTCTGGTGTCTAGTTCCGTCACTCTGAGAGATACGCATGGACATATTTTGTAGTGACACAGGCCTATAACCTATTAGTGAAAGCAAAACACCAAGCTCATTGATTTAACGAGGCAGGGTTATTTTAAACAATTAATTAAGTTATCATGTGTGAGAGGTCATTCCTCTTCCTGAGTGTGCTTTCTATTTATGTCTAGTGTACCCCTACTGTCCACAAGCAACCCTTCCCCCCCTCCCCACATGGATATGGAGAATTGTTGCCACGTCCCAGTGGTGGTGGTGTCATATCTATGAAAGAGGGAATTCAAATATACTACAATGATCAATTAGGAGGCCGAAGCCCTAAAGGAAGTGATGCAATAGGTGACTGAGTCAAGGACATTAACAAGTAAGCTATAGACCTGGAATCTCTTTTATATCAAAGAGGGTGTCATAGGACGCGTACGATTATCACTTGGGGGGCTCCAGCCCTAAAGGAAAGGCTCACACAGCATCATCAAATGTTCCATTGAAACGCATTGGCAACAAGCCGTTGCTAGAAATTAATCTAAATTAGTTGACAAGAGATAGAATATTGTCCATTAGACCTTCAACCAGGGTGTATCTTGGGACTACTCTTTGAAAATTGGGGGTACCTGGAAAAAAGACAGCCCTTAACCCTAACCCTAACCCAAAACCTCCCAGTTATGGCCCTAGAATAAAGTAGTCAGGATTCAGGGCGGTAGGACCTTCCTATCTCAAAAACTTTCCACCACATTCTGAACCACTAGGTCTTGCAGGCAACACTTCTGAGAGGCTTTGTCCAAAAAAACTGTCCATTTTGAAAAAAAATAATTCTGTAAGGGTTAGAACTCCAAATCTCATATATGTCGTTCTCGGGACCCTGGGAAATGTGCGTATACATTTTGGCATCTCTGGCAATCTTGAAAAGGCGGAAAAAGGGGCGCCAGACCAGTTTCTGGTCCCCATTTTTGGTGGGATGGAGGTGTAAATTTGTGCCTTAAGGTGTGTAGATACAGCTGGCCTGTGGACACGTTTTTGAAGTCTGGGGTCAAAAGGTCGAAAGGAGCCGGCACCACGCCCCTTATGAGATAACAAAAAGTTAATGTTAATTTCTCTCATATTTTTTTTGTCATTGTTAAAAAGAGGCCTGATTCTCAGATATGCATGTTGGATGGCTAGGGTGTAGGTCTGGGAAGAACTTCAGGTTATAATCTTGCAAGCGAGCCGCTGGGTGAGGTGCAATGAAATGGAGCACTTGCTGAGTCATTTCTTGTAGGGCTGGAATCCCTAAGTTGATGATCGTATGCGTCCTTTGAGACCCCCGTTGATATAAAAGAGACCCCAGTTCTATAGCTTACTTGTTACTGTCCTTGACTCAGAAGTTACCTATTGCATCAATTCATTTAGGGCTTCAGCCTCCTAATTGATCATTGTTGTATATTTGAATGCCCTCTTTCATATATATGATACCACCACCACTGGGGCGTGGCAACAATTCTCCATATCCATATGGGGAGGGGAGGGGTGCTTGTGGACAGTAGGGGTACACTAGATATAAATAGGAAGCTTGCAATGGGCATTTCAATCACCAGAAATAGTCAATGCACACTCAGGGGAAGGAATGACCTCTCAAACATGATATCTTAATGAATTATTTCAAATAACCCCGCCTAATTAAATCAGTGAGCTTGATGTTTTGCTTTCACGAATATGTTATAGGCTGTGTCACTACCAAATATGTCCGTGTGCATCTCTCAGAGTGACGTAACTAGCCACCAGACAGTGATTAAAAAAAATGAGTCACGTTGATTACAAAAGTTACTTATTGATTACAAGTCTAAACTGTGGAAAATTGAAAGATATGGGGGGCAGTCAATGGCAACCACCATAGCAACCATGACAGTCACGTGACGTGGATGCAGGCCTATTGAAAATAATAGGCCAAAAAAACGTAGGCGTCTCACATGTTAAGAGCCGTTATTGTAATGTTATTTCCGCTGTGGGCAGTTTTACTAAAATCTGATGTGAGACTGGGTTTAAGTTTCGGTTTTTGAGGGGGTCTGCTGAAAAATTTGATGAATCGGATTGTTGTTTTGACGAATCCTGCGCAGCCCGCCCTCCCCTCTGAAGTCGAAAATAATCTCCCGATTGAAATGCATTGGTTTAATAGGCCTATGGAATTCATTAAATATTAAAATATACATTATCGATAAATAAATATACAATTATTTAGTTATATTATAAGTAAAATGCAGCCTCTGCTGGCTCACAACTGGATCGTCTCGTTGTCTCGGTATACGCTTTAGGCCTATAAGTTAATGATATTTAAATTATTATAAGCAAGTAGTCTTTATTTTCTTGGCGTTATCATTACATCCTTTCTCGTTACATCTGTACAAATTATTGTTATAACGAGAACTGTATCTGACCATTGACCATCCTCTCAGAAATTCTATGAATGGAATTCATATTGACGGTATGGCACTATATCCCAATTCTCGCCCACCAATATTGAATTTAATAGACCACTTTCGTTGCATCGAGGAGTTCTGGTGGCCTCCGTATATAATGAAATAAATAAATAAATAAATAAATATATGTATGTATGTATCTACATATATATATATGTAGATACATATATATACCTATTCATATATATATTTATTATATACGGAGACCACAAGACCTCCTCAAATCAACAAAATAAATAAATGAATATATAGGCCTATATATGTATACATATGTATGTGTGTATATATATAAATACACATACATATTTATAGATATTGCATTATTTCATTTTTTTTTTTTTTTAAATTTATTATATACAGAGACCACCAGACCTCCTCGAAGCAACGAAAATGGTCTATTAAATTCAAGATGGGTGCATGGGCGAGAATAGGGATATAGTGCCATACTGTTCATATGAATTTCATTCATATATATATATATATATATATATATATATATATACAGGGTGCGATTTGTGAAAAAACCAGAGGGGGGGATAATTTTGAGAAACATTTTAAATGTTTCAAAATGAAGACGGACCCTGTGTATTTTGGTTGTTAATTATTACGATGTAATGGTGAAAATACTTTGGGTGGGGGGGATAATTTTTATCCCCACCGAGGATAAAAATAATTCAGCAGAGGGTAGGACGTGTAAACCAGAGGGGGGGATAATCCCCACCATCCCCACCGGCAAATCGCACCCTGTATATATGTATGGTCATTTCACGGATCCCTGTGAGACCAGGTTGACTCGGTCGTTAAAACGGGGATCTGTGTGTGTGCCACGGAATATGAGTGTCTTTAACTTGCATTGGAGCAAATTCTGTTTGCATATCACAGACAAATTAATTTATTCTGTGAGGCCGCCACAGATTTTGAGTTAAGGGCCCGTGGTTGACTCGGTCGTTGAGACGGGGATCTGTGTGTGTGCCTAGTGTCATGAATGTCATTAACTTGCATTGGAGCAAAATACGTGGCCATATCACGGAAATTGGCATGTTTCCGTGAGGATTCCACAGATTTTGAGTTAAGTGTCCATGGTCATTTCACGGATTCCTGTGAGACCAGGTTGAGCAGGATGTATGGCTGGTGGAGCTAGAATCCAGTGGCCCTCCAAGACGCCCGGATCACCAACCACATTCACATTAATTTCATCCCACCAACACCTTTCTTTTATGGCATGTTCTATCTTGAGTTTTTCTTCACGGCCCTTGTTGAACAAGTGTCATGGAGAGGGTGATTGATCAACTTAATGTTCCGTCTTATCAAAGGGACAGAAGCTTTTAAATTAATCTAGGTTCGTCATCCTCCTCCTCTGCCAGGATCTCCTGTGGGGTTCCTCATGGTTCCATTGCGGGCCCTATTCTGGGCTCCCTATACATGTTTTCCCTTGGCCTATCTTTCTCAAATACATTATCTCCTTCAATTACTCAGTTAACGATTCAATGTGTTTCTTCCTCAAAAACCCATGAATCAATGTCCCTTAAAAATTCTTAGCAATTGTGTTGCTAACATCAAAAGCTGGCTTCAGCTTCCTACAACTTAATGAGAGCAAATTAGAATATTTGGCCCTCTGCTCTCACAAACAACATGTCATCATTGTCTACATTTTCTTTGATTGTTCTTTGTGCAGTACCATAGTCAACCAACTGTTGTTTTTAAATTTGTTACATAAATAAACTTGAATTTGAACTTGAATGCATGAATCTAGCATTTGAATTGCAAAATGTGTCATTGTGCTCTCGGATCAGAAGAGAAAGAGAGATCAGATAGAAAATGTAAATATATCTTGGTTAATCCCTGCGTACCCTTTATGTAACAGCTGCATTTCTATCAAGGATAATTATAACATGATTGAGACACCAAGAGTCATCAAAAACATTACACATTTAAAAAAAATCTCTATATATAATTATAATAAAGTTTGCCAGAGGCATTGGTTTTTGTTAAATGGCACTTTATTAACAAGACACTAGCTTTCTGTTTTTTTTTTTTTTTCAAATGGTTTCTTGGTCCTGGCAACCCTTATTATGACGGTTGGACACATGATGCTGTTCATATAATCAACAGCTGATGCAGCTGGTACAGGATATTCAACAGATGCAGCTGTTGAATATCCTGTACCCCCTAGCCAATCAACATCTGTCATGCCATTTAACTTTAAACTATAATCCCTATGTCACAGGACACTGCTAGCTCGAATCAGACTTTATTCGGCCTCAAAGAATATAAAAAATATATAATGCAAATTAACTGATTTACTTTTCAGTTTCCAACTCTATGTATTTGACAAAAAATATGTTAAATATGGTTAAAGATGTTACTTGGTGCTATAAGAGCTTCATAGAGACACCCAGCTAGTATGGCAGTGTCCGCAGCCCCCCTTTAAGATTGGACCAGCCTTTGAGGACATTGTTTTCTGCTCAAGCAGGGAGCCACAGATAGACGTGTGCCTCCTTACGCTCAGATCTGTGTCCAAAGGCTGTTCAGAGGAAAACGTCATGTTCTCGGGGACACCAATGGAGGTCAGGGGTACAAAACGAACGCCGCGAGGATTGCATGTTGCACGTGTTCCTTTTGTACCACGGACAATCGTTATTCTGGGAAGGTGAATGGAAGAAGACGTCGAGCTGTTATACGGTTGAATCGCCCTCAGGTGCTTATGTGTTCAACCTCTTGTCAGCTTGCTGGCATTGGTTGTGTTTCCTAGGGCACACCACTGTTAACACACATGCAGAACCTCAGCACCCCAGCCCACCTGTTAGATACCAAAGCACTTTGTAAACATGGTTTTAAAATGTGCCATACAAATAAAGTGTATTATTGTTATTATTTATTATTATTATTAGTCATGATTGTAATTAAAACAGCACAGGGACAACAGATATATTTTAAACAGTAATAAAACAACAGCATTTCGTCAAAATGACGAATAGTTTATGCAAACATAAACAGACAGTAAGTTAATACACAGGTGTTCTCTGGAAAACAGTGCTTAGCTTCATGGGAAGCTGTCATCGCCAGTTTTAGGAAGCATGATGACAAAAAACATGTGTGTTTGGTGAGGGGTGTGTGTGTGTTTGTGTGTGTGTGTGTGCATGTGTGTGTGTGTGTGTGTGTGTGTGTGGGTGTGTGTTTGTTTGCAGGGGGTGGGGGTTTGGGGGGAGGGGCTAGTTGGTACATCATGTAGCTTGGCGTCAAGCCCCAGCTTGTCTCGTTTACCTCTCCAGGAGAGTCGTTCATTCTTAGAGATATGCAGGACCCCCTTCAGCAAGTCGTGGCTCGCTGCCATCACTACCACTATTTGAGTGTTTGGAGGAATGCCATTGTTTCTCCCAGTAGGCCTACCTCCAGGCGCTTCACGTATCCGGTCTGCCTTAAAGCATACGACACATTGACCATTGCTGTATACAAATATGCTTGCATATGTAGTTTTATCTCCTGTCTACTACTCCTACTCCACTTTCATCTGGCGTGCCTGTTACGTCAAGATAAGATTATCAGCTTGGTCCATTGCCTCGAAAAACCTCGGTGGTGGTACTTTTTTTTCTCATGTGACTCTAATAAGCTGATAGTTGTTGGCTCTGTGTTAACGTCACTAGCTGCCACCTCGTCGGACCCCCCAGCTTCTCTCTCTCTCTCTCTCTCTCTCTCTCTCTCTCTCTCTCTCTCTCTCTCTCTCTCTCTCTCTGCATCCCCCAGCTATCCCTCTAACTACGCCGTCACTTTTGCCGGCGGAGGAACGCCCTATCGCTGCTGCTGCTGCTGTGCTGCGCAGCGGCATCACAGATGCTGTGCAGCGGACCGGACCCAGTAGGCTACCGTCGGCACGGAGGAGGGGAAACGGAATCTGCGCTTCATGCAAAGGAGGACAACATCCAGGATATCGGCACTAAAGGTGAGACCAACTTATTTCGAGACGCTGGACACCGTTTGCACATTTTGGGGAGAAAAAAGTTCGATCTGGTTGAATTTTGTCAAATGATGTTGTTATGTAGGCTACTGTATCTGGTGTTTTGCCGATAGCCTCCTAGATCCGAATTGTTGGACTAGAGGGCTGGTATTGGTTGTTCTTTAGTTCGTCAACAAATCGGGCCCTTTTAGTGGCAGCGGCAGATCGGTGATAGGTAGTGAACATGAATGGGAGATGATCAACATGGGAAGTATAATCTTGAATGATCATCTTATATAGGCCTATATATATTATTATTATTATAATTATAATTATTATTATGTATATACCTTTATTATTAGGCATATACATAATAATAATGTATATTATTATGTATATATATATATATATATATATATATATATATATATATATATATATATACACACACACACACACACACACACACATACATATACATATTGCTACACTTACACCTGGTGAAATATTTTATTTTGGCTCTGTTGCAGCAACATGAGTTTCATGAATTGCTGTGGGTTTGAACATCACTTTTCAGCATAATGATCTCCCTGGACCTGCTAGGCAAGCACCTATCAGAAACATTAGCTCTGTGTTATAAATTGGTGTTTCTGTAGGTCAAACTACATTATTTTCTGATGAAGCCTAGACTCACTATGAATAAGTTATTCTTAATACCCAAAGTCATGGGAGACTGTTAGCCTACTTCTCTTGGTTTGATCTTATTAGAAAACCCCCACAGCACAGAGCCTGGGCATTATGTAAGAATAAGAACATGAATGGCATATGCTACAATAAAAAAATAGAGTAAAATTAGAACAAAAAATATATATATATATTTGACCCTATTTACTAAGTGGAATTATCTTTATTTGTACGTGTATATGATATGAAATACAACAGTTTTCCCCCATTTATGTAATGCTCAGACACTATGTTCTACTAAATAACAGGCACAAGTTGTGCTTGAGAGCAGCTACGCCTTTTGTATTCCTACAGTTACATAATATTAGCCATTATGAACGTGGTTCAAAATATCTTAATAAAGAGCAAGGAAGATATTTCTAATACAGTGTACATAAACAGTGCATGTACAGTTTAAGTACATCTCTCTTTGCTGATTTTCATCAGCAAAGAGACATGGTTCTCAAAGTTTCGGCAGAAGGCCAGGGAAGAAGTTCTGATGAGGGCCAAGTCCTATTGGGGGGTCCAGGGCCTATGTCGGTCTTCATATGTCAAATCCTCACAGGGCGTACCTAACATAGAGCCAGGTCCTGTCCCTCTTGGCTCACCGCTATTGGAACCAGCCAGTTGGAACTTAGAGTACGTCTCAGCCTTACGCTTTTTGACAAGAGAGCTATCCCGTTGAGTCAGAAAAGAATAAGATGTCTGCTGAAAAAGGTAACATCAAGGGGTTATCTGCCAGGGATAGATACCGAAAGGCTCAGGGGAGTTTTTGAATGTAAACAATAGGTATGAATGTATCAGGGATGAGAACTTGGAATGCACATATCCGTACAATGAGTCTCGATAATGAGCTGGTATACGGCTAAACTTGGCTATCACGCTCAGATCATATTGATCACTATGTCCTCATCCAGTAGCCATACCAAAATATCAGATAATAAAGAGCACATTTCTTATTTTTGGACATATAGGTCATGCTAGATGGCCTCAAAGGAGATAAGGTGGAAATAATAAACTGTACTGATCAGTGTGTGCTGGTTCTGTAAAGTAGTCTGGATCGTGTTAGCTATCAGCAGTGAAAAGGTAAACGTGTTGTGTGTGTTTTTGCGATATAACTTTCATATGCTGACAGCAAGGATTTGTGCATGAAGGTGTTGCAAGAGGGTAATCTACATCGGTACTCAGAAACACCACTTTTTTTCCATCACTACCAAAATCTCCATTTAACTGATCCACTGCTGAGCAATATTACAACCATAAATTTGTGTTCATTTTAATATGTGATGTATTGTAAGTCTATTCGTTAACGTGTGCTCTACAAAAGACAGACTCATTGATGAAAAAATCGTAGATTGTAATATCGAAAACATTTTTCTCTTAGGTCCAGATCCTGTAATATGAGTGATGCTCTTTATTAGCAGTGGCAATTTCCCGTCAGTGTCACAGAGTCACAACAATGCTGCATTGTACCATTGTTCTTATCTGTTGAATATCGACTGTCACAAGTAGTAGTGGGTCGTTCTAAGACCACACTGTGTAGAAATAGTGCTGCGGACGCGTATGTGGGCACTAAGAGTTCTTTCAGAGTTTATTCAAAACATTGTGTGCTCGAGGTTTCTGTAAGTGTCTGAGTCGGTGGTGATCAAACAACCCTTGCAGAACGTAGGCTAGAGTTAATGTTGGATTATGTTGATTGTTTGCTGGGCACCAAAAATTATTTGTAGAGTGTAAACGTATTATGAAAAAAAAATGAAACAGTTAAATAGAGGCACAAAGGCATAAAAGTATTACATCATAGATAAATGGCATTTCCATTCCATGAAATGTGTATATAGTTTTATTGGCATTGTATCTTATTGGAAATATTTAACCCAGAGTCTGCAGATGATCATAATTTCAGGTTGGACAGTTTAGTTTGCGTTTCTGAGGATGTTTTATAACCATTTGTTAATTCAAAATAAATTCCTCTTGATAAGGCTAATTCGGCTAATTTTAATCCTACTGTAATTGCGCCATCAGAGTCTCAGAATCAGATGCCATCAACGTCTTGCCATAGCAGATCATCTGAACTGGAGCGATAGTAGGGCATGGAGTTCATTCTCATCATCAGTTCATCTCTCTCTTTTTTCAAGCTCATACAAATTACTGGTGAACAGAGAGTTCATTCTAATCATCAGTTAATCTCTCTCATTTTCCGGCTCATACAAAAAAACAATGGTCATAAATGACATATAGTTGAAGTTTCGAGACACATGTGGCTGGGCAACAATGACATGAAATTCCTAACCTTTTTTCCCCATTATCTTTTTTTTTTAACATTAAACTGTATGTCCTGTTCTGTACCTTTACTTCAGCCAGAGTATCCATGTGTTTCTGAGCAGTCATGTTGGCAGGGTCAGACAGTGGAGCACTCCTTTCCCAGACATTAGCATTGTAGCTATTAGCTTGGATATAGTGCTCACTGTTACTCATGTATCTGAGTCTGCAAAAAAGCTTGCAGCCTCAATCACCCTCAGGGTAGATCAAGGCCAGAGAGTGGGTTTTAATCCCCATAGGGGGGGATTAAAGACCCCATGAGGGATTCATCGAAACAAATTACTGTACCACCTAAGACTTGGGAACCATCACTTTGCTTGGTGATGGTTCATTAGACACATCTTGGTATGATCACTATGAAAGAGAGACAGACCCTCCCCCCCTGCCCTCCCACACACACACACACACACACATACACGCGCAAACACACACACACACACACACACGCATACACGTGCACACGCACACACACTAACACAGAAAGAGATGGAAAGGTTACATATTTTTGGTGCTTAGTGTCCTAACATGGACACTTCTCAATGGAAAAGAATTTCGTCTGACATTGTTACGACAGCCATGGTTGTACCATTTCAGGTCCTTGCTCTCAGGTCCATGGCAATTTGCACCGAAGCCATTTGCACCAGAACAGCTGGTACCTAGTAGGAACATTTGGTATTCTGCCTGACATGCTATAGGTACTTGCAGCTCTTGTTGGAATCAGTTGTATGATATATTTATATTATATCATTATATTTTACAAAGTGTATTCTTATTTAAAATAATTATTGTTCATCATTATTTTAATATTAATATTTAATATTAACATATAGTCCAAACATATGTTTTATTTGGAAAAAAATACGTCTACTTAGAAATAGCTTTAGATTTCAGATATTATTATTGATTTTGTATAGCTGCTGCCTCTCTGTCTACCTGCTCCATTACTGCTTTACCACACACGCACGCACGCAAACACACACACACACACACACACACACACACACACACCATGAGATACAGACCTATCCTCTGCATTGGCAGCACTGTGCAGGCGTCCATTGCAGCACTGTGCATTTTCCTTCTCCTGAAGCTCTGGGAGCTTAAGGGGTCTATGTACATGCTTAGAGCGGCTGTGCAAAAATAATTGCAGCAACCTGTGTTTCACTAGGGATGTTGAGTTTCACGATGGTTGTTGGGTTCCCTACGTGTTCGATTTCAGTGTTAAGGTTTCTTTCTCACCTCTAAACCTTTCTTTCTCACCTCCTCTCGCTTGCCCCTCCTCTCCTCGTCCAGTTCAATGCCAAACTCCCACTCCCCTCATTGTGTTTAAGACAAAATGTAACATAATACCCTCTGCTTATTTCCCCTTTCTCTCCATCCCCTGATCTCCATTCATCTCCAAAACCACTTCGCCCCCCCCCCCCCCCCCCCCCACACACACACACACACACACACACACTGCCAACCTTCTCCTAAAACACAAGGTTGGTGATGGCGGACAAAATGTTGGAACCCGAGTGTGAGGGGGTCTCCGTAGAGGATATGGTCATCTGCAACGGTGCCGTTCAGCCCCTCCTGGTCCCGCCGCTGCAGGCTCCTCTCCAGGCCCAGGCCCAGGCCCAGGCCCCGACCCCGGCCCCGGCCCCGGCCCAGGGTCAGCAGCCGGACCCGTCCCTGCTGACCAACCTGAAGAAGGTGGAGAACAACATCACCGAGGCTCAGCGCTTCTCCCACCTGCCCAAGAGAACAGCCGTCGACCTGGAGTTCACCGACCTCTCCTACATCATCCAGGAGGGGCCCTGCTGGAGAAAGAGAGGTGAGGAGGAACACACACACACACGCACACACACACACACGCGCACACACACACACACACACCTAGAACACACACACACACACACACACACAGACACACACACACACGCTCTCTTAAACACACACACACACACACACACACACATGCTCTCGTACACACACGCATACACACGCGTCAAGGTTTTGGAAAGACACTAGGAGTGCGACATTATTAGGTTATTAGGTTGATTCACACTCAGAAAACTTGACACCTGATTCATACAAGGGGCCCTATCTTGCATCCAGCGCAATTGACTTTCTACACCGAGGCATGTGTCGTTGCTAGTTTGCAACTGGCGCAGAGCGTTCTTTTCCCTCCACCGCCACGCGTCGGTAAATTAGGGAATGATCTTGCGCCCCAAGGGGCGGTTCGGCGAAAGGAGGAGGCGTGTCCTGGCGCAAACGTTCCCTGGTGCTATTTTGCAGTTTCAGAAAACAATTCCGCCACAAACCAGGAAATACCTGGTTTAAAGTCAGTGGCGCGTTTTTCAGATCTATTTTAAGGGCGCATGCATAATGTTGCTTGTGCACCTCGCGCATACACTTTGCTTCTCTCATCTACCTAGCCACACATTCTGGGTAAATTATTTGGGAAAGAACAGCTGATACAGCGGTAATACGTTGTACTTTTAAATCAATGCATCTGCAAACACCGTACAGCAAACACATATTTTCTTGACACAGACATCGTGTACAAGCCCAATACTTTTAGGATTGATGAGTATTTGATCGTGAGAAAACATTGTTTTACCGCAAGTAAGTGTTAAGAAGAATGAATGAATGCGGGCGCGCGTGTATGTATGTGTAAAATAATTAATGAATGCGGGCGCGCGTGTGTGCGTCCATCTGTTTAAACACACGCAAACTAAACACGTAACGCATAATACAGTCCATGGCAATGTCTATTAAAGTGGGGACACATGCATGTTAGGAACACAAGTCGATAACGATAATGCATACAATACTGGTAAGAAACAATGTTTATAATGTATTGCGTATATCATTAAATAGAACCACAGTTACCGCATATCATATGTGTGTTAAGTTTTCTTTGCCGAAATTTATTTGACGACTCAGTATTTCTGAAGTTGTGGAAGAAAACGCTATTCCATGTGTGAATTAGGCCATATTATTTGGCCACAAACTGAGCCATTTGAAGTTTGAAATTCATGTGCATCTGTCTCATCGGAGACTGCAAATGCGCTGTCAAAATATCAACTCATCAGATTCAAATGCGCTCATGGCTCTTAAAGATGAACTGATGAACTGAAATTTGAAGTTTAGTTGATATAACAGATGTATTGTCTGCCTTCTCATTGGTACAATAACAAAAAATGGCTGAGCTTGCTAAAAGGGATTAAATTGTACGGTGAAAGTGTTACAGGGCGCCGCCATGTTGGATTTCAACAATCAGCCACGTCACTGGCATGGTAACCTACTCCTACTCTGTGGCGCTAGCAGCCATAGCAGGTAATGAGTCAGGCTCTGAGGCTCGCTGAAAGGGCTATGGAAAAGCAAACAACAAGGTCTACAGGAGGATCATCTTATTGCATTGCCCCTGGCTGCAGTAATGAATTATATAGGGCCAAGGCAGCTGGGGTAATCATACATTTCCACAGGCTACCTTTGAATAGGAAACCAACCCTTAATACATGGCTGGCAGCTTTAAAACTGACTAACCCTCCGATAGCCCCTCTCATGTCAATCTCCACAAGCTAGCACTCCGACCATAAGGTGTATAAACTATTTCTCTGACAATATCACAGATCTATGTTTCCAAGCTACTAATTAAACCACGGCGGGTCTGTAAACAGAAGTTCAACAAATGTCCCTTTCTACTCACCCTGATGTTCGCCGACTAGCCGATTGCTGATTCAGAGGGAGTTAAACTCAAAGAAGTAGTTTCATAGTAAGATGTAAGATGTGCAATATCCATCTGTGCAATATCCATCAACATCCAAGAGAAAGTAAACCTCCAACATCCACCTAAAGTAAATGTGACTCCGCCTCGCCTCACATCTATGCTCATCCGCGGGTGTGTCTCCCAAAGTGCATCTAACATGTGTTTCAGGTCCTGTCCATCCGGAGCCGATTTTTTTTGTGTGTCTTTAATAACCATGTTATTAGGCAGATAATAAACCATGTTCTTTAATAGGTCCATGGTCCCAGGGTGGTTTCAAATAGAACCGGACCTATGCGGTTTCGTGTTAGGATTCGTGTGGATGCCTGAAGTGACGTTAGAGATGCGTTGAAAGTTACAGGTGTTCTTTTGTATTATTTTTGTAGCTTTAAATACAGCCCCTGTGTAATTTAATTACTAACTGTACATTAAAAAGTATTTCTACTCAATCTAAATGGTTAAACAACTACTATCTCCTCCTCGAGATGAATGTTTTTATACAGCGCGCAGGCTGGATGCGCGCAGGCTTGATGCGCTCCACTTTTTTTTGTGGAGAACCAGCGCCTTGAATATGTAGGTACTACAGCGTTTGTACAGCTCGTTGCGTTTCCGCAATGAGTCTGTCTTTACGGAGATATTCCTGAAACGCATCAAAGGAAAACGGAGGGGGAAAGATCGTTTTCGCCTTGTTACTTGGTTGCTATTTATGGGGCGCTCCAGTATCTCCGCTCGGACGTCCCTAGAGAGAGCATGGCCACTTCCAAAACCTCTCTCTCGCCGCACAGCATCCGAAATGCCCTATGCATGGTTATACAACCTAATCCCACCATTAGATGGTCAAGGTTCACTGGTACCTCTCGGCAGCAGACTGATTCAATGGCAGTGTCCATGCTCCGGCAGCACCCACACGATCTGAAGGTGGAGCTGGAGCCTGAAATTGATCCCTCTCCACCGGGTGGCAGTTGGACACTACAGGCATGTCCCTCACAGGCTCAAACGCGTAACCAGCCATATTAAAATCACTATTTTCCGCCATGGAGTGTAGAAGACGTTCGCGTGTCTGCAGCAACGACCTAGTCCTACCATGCCAGTGACGTCATCGGTGCTCTAATACTAAAAGACGCATTTTCTTTTGTTGCTAAAAAAAGCAATATATTGATTCAACACAATATCGATGTTGATTATTTCAGTTCAATTCATCTTTAAAGGGGATGGGAGATGGCACTCAGACCAACCCTTTTTAGATTTGTGCCGGGCGCAAGAGACATTTATCCCCCGGTAAAATAGCAACATCGCCATAGAACCGCCCACAAAGCTACTTGCCTTTGGCGTTTCTCACTTGCGTTTCAGACCGTTAAAATAGGGCCCAAGGTCTTTTGCTTTTACTGCGGTCTATATTAGGCCTAGCAAGGGAAATACATTGTAGCGTTGTTCCGGTTTTCTCTCTCATAAACTGCCAATATTAGTGATGTGTGATCAGTCGCTCCAGCCAATGAAAGGCATGTCTTTCAATGAGCCTGTTTTATGTTGACAGAACTCAACATGAGAGGGTTTGCTTCATGTGTCAGAGGCAGGGGAGAAAGAGACAGAGGAGGTAACGTGTTGTTGACTGGGTAATCACAAACATACACACACGCACATATGCACACACACACACAACACACACACACACACACACACACACACACACACACACACACACACACACACACACTCTCTAAAATCAGGCAATACGTGAGAATCAAACCAAATGGGCTGTCCTGTTATTGCAAATTGTTATACAGTGGGGCAAAAAAGTATTTAGTCAGCCACCAATTGTGCAAGTTCTCCCACTTAAAAAGACGAGAGAGGCCTGTAATTTTCATCATAGGTATACCTCAGCTATGAGAGACAAAATGAAAAAAAAAAATCCAGAAAATCACCTTGTCTGATTTTTTAAGAATTTATTTGCAAATTATGGTGGAAAATAAGTATTTGGTCACCTACAAACCAGCAAGATTTCTGGCTGTCACAGACCTGTAACTTCTTCTTCTTTAAGAGGCTGTTTACCTGTATTAATGGCACCTGTTTGAACTCCTTATCAGTATAAAAGACACCTGTCCACAACCTCAAACAGTCACACTCCAAACTCCACTATGGCCAAGACCAAAGAGCTGTCAAAGGACACCAGAAACACAATTGTAGACCTGCACCAGGCTGGGAAGTCTGAATCTGCAATAGGTAAGCAGCTTGGTGTGAAGAAATCAACTGTGGGAGCAATTATTAGGAAATGGAATACATACAAGACCACTGATAATCTCCCTCGATCTGGGGCTCCATGCAAGATCTCACCCTGTGGGGTCAAAATGACCACAAGAACGGTGAACAAAAATCCCAGAACCACACGGGGGGACCTAGTGAATGACCTCCAGAAAGCTGGGACCAAAGTAACAAAGGCTACCATCACTAACACACAACACCGCCAGGGACTCAAATCCTGCAGTGCCAGACGTGTCCCCCTGCTAAAGCCAGTGCATGTCCGGGCCCGTTTGAAGTTTGCTAGAGAGCATTTGGATGATCCAGAACAGGATTGGGAGAATGTCATATGGTCAGATGAAACCAAAATATAACTTTTTGGTAAAAACTCAACTCGTCGTGTTTGGAGGAGAAAGAATGCTGAGTTGCATCCAAATAACACTATACCTACAGTGAAGCATGGGGGTGGAAACATCATGCTTTGGGGCTGTTTTTCTGCCAAGGGACCAGGACGTCTGATCCGTGTGACGGAAAGAATGAATGGGGCCATGTATCGTGAGATTTTGAGTGAAAACCTCCTTCCATCAGCAAGGGCACTGAAGATGAAACGTGGCTGGGTCTTTCAGCATGACAATGACCCCAAACACACCGCCCGGGCAACGAAGGAGTGGCTTCGTAAGAAGCATTTCAAGGTCCTGGAGTGGCCTAGCAAGTCTCCAGATCTCAACCCCATAGAAAATCTTTGGAGGGAGTTGAAAGTCTGTGTTGCCCAGCGAAGGCCCAAAAACATCACTGCTCTAGAGGAGATCTGAATGGAGGAATGGGCCAAAACACCAGCAGCAGTGTGTGAAAACCTTGTGAAGACTTACAGAAAACGTTTGACCTCTGTCATTGCTAACAAAGGGCATGTAACAAAGTATTGAGATGACCTTTTGTTATTGACCAAATACTTATTTTCCACCATAATTTGCAAATAAATTCTTTAAAAATCATGTGATTTTCTAGATTTTTTTTTTTTAATTTTGTCTCTCATAGCTGAGGTATACCTATGATGAAAATTACAGGCCTCTCTCATCTTTTTAAGTGGGAGAACTTGCACAATTGGTGGCTGACTAAATACTTTTTTGCCCCACTGTATGTGGGGTGGTGATGCAGCGGAGGAGACGCCAGGTCCAGGTTTATTATTACATATCCCACCAGGGATAGAAAAGGAAGGGATCTTCTCCACAGCATTGTCAGATATGAACAGGGCTGTTCACCCTCCACCCAGCTCAGTGATGACACCATCAACGGTGGTTGGCTAAACATGTGCAGACACGTACTAGTTATTTTCTCACTACCATGCATAATGCACCTGCTGCTGACTAGGTTGAGCTCACTTCAGCAGGGTTCCACCATAACTCATGAGTCATTCATAATTCTCCAGTCATGTCAGCTGATACAGAATATAGTTGTTTTTGCTCTCTTTTATTGCAGAGCAAAATGAAGATGATTAGAAAATGGATAATGTAAATAAAGAGTGTGTGTGTGTTTGCGCGTGGGTTTGGGTTTGTGTGTTGGTTGAACGTGTAGGTGTGTGTGTGTGTGTATGTGTGTGTGTGTGTGTGTGTGTGTGTGTGTGTGTTCACTCTGTTGTTTCCAGTAACTGATGAATCAGTCCAAATATCAATATTGTAGCTGACTTGAGTGATAGAGAGAGTGAGATAGATACAGAGTGAGATAGAGAGAGGGAGTGAGCCTGAGTGCTAGAGTCAATCTAAATACTGTTCTCAGGTCGATGGGGGTACTTTTTATAACTGATCAATATGTTTGATTTGTGCCATGGGTTAAAGATTGTTTGAATCGAAAATTAGCTTACTTTACTTCAATGTTTATACATTTTTACCAAAATCAAATTGCTTAATCATTGATTTCATTTCATTGATATTCTGCTCTAATGCGGTCTGACTATCGAGTTTTTTGAATGGTGGTGCACCATAAATGATGAGTCACTACTATCTGAAGGATGCACTGTCACAACCCCTTCTTCCTCTACACCATCTAGTCATGGCTACAACCTACACATGTACAGTCCTCCACATTGTGAGAGGAGGGTGGAAGTGTTAAGTATAGACACACACATACACACACATGTATGTGTCTCAGGTCTGAGGTATGTACAATCCAGTTGCTCTGTAATTTGGGCTCAGAGGTGTGTATGTGTGTTTGTGTGTCTTCAGTGTTAGGCTCTAGACACCCAGATGCTGCTGTGTACATCTGTTCCCACCCCGCCCTCATTAATATGCATGTGTTGCACATGGAGTATTATATTACAACAGGCAATGTCAAGCTCCCTCCAACTTACTGTATGAAAATGGGGTGATACTTAGTAGTTGGGGAAGGTTTTGTAGAACATTGTTGCATACTAATTATGTGACAATCATACTGAGTCTGCCTTGCCTGCCAATATGGTGTTCATTTTCAGATCATCGTGTTATTATATAACATGTGCTTTATCACGGTTTGGGTTGAGAATTGGAAAGTTGAGGTTGCGTTAAGTACAATGGGCATAGGATCCACTAGGGACTGTAAGAAGTTCCTATTGGACCAGGAAATACATTTTACTTGTCATTCGCTTTTCTAAAATGGCCTGCTGGAATGGCTGAGTCATAGCTGAAAAGGCGTGTAAAGGCTGGAAAATCAAAAGCCTAAATAATGCTCCGACCTTAGTAAAATTACTTGTGGGAGTTAATAACATAACGTTTTGTTGTGTCGGTGTTGTCCTCTTCCCCAGGTTTCAAAGCCTTACTAAAGTGCCTGTCTGGGAGGTTCTGCAGCCGGGAACTGATAGGAATCATGGGGCCCTCTGGGGCCGGTAAATCCACCCTGATGAACATCCTGGCTGGATACAGGTGAAAGGAAACATCATAAGGCTCCTGCGTTCTGCTTATCCACCAACATGACCATCCTAGACATATATACATAGACACTGCATCGGCCTTTGGATTGTGAGTCAACTTCGCCGCCATATTGAAGAGGCAAAGACTTACCTGTAAACAACCACTAGTATACAGGGAGTATTGAAGTATAAAATATCAATATATAACAACGACTCATTGAAATCCAATGAGAAATGTTAACTTCATATCGCTTTTTTATGTACAGTACTACCATTGACTTGTCTTTATTTACAGTCCAGTCTTGGTCTGTCTGATTTGGCAGAGGCGTTGACTACCGCAGCAGCTGTCAATACAGCACATGTCTACGACGACTATAATGGTTTGAGGTTAAATACAGAATATCTTCCTTCAGTTTAGCCACAGTGGAGTAGTAATGTATATATTGTTACATATATATATATATATATAAATGCAGTATGTATATATATAAATATATTTATAAATGTTGATGCATATGTTTTTCTCTTCATGAATATGGATTTGTGCTGATGTATGCATGTGTGTCTATATGTGTATGTGCGTGCACATGCATGTATATCTGTATTTGTGTTGATGCATGTGTGTTGGTGTTGATGCATGTGTGTGTTTGTGTTGATGCAAATGGGTGTGAATGTGTGTTTATGTTGATGCACATGTGTTTGAGGGTTTGTGTTGATGTACTTTGGTGTGTGTGTGAGGGGTTTGTGTTGATGTACATGTGTTTGTCTGTGTGTGTGTTTGCGTGCAGGGAGACGGGGATGAAGGGTCAGATCCTGGTCAACGGGAAGCCCCGGGACCTGAGGACCTTCCGCAAGATGTCGTGCTACATCATGCAAGACGACATGCTACTGCCACACCTCACCGTGCAGGAGGCCATGATGGTGAGGTCAGAGTGGGGGGCCACCACAGCTGCCTCTGCTTCTCCTGCAGGGTTACCTGGGAAATTGCTCTCTGATGTTGTGATAAAACACATTAATCGCCTATCATTCGTTTAATTTTCCCATGTGAGAGACTCAGTCCTTTTTAATTGCATGTATCTCAAGGACAGTGGTATCCTCGCGATACTATCCAGATATTCACATTTGTGTATTGCAATGAATATTGCAATACACAGTTCCTTCCCTTTAGCTGGGAAGGAACTGATTTCCAAATATGACCATGGCCTTACATTGTTAAAAAAGTCTCCAGCCTACCAAACTGACACTCTTTTACATTCTACATTTACATTTTAGGCATTTAGCCGACACTTTTATCCGAAGTGACTTACAATAAATACATTTGTCGGAAGAAAACTCTTGCTCTTGCTCTCTATGCTCTTACCAAAACAGGTTGGAAGTAAAGCGAATACTATTCCAATGTGAGAAAAGCTGTCCGTGCAGATCTCAGTTAATCACTGAACGTTGTTATTCATTCTCTACCTGATGCGGAACATTCTGATTGTTCCAAGATTGATACACATTCTTTGGGTGGCACCATTATTATAATCATCTTAATTTGGCAGACTGGGCCATCCTTGTGCATCATGAACTGAAACTCCCTCCCCTGAGCAATGATTGGTCCTATTATTTAAAAAAAAAAAATAGAAATTAAACAAGGCCATCATTTATCTTTCTTGTCGTACAACATGAACAAGTACTGAAAAGTGAAGGTAGTGGTAAGCCATACCACAGACCGGAATGGGCTCATGATTTAGGAGGCACTGTCAACTAGTGTGCAAAACGGGGAGCTGCTTAAACCACCCAACATGTAAATGTAAGTTTATGTGTGGATGTTTGTGTGTGCGTATATGTGTGCGCGTGCACACTAAGTTTTTGTGGTTTTATCACCACAGGTTTCTGCCAATTTGAAGCTGAATGAATCCATGGAAGTGAAGAAAGAACTTGTGAGTTGAATGTAATACTGCTACGATCTGAACCAGCTCTCTCTGATTTTCCTTTTTCCTTTGTTCTTGCTGAGAGTGTCAGAGGAACACATCGACACCTTCCGAGCACACACAGTTACACACTACATCCCATATTCAAGCCCTGTGAGTTCCTCTTCCTCTTTGTTGAACAAACGATGTTGTTCTTCCTCTGGGTCACATGCCTATGGTGTCAGATTTGACTTAATATTATTTGCGTAAACATGATGACTTACAATGTGCATTTTAAGATGTACTCTTAATATATTGACAACCCGTGTGCATATGTTAATCCGTAAATACATATACGATCATTCCACAATCTCTCCTCAATATTTAGCAAATACGCCTGTGGATCTCATGTCTAAGCGTACCAGCTCAGTGGTACACATACAGGATTGAGTTTTAAACACAGAAAGGGTTGGGAGAGGCTCTCTGTGGGTTGTGGGTAATGTAGCGTGTTGGTTGGGTCCAGGTGAACGAGATCCTGACGGCCCTGGGGCTCCACGAGTGTGCCCACACGCGCACCAGCTGTCTGTCTGGGGGCCAGTGCAAGCGGCTCGCCATTGCCCAGGAGCTGGTCAACAACCCCCCCGTCATGTTCTTTGATGAGCCCACCAGGTACGGGGGTCTGAGCCCTGAGCCCAAAACATTCATTCATGGTTTAACAGCATTGGAAATATTAATATTATCTCTGATGTATTTTCCAAGCCTCAGGTCAGGTAGTTCTTTGGGGAAGAGATCAAGGATCTTGGTGAAATAAAGTTGAAATGATTCAAATAGATTAAACAGAGTCGGACAAGGAGACCTAACACTAATACAAATAAAAAACATACCTTATATTTTCTCTCTCTCTCTCGCCCTTTCAATCACTCTTTCTCTCTCTTCCTCTCTCTCTCTCGCCCTGGCTGTCTATCTCTCTCCATCTCCCCCCCCCCCCCCCCGGCCCTAACAGTGGCTTGGACAGCTCCTCATGCTACCAGGTGGTCTCTTTGATGCACTCCCTGGCTCTTGGCGGGAGGACTATCATCTGCACCATCCACCAGCCCAGTGCCAAGCTCTTCGAGATGTTTGACAAGGTGCCCTCCCGCCCCACTCCCTCCATCCCAAACGTCAGCTATTTGGATTGACTCTTCTGTGAAGGGCAACTTACTTCTTGAAGGAGATGAGATGGGGGTCTTTATCATCTTCTCATGTGACCGGTCTTATCTCCCTGCAGCTGTACATCCTGAGCCAGGGTCAGTGTATCTACAAAGGAACCGTCTCTTACCTCATCCCTTATCTCAAGAACGTGGGCCTGCGCTGCCCCACCTACCACAACCCTGCAGACTTCAGTAGGTAGACTGAATGTGGATTATACTGCTGAAGGAGCTGCATCATGATGAAACCAGTCCAAGCAATTCAATTAAAGAGGTTCATTGGTCTTTAAATAAGGGAGATATCATAAACTAAAAAGGATTTATTAAAATGCTCATGACAATATTATGATGCAACTAGATCTATTTTTGCTGCAAAATGTACAAAATAATTGATAACACTGATTTCATGGCTTTTCTGTCCAAAGTACTTTCCTTATTAACAAATAATGCCAGAAGAATATCCCTTGCACACTGAGCTTCTCATTCGTATTCTGTTTCACCTCTCGTCACTCCTCTGGTGTTATGTGCGTGTGCCAGTTATTGAAGTGGCGTCGGGGGAGTACGGAGATCTGAACCCTGTGCTGTTTGAGGCTGTGAGGGATGGCATGTGTGCTGAGGAGAAGAGGAACCAGTGTGAAAGGAGGTGTCCGTCCGTCTGCACGACAAAGTGCGCCAAGGTTTGTACCGCGTTGGAGTGGCTGACCTGGCTAAATTTGCGCACCATGTAGCATGTTTATTCAGTGGTTTATTTTGAAGAGTAAGGGGGATTCTCAGTGACAGCTTCCAGGCTGGAGCACAGTCTCCTCTTTACTCGATCAAGGCAGCCCCTACAATTCATATACAATAATCTCGTCTTAAAACACATTTCCTTTCACAAGCCTTTCAAACTGGATGGATCTTTCTGTTTGTGCCTGTGTTAGCATGTTGTGTATGCATGAGCCTCCTCAGATATGTTCTGAGTCATTTGTTTGCTGCTATCACCAGGAACGCTGTTATCCCCAGGAACGCTGTTATCCCCAGGAATTTGTGCATCTGCATTTTGGTCAACACTCGTTGTTTTGAATGTGCTCTATAAATACATTGGATTTGTTTTGAGAAAAAGAGAGGTTATTGATTTAATGGACTGATGAATCCTTCTATCCAGGACTCGGGGCATATTGAAAGCCATACGTTTGCCACTAGCACCCTGACACAGTTCTGCATCCTGTTCAAGAGGACTTTCATAACTATATGCCGCGATCAGGTCAGCATTATTACACACAATCAATCCATCTGTTGGGGTTTCATTACTGATCAATTTCAATTTAAAGTTTAGAAATGTTGAGAATACCTGTCTATCCTCTGCTTGATGTGGTTTGCCTGTTAGTAAAATTGGATTACAAAGGCAAGTAGAAGTGTGGATATTTAGTGTTATCTTTGTGGAGCTGGGCTGGGTACACTGGAGTACAATGGCAAGGGAGAACAACTGAACTGGTCTGGCCAGTTCACTCAGTCAGGGTGAAGGATGAGATAATTTCTCCTTTGGCAGGTCCTGACCCATCTCAGACTGACGTCCCACGTCGCCATAGGGGTGCTGATAGGCCTGCTCTACCTGAACATTGGCAACGATGCCAGCAAGGTCTTCAACAACACTGGATTCCTCTTCTTCTCCATGCTGTTCATCATGTTTGGAGCGCTCATGCCCACTGTGTTAACCTGTAAGAGGAGAAAGAACCCTCAATCTAGCTTGTTATTAATTTGTAAATATGTTTTCTGCGTCGTTTTCTACATTGTTTTCTAAATCAAAATCATACACTTTATCAAAAGTGTTTTTCTGGCAAGCAGCAACAAATATTAAAGGAGACATATTATGGAGTTTTCCCAACAAGTAAACATAGTATTTGAGTTCCAGAAAACATGTTTTTGAGGCTGTTTGCTGGAAATAGCTTTTAGGAAAAAAAAATCGTACCTACCGCTATTCCCCTCTGTTCCAGTCCCTTCAGATGTGCTGTTTCTGGTGTCTGTAGCTTTAATGCAAATGAGCTGCTGCCCATTGACCAATGAGCTGTCAGACTGAACCACAGCATGGAGGAGAAGGGATTGTTGCCGTTTGTGGACTCCTGGAGCTCTATATCTATATAATATAATATAATAATGATAATATTATATATGGGTATTTATATAATATTATATCTTATATCACGGCCAAAAGCTATGTTCGTCTCGGATGATATTAAGAATCATAAATACTGCGTCTGACGTCTCTAGCACTTTCACAACAAGTAAAGACTCGTAGAGGGGGATATCTCGGCCATGGTTGAGAAGAATTGGGGGAAAAGGAACTTTGGCCTTGACCCTCTGAAGTCCATGAACTGCGACATGGAGGAGAAAGGGATTGTACTCCGGGAGCTGAGATGCCGAACTGCCGCCGAGCTCCCCGCGTAGGAGCTGCTGGACTGCCGCCGGACTGCAGCTGGACTGCCGCCGAAGCTTCAGCGGCAGTCCGGCCACCGTCAAAGCCGTCCGGCCGCTGCCGAAGCTTCGGCCGCAGTCCGGCAGCTCCAGCGGTGTACTCCGGGAGCTTAACTGATGCCGAAGCTTTCTGGCTGCTCCGGCAGGTGTCCTCCGGGTGCTGAAAAGTCTGGAGTCTGGCAGCTCAGCTCCAGGAGTACAATTCATTGTACTTCTCCGGACTGCCACCGAAGCATCGCCGGCATCCCGGCAGCTCCAGCGGTGCTGCCAGCAGAGAAAGGGATTGTACTCCCGGAGCTGAGCTGCCGCAGAGTTCCCCCTGCCGGAGCTGCTCGTCCGCTGGTCCGCAAAATCTTAGCTATGCTCTGATTGGAAGGGAGTGGGGAAGTGGGAGGTAATATTCAACTGTGCCCCCTTCCTACGTAGGAAGGGGTGCCAAAACTGACTCGCTCGTTTGGTAACTGTAGGCGGGATACTTTCAGAAATGCATATCTCACTCAAAAAATCATGTACAGACTTTTGTAGAAGTTTGTATGCGTGTGGGAGCACAGAAACCCAAAACAACACTCCAAATCCCAGGAAAAGTGTTGTTTTCATAATATGTCCCTTTTAACGTAGCTATCGGCATTAAAGTGTCTGGTTGTCATAGCAGTATGACTCTTTTACTTCTTATTTAAGTCCTATCCTTTATTTTTTATGATTGTCATATCTTTATGCTCAGTTCCCTTGGAGATGTCTGTGTTCCTCCGGGAACATCTGAACTACTGGTACAGCCTGAAGGCCTACTACCTAGCCAAGACTATGGCTGACATTCCATTCCAGGTGAGTTCCCAGTACCCGATCTGATAAGCCTTTCCCACCAGTTCACTGTCAAGCACATTAAAGTCCTTCAATTCATAAAACCAGTGAAACTTAGTGCCAAAAACGAGGGCCCTAAAATACTTTGTTTTAAGTAAAATCAACTGAAGAGTTATACAACACCTAAATCTATACTATACATTGCAATGACTCTTAATATACAACGTCCCGTCAATTAGGGGAAAATAGAGTTGAGTTTGATCTGAACGTTTCTGACAGGGGTCTCTTCTGACGATTGAGAGCATTTCACACAAATCACTTGGAATGCACAAAGACAAATGACAAATGCTGTGGGCGTTTTTTTTACAGGTGATCTGTCCCATCATGTACTGCAGCATAGTGTATTGGATGACAGAACAGCCACCCGAGGCTAGCAGATACCTCCTCTTCTTAGCCCTCTCTACCTGCACTGCCCTGGTGGCCCAGTCTCTTGGTCTTCTGGTCGGCGCCGCCTCCACCTCCCTTCAGGTAGGGAAAGAAAAAGACCTCATGATTGCCTTATGGTGACATTTGTTAAGATGTAAACCAAGCTTTTGTCCCCCCACACATTTTCGTCCAAAGGTGGCCACCTTTGTGGGCCCCGTCACAGCGATCCCTGTGCTGCTCTTCTCTGGGTTTTTTGTCAACTTCGACACCATTCCTACCTACCTTCAGTGGAGCTCCTACATCTCCTACGTCAGGTGTGTAGTGTGGTAGGATTTGAAGGATATTAATGTAGCATCAAGGGGTAGACGCCGCCATGACCTCTTTAAAGGGTGATATCCTCATATTTTTGGAGAATTTCCCCATTATACCACTATATTTTAGTGAAGAAGAATACTGAGATTGTCACTTGCGGTTTCGACCGGTTGACTTGCCCTTTAACTGGGCCTTCAATGACCAACTTCATTTTAACTCACAGCCATACTCCGATGAGGGAAGGATTGTGTCTAAACCGTGATATTAGTGTTTGTTTACTCTAGATGTGTCCCTCTCTGGTGTCCACAGGTATGGCTTTGAAGGGGTGATCCTGTCCATATACGGGCTGAATCGCACCGAGCTGGAGTGCCCGGTGCCCGTGTGCAAGTTCCAGCGGCCCGAAGAGGTTCTCCAACTGTTGGATGTGGAGGATGCCAAACTCTACATGGACTTCGTCGCCTTGGGGATTTTCTTCCTCGTCTTCCGACTGGCCACCTACCTCGTCCTCCGCTACAAGGTCAAGTCGGAGCGGTAGGTTCCGACTCGGCTCTGGTCTCTCTAAGGAAACCCCTAGACCTCCTGGCTCTGGTCTGTCTCACTGCAGCTGTCCCCCAGCGCTGACCCGGCCCAGCAGAATCAGTTTCTTCAGCTGGACCACTTAAATAATACTGCACTGTTGCTGCTATTTACAGCACAACATAAAGAACCCTGATCCGCAGCACAGTCCATCTCTGGGCGATAGGCTATCCATGTTTTTTTTCGTGGCCAATAACATACAGGAGTCCTTCTGGAACAACGCATGGCAGGTTTTACCTCACAACTCTGGACTTCAAAAGGAAAACACCAATGTGTTACGAAAGCAGACCGGCTCTACTGTAAACAAGAAAGCATATTCCACACCCACTATAGTGACCTTTCCTTATGTTTTCACGTTTCTTTCGTTCCTGGGGGCAATGTGAATGCTGTGCTGTTCTGTACTTTTCCTAAAGTCGCCCTGCATCTCTGGAACCGTCCACATCAGATTATGCCAAATTTGATGGTATACTTACCTATTTATATAAATAAGGCGTGGAGAGAACCAAATACAGATAAGAAAGAGTTTACATTTTCTGAAGCAAGCCAAAAAAAGGATTTTAACCACATACTGTTGCACTGAAGAAACAGAGAGAACAGGAGAGCATACAAAAGAGAGTGAGAGAGTTAGAAATGTACATGTAGACTGAAGTTATTTGAGGAATTAAATTAGTTTATTCATGGGACCATGTTAAGGCCTAATACTCTAGTTGCTTTTTTGAGTGATTTCTCATTTTTCCCCTTTTTGTTTTAGGCTACTACTGAGCTAGAGAAAAGAAAAATCAGATTTAGTCTTCACTCCTTGTTTATTAATACAATCTTCTTAATTGTTTTAACTTTTGTATATCTCTAAGGGAGATATTTTTTCTCAACAGGTAATACTATCTGGAGAATATGTATTTTTCTACTTCTGTGATCAACTTTTTAATTGTAATTATACAATCGTACTTAAAATAAATACATTCAATCTTAATTTCATACAACATTTAATTCTATAATCATAATTTCCTATAGGCCTTAATTCAGTATTATTTCAACCAAAATTATCTTATTTGGTCCAAGCAGTGCCAAAAAAACAAACATGTAATAATGTTTATGTCCCATTATAACAACAATACAATATGTTAAAATCCCCCTATTTAAACGGCCTTAGGCCTTATGGGGGAACCCAAAAAGAAAAACGATGGACGTTTAACGGGGATATTTTCACTCACATTATTGACTCGGCTGTGATTTTCTCTTTGTTTATTAACTGTTAAAGCCTTTTTTTTTCCCCGTTATGTAGCACGTTATGTCTCCTCGTTGTGCAGCAATTATCTGACCCTAATAAAATAATCACCATTTTGGACTGTCCTTTAATATTTATAACTGTCACTGCATTGTTTTCTGGAGCCAGCACCACTAACAAATCAGTATTGTGAGGGGGAGGCAGAGTCAGAGAAATGAAACACATGCGCTCTAACGGCGCGCCACGGAAGAGGAAGTGCGCCTGCGTCCAGCTCCAAGGTGATGCAAACGGGGAATAGCGTCTCAATAACCAAACGTCTTCATTCAAAATTCAGTCTGGTGTCAGTGTTACTCTTAAGAGTAACGTGCGTAAGATGTGTTTAACACTTAAACCTTAAACGTTAAAACCCGTATTCTGCCCTTTGCTGACCATTTACCCTTGAAGTACAGTTGCTGACGAGATCATTTTCTACTGTAAAGTAAAGACTAGTTTGTATTCCCCCTCGTGCATTGCTGCATTGTACGTCCTTATGGATTCTGCAGTAAAATAGCACTAGGGGTCGGTAGTGGTACAAACATACAGGGGGGATGAAACTAACCGGTGGTTTTATGAATATGGTCGGCAGAAGGACCAGGAAACCAGCGTTGCCAGATTGGGCCAGATTCCACGCCCGATCTGGCAACACTGCAGGGAACGGCGGCTAGCGCTCAGCCGATCCGCCCGTCGCTGCCGGCTGGAGCAGTGCATGATACATTCTACAACGCTATTATCCGTAAAATGAGACAGCGTGAATATTTAATGCGATTCTCGCAGGACGGACACGGCGTCGTGAGTTGACAGCTGTTGGTTCTCCAGCCCCGAACAACGGAGGTCATTTGACATCTGCGGCTACGTAAACCCAAAGAGTGATTGACTCGTCCAATGTACAAATCTGTAAATCTACAATGTGAATTATTGGGGTAAGTAAATCTTTTATTACATTTTCACGGATGATAAGGTCATTTTATTGCATAGCACTGCCAATACCACACCGGTAGCTTATTCATCGAGCCGTACAGTCACTTAACATGCAGTGTGCAGCACCGCTGTGAAGTTAGTTTTAAGTTGGACAGTCGAGGTAAATCCAGTCCGGATCCAGCGGCTGCTTCTGCCTCTGCTCTCCTGGTGTGGGCAGCAGAGGACGGGCAGCTCACCTCCGAGCGCACGCTCGCATGCAGCGCTCAACTATTGTTCTTCAGGGGTTTGAGTGACACAAAATTGTTGTTCTTTACATTAACTTCGTGGTAAAGGTTGATCATATTAGAGAACTTGATGATACATTGTTTTGTTTACTAAATTGGTATCATGTAGAACAGCTATTTTGATTGCTAATATGTCCGTAATCGAGAAGATAATTGCATTTTTTTCCAAAAGCTCCCGTGTCATTTGACACAGTTAGTCAGGATCAATAACACATTAATAGGCCTACTACACTGGAAGGTGTCCTATCTGACATGACATGGGAGCTTGAAAAAAAAAGATGAATTTCCCTTTAACCTATTCATATAAAATGTAATGAGCACTAACGTGGAATGAAAATAGCTATGTCCTATTTGTATTACTATCTGTTGCTGATAAGGAGTAACTGGGTTAAATGACATGGGAGCTATTGTAAAAACGGGAAATATTTTCTAGTCAAATATTTAGCAAAAATATATGAAGGACACCTTATCAATCAAAATAGGTGTGCTACATGAGACTCATTTAGTAAAACAAATTGTATCATAATTCAGTCTCTAATGGCTGGTTCAGACTACACGATTTCAGCCCGATTTTGCCCCTATTCGTTCGTTGCAGACAAATTTGCGAGTCGTACACGACGACGAGACAAGGTCTTGTAATGTGACATGCTTGCGATCTGCGACGTTCGAAAACCCCACGACGAAAAGTTTGGCATGTCAGAATTTTTTGGGGAACCGCATGACTATCCATTGTTGACATGAGGGAACCCCACGAACAGCTGGAGCACACGCGCAGTGTTTACCAACTGACCTCACTGCACTACGTTGAGTACACAGTAACTACTACAAAAATGAATAAGATCAATGGCAAGAAGAAGAATGCTAATAAAGAAAACGAGAGAAAATGGAACAACATAATGGAGACAACTTTGGTTGAAATGTGGCAGAGGTGTCCACAAAGGAGTTCCACGACAGGGTGAAGGGATACAGCCGGGCGAGAAATAGCCGACCCCGTTGACCTACCCGGTACGTTTGGAGCCAACAGCTGTTGACCTACTAATAGCTATCATAACCTATCATAAACCTCAAACCGCCAGCATAATGCCTAGTGCTAGGTACTCGGGATCCATCGTTGACGCTCTGTTGCTAGGCTACGTTGTTGCTGCGGGTACTTTGTATCGCTCATGTCACGCGCAACGCAACAACTGTGAGGAGTTGCTGCATTGAGCAGATATAAAAACTACTGTAACCTTTATGACAAAAATGTAAAAAACATTTATGTCAGTTCTAAACCTTAGATTTTCTAAATATATCTTGCAAACATGAATGATACAAAGTAGAGAGCATCGCACCCCCGAATCTTGTAGTGTGGCCAGTCTTCCGACGAGACAAGGCCCGATTTCCTGGCTCTGTGATCGAATAGTGCAGTGGTTCTCAAACTTTTTTGAGCAAACGCCCCCCTGACCTTAGCCTGATCCTCTGCCCCCCCCCCCCCCCCCCATAAAAAAATTTACATCAACTAAAACACTTGTGTTTTATTGCTTAAAGGTGTAATTGTATCGTTTTTCATTGATATTGCCGTGGTTACTAATAGCAATGAATGCCCTCTGAGTCGGTTTTGGTGAAAAAGATATAAATATATATTAATGAATATTCATGACATGCACTGTCCATCACACATCACTGCAATAAACCCAATTAAACTTCCAGAGAGACACAGGAGAGAGAGCGAGAGGAAGAGAGAGAGGATGAGAGAGAGAGAGAGACCGAGAGACACAGGAGAGAGAGACACACACACACAGAGACACAGGAGAGAGAGATAGAGACACAGAGAGACACAGGAGAGAGAGAGACACACATAGAGAGACACAGGAGAGAGAGAGAGAGAGAGAGAGAGAGAGAGAGAGAGAGAGGATTGAACATTCATTCACCGTGACACCGCGACTCCCGCCGTGCGGAAGTCTACGCTCAGGAGACTACGCTCAGAGCAGCTGTAACTGAACAACAGCAAGAGGAAGGAGGAAAACGGGCTGAAACAAAATTTGTTATTTTTTTCCTTGCTATCTTGCGCCCCTCTAGGTTGTGCGAACGCGAGGTGGCAGTACCGCCCCCGTTGAGAAACCACGGTATAGTGTGACATGTTAAATCGTGGAGGAATATCTGAGAATGTGTAGTCTGAACCTGTAATATTCTTATGTTGTAGCTGTTAAATGACGGGACCGATTTAACATGACGGGTACTTTATTCGAGCGTCCATTTCCTTGTGACACACAAAACGACACATCTCGCGCCTCACCCTTCACATATGCAAATTAGGTGTCATCTGACCAATCACAGTAACCCATCTATCTGTAGGATATTACATCTCCCTTCTTTTGTAGTAAACAATGAACATAACTAACACGCCTAACAGTGGCTCATAAACAAATACCAGAGGTAATAACAGGTAAGTCCAGTAACTGTAATAACTGCTTTTCAGACATATCCTATAAGTAAAAGGTAGGTTATCAAGGTTATTGTTTTGTAATAAACAATGAACATAACTAACACGCATAACAGTGGCTCCATAACAAATACCAGAGGTAATAACAGGTAAGTAAGCTTTTCAGACATATCCTATAAGTAAAAGGTAGGTTATCAACAGGTAGGTTATCAACAGGTAACTTCAGTGTTCACTTTACATACATGTTTCCTTTTTTTTTAAACGCTACACTTTAATATCACAGGTCCATCACTTGTCTCGGCTTCACCAGACGCCCAGACCTAGTGTGGGCATATGGCGCTGGCCCATCACTGGCAAGGCCCCCAATGTTAGTGGTGTCCGTAGGTAGGTTCTCAGACACCGGAGTGTCTGGCCTGTCATTCATTACAGCTGTGTGTTCTGGCGCAGGAGTATCAGACCTGTCACTCACTTCAGCGGTGTGTTCTGGTGTAGGTTCCTTGGTCGGTAGGAGGTGGCGGCGGTTGCGGCGGTAGGTCTGACCCTCACTAGTGCTGATGTGGTACGATCTGTCAGTATGTGCCGGTTGCATGATGGTTGCAGGTCTCCACAGTCCATTATCCTGCCGGTAACGTATATTGTCCCCAGCCTGCAGAGTCGACAGCGGCCTGGCGCTCCGGTTGTAGTACCGGCGTTGCTGGTGTTGCATGTGTTCCCGCCTCCTTCTGGCGGCGGTTGGGCTGATGACCTGGGGTTGTAGTTGCGCTGCTGTGGTAGGAAGGATGGATCTCAGCCTGCGGCTGTTGAGCAGCTGGGCCGGTGATTTGAAACCGTCCACTGGAGTGTTCCGGTATTCCAGTAGGCTGAGGTACGGGTCCTTCTTTTCTGCCCGTGCCTTGTCCAGTATAATCTTGGCTGTCTGGACAGTTTTTTCTGCGAGCCCATTGCTTTGGGGGTAGTGCGGGCTTGTCGTTGTGTGTTTGAAATCCCATGTGTTTGCAAAGTTCTTAAAGTCCTGTGAGCTGTATTGTGGGCCATTATCCGAGATCACCTTCTCGGGGATGCTATTACGGGAGAACATGGCTTTCAGTTTTCGGATTACCGCTGATGAAGTAGTGGAATACAGCCTCTCGATCTCGAAGTACCTGCTGTAGTAATCCACCGATACAACATAGTCTTCTCCTTTCCATGCAAACAGGTCAGTTGCAATGACCTGCCATGGTCTGTCGGGGATTTCATGAGATAGCATTGGCTCTTTTGGGTTTGACTTCTTGTGTTGCAGGCAGATGGTGCACTTTTCCACCATAGCCTCTATTTCTCTCCCCATTCCTGGCCAGAAAAGGATGTCTCTCGCTCGTAGTTTGCTCTTTTCCATGCCTAGGTGCGGAGTGTGTATTGCTGTAAGCATGCTGGCTCGGAGAGAGTGCGGGACTATGATCTTTTCCCCTTTGAATAGGATTCCGTCCATCTCTGATATTTCATCCCTGTGGTTCCAGTATTCGGCAGTGGTGGGTGAGCATTTCTTCCTGGTTTCAGGCCACCCAGACAGTACAGACTCTTTCAGCATGGTGAGCTGAGGATCCTGTTCAGTGGCTGTTCTGATGTCTGTAAGCTTTCTGTCGCTCACAGGGAGGTTGCTGATAACCGTGTGGACTTGCGTATCCATGCCCTCACTCAGAGTGTGGTCGTTGCAGGCTAATGACTTCCTGGAGAGTGTGTCTGCGACAGGGATGTGTTTACCTGGGCGGTGGATGATGGTGATGTCATACTTCTGCAGCTGCAGGATCATCCGTTGTAAGCGTGGTGGGGCCGCTGCGAGGGGCTTTCTCATAATTGATTCCAATGGCTTGTGATCGGACTCGACGACAACCTGGCGCCCGTAGACATACTGGTGAAAACGCTTACATCCAAAGAGAACAGCGAACAGTTCCTTCTCAATTTGAGCATAGTTTTCTTCTGTGGCTGTGAGTGATTTTGAAGCGTAGGCGACGGGCTTTTCTTCTTGCAGGAGCACAGCCCCCAAACCACTTTTAGACGCGTCGACCTGGAGCCTCAGCTCCTTGCTCGGGTCAAAGTAGGTGAGCACAGGTCCTGGCTCCCGTGTGATGAGGTCCTTCATTTGCTGGAAGGCGGAGTTGTGTGTTTCATCCCACACAAATTCGCTGCTTTGCTTCAGTAGCTGGCGGAGGGGTGCGTTTATTTCAGACAGACTTGGGGCAAATCGAGCCAGGTAGTTCACCATCCCCAAAATGGTCTCCAGTTCGGCTTTGTTCTGGGGTGGCTCCATCTCTTTTACAGCTTTCACCTTGTCAGGGTCTGGCTTGATACCTTCTCGTGTGAGCCTGTGTCCAAAGTATTTGACCTCTGTGACGCAGATCCTGCTCTTCTCGGGGTTGAGCCGTACACCTCTCTCTCTGGTCCTCTCCAGCATGGCCCGCAGGTTAGCGTCGTGTTCCTCTCTGGTTCGCCCGTAGACCAGGATATCGTCAACTATTGCAGCGACGCCTTTCAGGCCCTCATACGTCTCGTCTATTTTTCTCTGAAACTCATCCTGGGCTGATACGATGCCGAAAGGAAGGCGGAGGAACCTGTATCGGCCGAACACAGTGTTGAACGTCATAAGCATGGATGAATCCTCGGTTAGTTTAATGGCCCAATAGCCTGACCTTGCGTCCATGACGCTGAAAAACTGTGCGCCTGCCAGTCTTGGGGTGACATCCTCCAGAGTGGGGAGTGGGTAGTGAGGTCTTTTTATAGCTTTGTT
The DNA here is from genome assembly GCF_949987615.1 of Pollachius pollachius. Lineage (NCBI taxonomy): Eukaryota > Metazoa > Chordata > Actinopteri > Gadiformes > Gadidae > Pollachius > Pollachius pollachius. The sequence goes on from NC_136936.1 coordinate 21,254,561, forward strand.
TAGCTCGCGGGGATCTAGGCATACTCTCAGTTTACCTGTATGTGGCTTCTCTACTACCACCAGTGCATTCACCCAGTCTGTAGGCTCGGTCACTTTCGCGATGATTTCGGCCCCTTCCATCTCATCGAGCTCGTCCTTCAGGCGGCTGCGGAGGGTGAACGGGATTCTCCGGGTGTGGCTGTGGGGTCCAGGCGTATGCTGCATTCACCTGGGAACTGTCCAACGCCCTGGAACACATCTGCAAATTCCTCCCTCACATCACAGCCTTCTGTTTGAGTTGCATTTACAGACAAAACTAGTTTAATGAGGTCCATATCAATACATGCTCTCAGTCCTAATACAGGTGGAGCTTTGGTGGTGACTATGTAGAACTCCAGTGTCATAGCAGTTCCTTTGTATTTACAGCTTAGGTTGCATGTCCCTTTTACATCAAGTGGCTCACCACCATATCCTGTGAGGCGGCGGGTTGTGGGCTTCATGTCTGCCTTGCTAAACAGTTTGTGAAATCTTTGAGCTGGGATTATGTTGACTTGGGAACCGGTATCTAACTTGAATTTGACTTTGTGATTTTTCTGTCCAATTTCCATCTCAGCAATGGCCACATCCTTGTCTGTGCCTTTTGAAATTGTGTCAATGTATAGTGTCTCCTGTTCGTCTGTATCGCTGTCTTGGGCGTTAGCGCCCTCTACTGCATGCACTGGCTTGGCCCTGCGTTGCTGCTGAGATCTGCATACCTGGGCGAAATGATCAAAACGTTTGCACTTGTTGCATTGTCGGCCCTTAGCTGGGCAGTCCTGACGGTCACTGTGTTGTTCTCTTCCACAATTCCCACACGTTTTGCCATGTGGTCTGGCTCTGTCTCCACTGCTTGAATATTTCCCCCCTTGACTGTAGTTAGCGCTGTATTTTGGCGCCTCTCTGTGCATCTTGTCGCGGCCCACAGCGTGTATGTCGTGGCTATCAACGTTAGCTGGTGCTCGACTGTTCATGGCTTTCATTTGTCCCTGGGCTAGCTCATGCGAGCGTGCAATGTCTATTGCTTTGATCAGATCTAGCGTAGCTCCATGACTGAGTAGTTTCTCACGTACCTTATGAGAGTTCGTTGCGAAAACTATCCGGTCCCTAACCATCTGGTCCGAGTCAGCATAGCCACAGTCCTTGACCAGCAACTTCAAATCCGTGACGAATTGCTCAAATGGCTCGCCAGAGCCTTGCATTCTTTCTTGAAACTTGTATCTTGCAAAAATGGGGTTCGCTTTTGGGGTCACATATTCCTCAAACTTGACGTAGTACGTCTCCAACAATTTAGCCTGATCTACCGTGAGTGTCCAAGTGTTAAAAATGTCCCGACCTTTGTCTCCGACCCACAGTAGAAGGCTGAGGATAAACTGCATTTATCCTCCTCGCTCACGGCTTTCAGTGGGCCGGTGAACATTAGCTTCACATGCTGCTTGAACTTTCTCCACGACTCCGGTAAATTAGCAGATTCCCAGTCCAAAGTTGGGCTCTGAACACCAGAGGAATGCATCCCGACTGAATGGTAAGCGTTGAGTTCTTAATAACTCTGACACCATGTAATATTCTTATGTTGTAGCTGTTAAATGACGGGACCGATTTAACATGAAGGGTACTTTATTCGAGCGTCCATTTCCTTGTGACACACAAAACGATACATCTCGCGCCTCACCCTTCACATATGCAAATGAGGTGTCATCTGACCAATCACAGTAACCCATCTATCTGTAGGATATTACAAACCAGCCATAAGTGAAACCACTTTTGAGTTGAGTTGGATTGAGAGGGAGCGCTCGGAGGTGAGCTGACCGTATTCTGCTGCCAACACCGATGGAACAGAGGTAGAGAAGCCGCTGGTTCCGAACTGGATGTCGCTCGAATATCCCACCTATGTCTAACTGCACCGCGGTGTGTGCAGGTTCATTATTTTGTGTATCGGTATTTTCGGTGCAGAAGTGGGGACGGGTGAAAAAGCCGGATTGTAACTGCTCTGTCTCTTATCAAAAGTAGGCGTCAGTAGGCCTACGCTTTTAGTCGATAACTCTTTAACCTTACTGTTTTTGAGTAGGTTTCTTTCAGCATAAATTAAGTTATCAATATTATATTTATATAATAATACAATAAAGTTGTTATCTTATCTTATCTTAGATTATGCCACAGGCCACAGCATGTATGCTGAAACAGGTGTCGAGGATATATCCTTTGACCTATATTCCCTACTGTCCACCTCCTCTATGCACCAAAGAAACAATATCTCCAGGGGGGAATAATACAAAGTTTGTTTAAAGTGAGGGGTTGGAACAATTAACTTTAAGGAAGAACAACATGAGACAGTCATAAACCTTATATATTTGTATTGGGACTGTGTGAGTCATTTAAGATCAAGACTGAAGTTTCTGAAATACAAAATATGGATATTTATATAAGATACATTAAGGAATTATTTGTGCCTTGTTTTTATTTTGGATTGATCCTTTAAATGTCTTCTTTCAGTTTGTCATTCAGGGGTGAACTATAACCTTCTGACCAGTCACCTCTACAATGAGCTCACTGCCAAGGTCAGTTGCAAAAATGCAGTTTGGGCTGGAATAGTACAATCATAGTTGTAAACAATATGACATTGAAGGATTTGTTGTAAACTAAATTAAAAGGTATTTGGCATCTTTTATCCAACATAGAATGCCAAAGAATGACAACATTTATATATTTTTTATTCAACATGTATGTATGATGAACCAAGTTTAACTAGCCTAAAATCACCAGACACATGGCCGAAGGAAAAAACATAAGAGCTTGCCAATTTGTCTGGTTTCCAGGCATAATTAAGACATATTTTAAGACTTTGAAAATGACAATCCTTCGTTACTCTTACGTGTTTCTTTGTCCAGCCTCGTCGTTTTCCTCAGAAATGTATCAACCTTCCTGTTAGTCTGAAATATGTAAGGGATAATGTATAGAATACCGGTCATTATCGACAGGGCGAACAGGACACCTCCGCTTCGCTTCGGTGTCCTGAGCCGTGTAATAATATATTTTAGAATTTTTAGAATAATAGATTTTATTACACAGCTCTTGAATTGGCCAGGAACTCCCTGCATTTTAAGTCACTTTGTGGTCTGAAAAAGCTGTTTCTGCTGAGGGAACTGTCCATGAAACTATACTATACTAACTACTATAATGAGTTTATCCTTTTATGTTTCATGATTTGTATTATTTTATCCTTACTTGTACTTTATTTCAGTTGAATATGTCCTTTCATCTCTTTTGTGTTTCATTTCACGTTATATTCTATTGTTATCGCTTAGCCCTTTAACCGCTCATGTTAGCCTTCATTGCTCTTAGTACTGAGTAGTTTAAGGGATTCTCTCTTATTGTTAAAGTCAAAGCACTTTGCTAACTTTGTTTTTAAAGGGGCTATATAAGTGAAGTTTCTTCTTATTATAGTATTAATGTTCTTCATTTTTAAATGATTATGCTGTTGTTTAATTCACAAGACAGCTGAAGGTGCTGCGATGGAGCTGGAGGAGGAGAGTGGAGGTCCTCCCACCCCCTGCTGTCTACACCCGGGCCCTATGTAGCCGTTCACATGACCCCGGTACACAACCCGCTGGGCCCGGCTGATACCGTTGTATACACAAGATGACTCGACACTCAACACTGTCATGTTGTCATTGCACAATAACCCATGTGCAAGAAGCACTGTGGAAAGGAGTAGCTCAGTAGTTATGATTCAGGCTGAAATGACCAGCATCAGAGAATATAGATACCTAAATCCATGCCACATATTGAGTATTTCCAAATCAATGGCTTAATTTTCTGCTACTTTATTGCATAAAACCCTGTTGGAAATGGAGATCTGAGAAAGTGGGGTTCCATGTAAATATACTCACTTATACTATGTATACTACTCACTAATACTATTAACTTACTTACTATTTATCGATGTATGTCATGTGCCGGATCAAAATAATCAATACTCTACATTGACTGGGTTTGCATTAATTAAAGTTAAGCAGACGGACATTGGCCTGACAAAGTGTCCCTCCTCCCTCAGCGGACCCCATCGAGGTCCACAAGAGGAAGCTGGAGCTGTGGTTCAGCCACCTGCCCCAGGAGGAGAAGCAGTTCGGGGGCTACTTCTTCCCAGAGACCATGCACGTGGACCCCCTCATCCTGGAGAGGGAGCCCGCGGAGAAGAGGACCCCCCTGATCCCCAGCCCCCTGTTGCAGGGCCCCCCTGTTACGGCCCGCACCATGGAGCAGCTGTTTGAGCCGGTGGCAGATTGGGGCGGGGCCCGGGGCCTCAACGTGATGCTGTACGGGGCGGTGGGGACGGGTAAGACCACCGTGGTGCGGAAGCTGGTGCTGGACTGGTGCGCCGGGGCCACCCTGACCCAGTTCAAGCTGCTGGTGCCCTTCTCCTGTGAAGACCTCTCCCAGTTGACAAGGTGAAGTGTATTTTATTATGCTGAAAGTGTTCTCCATTATATCTCCTGGGTGTCCTAAAGGTAAAATATGCAACAGTTTTTAGTTTGAAATAATTTTGAAAACGCATTTTGTCCCCGAGAGGCTACCTTACAGGCTACAGGGCCTAGCGAGGATGCTCAGATCTTCCACTTTGCTGAATATTTGAGACCATATTTGAGAGTCAATGGGGATTTCCATAAAATCAACATCAGACAAGCTTATTCATTTTTGATTGTGGGGGAAATCACCAAAACCGCCAGCTGCTCGTGTACCCTCAGTGCAAGTTGACTGCTTTAAAACGAGAATATCACATCTATCAGTGTATTGAGTAAATAATCGTGTGTTCACAGTAACCTGGTGATTGAAGGTAGTACTGTAATTCTGTTGTGATGTTGTGTATTCTGTAACGTGTGTGGATCTACCCCCCCCCCCCCCCCCCCCCCCACACACACACACACCTACGCAGGGCCTCCTCTTTACAGGACATGGTGGGCAGGAAGTACCTCCACCTGCGCAGGATCCCGCTGCTGAGCGGCGAGGGCAACCAGGCCAAGGAGGTCCTCTTCCTCTTCAACGGGATAGAGAAGATGAAGCTGAACTTCCGGATTGGGAACACGGAGCTGTGCAGCGACCCCAGCGAGGCGCTCTCCTCCGGGGCCGTGGTGGTCAACCTGCTGAGGAAGTACCTCCTGCCTGAGGTGGGTCCTGGGTCGCCACTTTTCTAGTTCCTCCTTGGTTGTTGCCGCCATGCAAGGGAGCCACGAATTCAAACATTGGGAATGAGCATTTTTATCTTTTGGAATAAATGACCGTCGGTCCATACAGAGTTTGGACCGACGGTTGTTTGTTGTAACCAGTTGTTTGTTTGCAAGTTCACGCAAAACACTCTTAAGCATTTTGTCCATTTTGACAATTTATTATTTTTAATTGTTGTATTAGTGAAGACGGGAGAGACCTTTACAATGGTCTGAACACTCAAACTAAGACTTTAGCCCAATGCACTACAAGAGGGGATTTCGATTAATTTGAGGTTCGACCAAGAAAATAAGTGGAATCATGTTGTTTCAGCAGAGAAAAGCAAAGAGAGCATGAATGTAGCAGGGCTGTTTATTTTGTTTATTTACATAGCACTATTTATACAGAACAATTCAAACACAAGGCCATTGATAGTGCTTTATAAGGGAAGAAATCACATTTCAAAAGATAGAAATTACAATCATTTAAAGAAAAAAAGGATAATTTAAATGATAAATTACAAATAATAAAATATATAAGATGGAGAATAAAGAGAAATATAGCTGCGAGCAGCAATGTGGTGGTCAAGCAGAATAGCACTCCATAAACTAATTTTGGTGGACAGACATAATCGGTTAGGTGGCTACATGATGACCATCTCAGTAATTTCACCTACAATGAAAGCTATTGGCAAATGGTTATCACAATGAAAATACATTGAAGTTGCTTTCTAAGGGCCGGAATAGACTTGCTGCTAACAACGCACCCCTAGGCGTTAGGGGTGTAACGGTACACGGAAGTCATGGTTCGGTTCATACCTTGGTTCAGACATCACGGTTTGGTATGGGTTCGGTACAATGAAGGGAAAAGAAAAAAACAAAAATGCAGAAGGCAATTCTTTTTTTATTGTGCATGTCCATCTCTCCTCTGATCTAGCTGCAACAGCCTGAACTGCGTAATCTAAGATGTAAACAGTAAACATTAAGTACCCCACATCCTCTCCAGACTCCATCCGTAACTTGTAAACAAAATAAGACGATCAGTTATAAAACTGAAAATGCAGCATGTCTTATTTATGAAAGTGCAAAGTACATATAATAATAACAAAACAGCAACATAGGCTAGAGCCAGTCCCACAATGAGTTTTCCACAAACGTGCCGTTTTTTAGAGGCGGGTCAAGGTGGAGGGTGGGGGTGTGGCCCTGAGCAGCTTGCGGCCACGGTACCATGCACTCGTGTTTACAGTGGATGTATCGCAATGGCGAGGCGCGCACAGCATTTGGCCGTGTTCTGTAAATATTCTAGAACACTCTGGGTGCTCCGGCGGGAGTCCTCGAGCTCTATATCTAAATAATATCATATTATACATAGATATCTATATCATATAATATATATTATCACGGCCAAAAGCTGTGTGCGCTGCCAGACGATATTATGAATCTCAACCGACTGCGTCGGGTTTTCCGACGTCTCTGGTTATTCCACTTCCGCATCAATCTGAAGTAGACTGAACCGCGAAAAGCCCCGCTGCCCCGCGGTGGCAGGCAGTGGGGCTCCGGCGGGAGACAATCGCGGTCACCAATCGCGGGCAACAATCCCTTTCTCCTTCATGTCGCGGTTCATGTACTTCAGGGAGTCAAAGCCAAAGTTTCTTTCCTCCAATTCCTTCTCAACCATGGCTGAGATAACCCCCACTACGAGTCTTGTTGTGGCAATACCAGAGACATCAGAGAACCCGACGTGTTATGCGCCATAACACCAACAGCCGAACGGATATCCAAATAACAAAGAAGTGTACAACCCTTGCGTTATAACACTGCTATCTCTGACTGACTGACTGACTCACCTAACCGTCAACCTGACAAAAAACTGTAGCACTAGCCAGAAGTTGGAGCTCGGCCACCTAGCATGGACCTAGGCGCCAATCAGAGCTGCAGTTTAGTTGTCCCTGAAGAACTTGCGTATCTTACATTAGTTCCGCATTACATTAATTATATCGCACGCCAGTATTATTTCATTATATGTATTCTCTGTTTAAATCCATGCACCGAACCGTGACGTCCGTACCGATTCAGTTCAATACGATAGGGTAGGGTCATAATGACTATGAACCAAGTTTGGTTTGGATACATAAAGACCTTGCAGAGATATAAGCTCACTTCCTGTTTGAAGTCCCCATGAGGTCAAAGGTCACCAAATTGTTTGGGTGTCCCCAGAATGATGCCATGAGTATGTACCAAGTTTGGCGGCTTTGCCATCACGTTTGATTGGCTGTATCGGCCAGACGGTTTTGAATTTGAAAAAGCTCATTTGACACATTTGTTCAGCTTGGTCCGAAGATCATATATGTTTCATTAAGATTGGACAGAATTTGTGGCCTGTGGTTATGTACTATTGATTTTGACAACTTTCAACATGGCGGCCAAATTCTGATGTTTCCATGAGGAATAATTAATTAGCCATCTGAAGAGGTCTGACAGTATCACCAGACATTGGAAATAAGTTTTAAGTATACTCATGTGAAGAGAGAGGAGTTAAAGCACATCTTCATTAATTACAGCGCCCCCTAAAGGTCAAAGGTCACCAAATGCACAAATCCCAAGTTTGGTTATGATGTGTGAAAGGGCTGCTGAGAAATTGTCTTACTTCCTGTTTGGCGGCTTCGCGGTCAAATTTTATTGGCTGTCACGGCCAAACGGTTTTAAATTTGAAAAATCTATGTGTGATAGGAGATGCATTTTGAACGTTTTTGACATAAACCAATTGGGTAGAATCCATCATGGCGACCTAGGGTGCGTTGAACTTGGCTTGGCCCAAGGATTCCTATGATACCTTGTTTTTGAATGGGTCAAAAGTTATTAACATGAATGCATGTCCAATTTTGACCTTGGACTGTCCTGAATCAGTGTGCCAAATTTCACAACTTTTGACCATGGCGTTCTATGGGCTGCCATAGACTCCCATGGTAGGTAAATAATAATAATAATAATAATAGGAAAATCTAGAATAACAATGGTTGTCTCGCAGCTTCGCTGCTTGACCCCCAATAAATACAGTGCGGAAGAAAAAGTTTGAGTTAAAAGAACGTGTTGAGGCAGACCTAACTTGTTCTGGAAGTAGATTCATTACAGTAGTCAAGCCTGCTAAAAAGTTGATGTCTTTCGTTGCCTTGTTTTCGTTCGACAAAAAATCGAGTCTTCTGTTTATTATTTTTAGATTACCCAAGTGGGTAGAACTCTTGGTCAGTACCCGTGGCCTTCGTTGTTCTGGGTTATGTCCTAGATGTTTTGGAAACTAACGTGCTGCTACCTGTGGTTTGAAAGGCCATGTGAGTGAATGCAGTGAACACAGCCCAGTGACTCATGCCAACCTCATCAGTCAGCTATGATAGGTCAGGGGATCATGGTGTAAAACCACCTCAACACAACACTTGTCAATTGTACCCACATCCCACAGGCCAGTATCCTGGTGACCACCCGGCTCTCTGCGGTGGAGTCCATCCCCCAGAAGTACGTGGCCCGCTACGCACAGATCTGTGGCTTCGACAGTGCTGAGCGCCAGCGGGCCTACTTCACCAGCCGCCTGCTGCAGCAGCCCAGCACCGGCGTGGCCCAGCCCAACCGGGAGGCCCTCATCGAGCTCCTCTACCTCAACCTGCAGAGGGAGAGCCGCCTGGCCCAAGCCTGCTTCCTGCCCGCCTACTGCTGGCTCACCTGCGCCACGCTCCACTTCCTGCACTTCACCGACGCTCAGGCGCCCATCCGCACCTTCACAGGCATCTACACTAGCTTCCTGCGGCTCAACTTTGGCGGGGAGGTGCTGGGAGCGGGCGCGGCGGCGAGGGCGGATGGCTCGGTCCAGGAGCGGCAGGGCTCCCTGATGCTGTACGTGGTGCGCACGGTGGGGAAGCTGGCCTTCGACGGCGTCACCAACAAGCGCACCTCCTTCTCGGAGAGCGAGCTGGAGCAGTGGGTCGGCGGGAAGACAAAGACGGACGAGGAGCTGCGGCAGCTCGCCGTGTTCAGGACCGACGTGCTGGACTTCTTCCTGGTCCCCTGCCCCAGCAAGGACGGCCAGGAGCAGGACGCCGACGAGCGGCGCTACACGTTCGCAGTGCCGGCAATGCAGGAGTACCTGGCCGCCCTCTACGTAGTCCTGGGGGAGAACAAGACGGCGGTGGAGAAGCTCACCAGGCAGGTGTCGGTGGCCATCGGCCAGGTTAGCGAGGAGGTCGGCTCCATGGTGGTGGTCCTCTCCAAGTTCATCCCGCTGCGCATCTTTGCAGTGTTCAACCTGCTCAAGCTGTTCCCCAAACTGTACGAGAGGGTCCAAAGTCACAACCAGGGCCGCATCGCCAGGACGCTGGCGTCAGAGATGTTCCGCAACGAGGACAGCTTCAACGAGGACGTCCTGGACCAGGTGGAGCAGGGCCTGCTGGGGCTTCACGGCCCGCAGCCCGAGAAGCAGGACGAGAGGAAGCCTTTCGAGCTCTACCCCATCTTCATGGGCGGCCTGCTGCACTATGACAACCGCGTCCTGCTGCAGCAGCTGGGCTGCAGCATCAAGAGCACCACTGTGTCCCAGATCACGCGCGCTCTCCGCAAGTATCTCGTTCGAGGTTGGTTGTTTACTCCAGCATTGGCTTTTTCATCGTTGATGTCTCCATAAATGTTTTGTTCTTGTTTGATATTGAATATTATTCGGAGTTATCAGCCACCAGTACCAAGACTCCCAGGTACATAGACGAGCCTAGCTTGTTTGTCTCCATATGATTTTTCTTTAGATAGGAATAAACTCACAATAATCATCCAGTTCATAGCATCAATTATAAATGAGACGATCAAACCTGACCCAGGAACCCTGTTCTCTCCGACCATAGAACTGAACAAGCCCCAGCCCCCGGAGGAGCTCATGGACCTGCTGGTCCTGCTCTATGAGTTCCAGAACCCCCGGCTCACGGTCGAGATCCTGGCCACCATCAGAACCATACGCCTCTGCAACGTCCGCATGACGCCCCTCAAGTGCTTCGTTCTGAGCTCAGTGCTGTCCTGCAGCCCTGCCAGGTACTGCTGAGGCTACTGATGGCAACGTTGGCTCTGTTGACGCGGGAACAGTTTAAGGAAGCAAAGATGCAGGATACCAAAAAGTGTCCAGGACTCAGATCTAGAAGATGATTTCATTTTGCATTGCATCTGCATAGAGCAAATTTCGTTTAGGCTTATTTTAAGATACTACATTTTAATTAAATGCAGATTGCACGTACCTTTGTCCCTGGTCTCTTCTCTGCAGCTACCGGCTGGAAGAGCTGAACATGTCTTCTTGCTACCTAACACACGATCTGCTGGAGATGCTGTGGCCTGCTTTCAGACACACACATAACCTCAAGTAAGAAGGACATCATTAATTGAGTCATTGTGTAATTGACTCTGTGTCTCCTGCAGTGAAGATTTAGGCGGAGGGGTTGGTGTGTGTGTGTGTGTGGGGGGGGGGGGGGGGGGGGGGGGGGGGGGGGGGGGGGGGGTGCTTGTGAAGTAAAAGGGTGCCCCGCATGAGTATAATACCAAAAGCATGCGATTTACCACGCAGGTTTTGTTGAATATTTTACAATTCAGAATTTGTGTGGCGGAGTTGTCGGTTGGTTTCAATGACTTTATATTGCCGACTGCTCAAGATAAGATTGTGTTTGCTGCATGCTCTGCCAGCTTTAGCCTTCTGCTGGGGAAGATGATCTTAACAGTGCAACATGTTACACTGCCCGTGTTGTCGCACGTCAAATTTGACGTGCCACAACACGGGTAGTGTTCATTCTTTGTACATTGATCGTTTTCTGGAGTAGTGGAGTAGTGAACTTGAATGCTTTTGAATTTAGTTCTTAAGTACTATTCTATTCAATCGCTTGGGAATGCGTCCCGTGGAGCACATATAATAGCAAGTTGAAATGTTCTGCCACGTATCGCTGCATGTGCACCCTGGCATAAAGGTCATGAAGATTGTCAGTTTACAGCTGGGTGGTGTCACAACATGCAGCAGATTCAACCCCCATGTGGATTGTTTACCAAAATAATTGCGAGGGAGCCTGTAATATTCTGTATTTCCAGTTGAACTTAAGCCTTAATAGCCCTTACTACTTCGGGCAAGATCTGACATGATGGCGGTGGCCACCTTTTGTCTCCCTCTATGTCTTATGGAACAGGATTGAAGCAATCTGGTTTTTGTATACTTTATTATCTGTCCCTTTTATTCATAATGATAATATTTTATTCTGTTCATTTACAGAAATAGGGGAGGCATATGAAAGGGCCATTTAGCTAGACCAGTGACTAATGTAGTAAACTGTAAATTTTTGTTTGTTGTTGACCTGTTGCTGTTTTGCACTGAATGATCTCTGGATGACATACACTCCTAACCGCCTGGATGTGAGTTTGTGACTTTTGTGATTGTGGTCTCTCTCTCTCTCTCTCTCTCTCTCTCTCTCGCTCTCCCTCCCCATTACATCAGTCTACAGTTTAACAGCCTGGGCCCAGAGTCCTGCATCTTCCTGAGCGACCTTCTGCTTGACCCCAAGAGTGATATTAGATCACTACAGTAAGATTGTGTATCTACTACACATACATGCTGCTTTAGGTGCATCATACGATCATGAAAACACAAACCTATATTTTATTTTACCTTTTGAGACTGGTATCTCTTTTCTACTTGAACAGTCCATAAAATACATAAATTCAAACAATTACATGTTTCTGATAAAGTATATTAAAAGTAAAATATTAGATAGATCAACATACTTTTAAAGCAGTAGGGGGCGGTGTTGTGCTTCATATGCTAATACTCTCGGGGGGGAGGGGCTAAGTGCTTAAGACAGAAAACTGTTGGGTTGAATGGGAGGATAAACCTGATTGCCCTGAAGCACTACTGATTAAGAGGTTCAGCACTGGAAAGCCACTGCCAGGTGTTAAATGTGAGCCCGTAAATGTAACTTTAGTGACATTGCTAACATCCTTTTCACCTCTTGCTAATCTAAACTAAGCAGTTCACTCACTCTGAAATGTGTTCATACATGGGTGCTAAACTAAAAAGTAACCTTGCAACAACATGTGTTCATACATGGGGAGGTGCATGAAAAAAGTAACTTAAACAGTAGGTAAATGTATCTGTTAATATTTGCCCATGAATGCTATTAATATAATGCATTTTGCATATCTGTGGATGGCTTGCTTGGATTGCTAAACCAGAACATGATTCGTACACATCATTTGTTTCTTCACTTCATCCAACAGAGCGACCTGCAGGTTGGCATCCCCAGTTCTTTCATATTGGGAAAGTGTGTATCAAATAATAAAATAGAATAATTATTAAGAATTACAACCGGACATGCCTCTGTCAAGCATCATGTGCGCGCAGTCCAAAAGAGTAACTTGAGCATGACTTCACTTCTGGTAAGAAAAACACCAGAGCTAGAGTGGACTGCAATTAGAATCACATGTGAGTTAGCAATTAGCATTCATAAAATGCAAATTACATGAAATCATTTTGAAACCTATTATCTACATCCTTTACATTGATGACCTGGGGAGACCAACCTGATAGCGGCTCTTTAAGCCTCCCCACCTCACCCTCCTCCCCCCCCTCCCCACCTGGGGTCCCAGGCTGTGCGACAACCCCCTGCAGGAGTCCGGGGTGCGCACCCTGCTGGAGGCCCTGCCCAAGGACCAGTCCCTGAGGCACCTGTCCCTGATGCACACAGGGCTGGGGGACGCCGGGGCCCGGCAGCTGGCCTCCATACTGCACCACCACGCGCGGCTCCAGGAGCTCAACGTGGCCTACAACAACATCGGGGACAGCGCCGCCATGACCCTGGTGGACGCCTGCAGGGAGCACCCCAACCTACACACCGTGCAGTAAGCCCCACCGCATAGGAGAACAAGCAGTAGCAGCAGTAGTAGCAGTAGCAGCAGTAGAAGCAGTAGAAGCAGTAGCAGCAGTAGAAGCAGTAGCAGCAGTAGCAGCAGTAGAAGCAGTAGCAGCAGTAGAAGCAGTAGCAGCAGTAGCAGCAGTAGTAGCAGTAGTAGCAGCAGTAGCAGCAGTAGCAGCAGTAGAAGCAGTAGAAGCAGTAGAAGCAGTAGAAGCAGTAGTAGCAGTAGAAGCAGTAGTAGCAGTAGTAGCAGTAGTAACAGTAGTAGCAGTAGAAGCAGTAGAAGCAGTAGTAGCAGTAGTAGCAGTAGAAGCAGTAGTAGAAGCAGTAGCAGCAGTAGAAGCAGTAGTAATAGTAGTAATAGTAGTAGCAGTAGTAGCAGTAGTAGCAGTAGTAGCAGTAGTAGCAGTAGAAGCAGTAGTAGCAGTAGAAGCAGTAGCAGCAGTAGAAGCAGTAGCAGCAGTAGTAGCAGTAGAAGCAGTAGAAGCAGTAGTAGCAGTAGTAGCAGTAGAAGCAGTAGTAGCAGTAGTAACAGTAGAAGCAGTAGTAGCAGTAGTAGCAGTAGAAGCAGTAGTAGAAGCAGTAGCAGCAGTAGCAGCAGTAGAAGCAGTAGTAATAGTAGTAGCAGTAGAAGTAGTAGTAGCAGTAGAAGCAGTAGAAGCAGTAGCAGCAGTAGCAGTAGAAGCAGCAGTAGCAGTAGAAGCAGCAGTAGCAGCAGTAGCAGTAGAAGCAGTAGTAGCAGTAGAAGCAGTAGAAGCAGTAGTAGCAGTAGTAGCAGTAGTAGCAGTAGCAGCAGTAGAAGCAGCAGCAGTAGAAGCAGTAGTAGCAGTAGAAGCAGTAGTAGAAGCAGTAGCAGCAGTAGCAGCAGTAGAAGCAGTAGTAATAGTAGTAATAGTAGTAGCAGTAGAAGCAGTAGAAGCAGTAGTAGCAGTAGAAGCAGTAGAAGCAGTAGAAGCAGCAGTAGCAGTAGAAGCAGCAGTAACTGTAGTAGCAGTAGAAGCAGTAGTAGCAGTAGTAGCAGTAGTAGCAGTAGAAGCAGTAGTAGCAGTAGCAGCAGTAGCAGCAGTAGAAGCAGTAGCAGCAGTAGAAGCAGTAGTAGCAGTAGCAGCAGTAGAAGCAGGAGTAGCAGTAGTAACAGTAGTAGCAGTAGTAGCAGTAGAAGCAGTAGTAGCAGTAGTAGCTGTAGAAGCAGTAGTAGCAGTAGAAGCAGTAGTAGCAGTATCAGGGGCGTGTGTTGGCGAAACCAAACATGTGTATCACCACGTATGTGTCACAATTCCATTGAAGGCGATGAATCCCGATAATACAAAAGGAGAACCAAACCACAGCACCACTTGTAGATTGCCTCCCACTATAGGCTAAACACATGCTATTGCATGCGTCACCTTTGATTAGCTTAAATGGGCCATTGGTGACCATTGACAATATAAGATCTATAATATTTGTTTATTTTCTACACTATTACCCCTACTATGAATATATGTGTTGTTTGAAAGAGGACTTAATGTGAACTTTATGAACTTAATGGGGCAGTAAAATAGCATTTGTGTTACTCTGATGTCACACATGTGTGTGTGTGAACCAGATCGAGCGTGTCATGAGACCTGTGTTTGTCCTACGATGACGCCTCTGTGTAAAGGGTCTCACACTGCCTTATGTTGTGTTTGTCCTGTGGCCAGCCTGTACCTCAACCCCCTTAGCAACGTGGGGAAGCAGTCCCTGTACGTGCGCGGGTTGCCCACCGACCATGGGGGCACCGGCCGCCGTGTGCAGGTGCTGGCGTCCGTCACCGAGGGCTCGGACCTGTCCGAGTCCTGGCACCCCATCCTCAGTGTCATCACGGAGAACGCCTCCACCTGGGACAGCCAGCGCGTGCGCGAGCAGCTGGAGGTACGTTCTGTGTGTGTGTGTGTGTGTGTGTGAGTGTTTGTGTGTGTGTGTCTGTGTGCAGTGTGGAATAGGAATGTGTGGATCAGCCAGTCCTTCCTCATATAGGTATAGTCATGGATGCCCTGAGGTCTGTTACCTCAAATCCCTCTAATTTGTTTACAGAGCCAGTTTACCCAGCTTGATGGTGATTGCTTCATACAATTTATTTGTTTAGTTATGTTTGTTCCTTCCACATAGCAGCACGGCGTGGATATGAGATTAGTCCAGGATTGAGCGAAAACTCTGTAGCCGTAGTCCGCGATAACGGCTGCAATGTGATCCTTTGGGGCAAAAGTTCCCATCAATGTACTTCCTCTAAAAGTGCTTGTTTTTTCCACTGCCGATTATAATATACTATTATGGGTTAGAAATAAAACTTACAAAGACTCAGTCATGGTTCTGTGACCAGAACAGTGGAAACGTGAGTGAGAGTTGGAGAGTGGAGAGTTAGTTTTGTTGGACTACAGAAGGCGCCTTTAACGACACTAGGGAAATATCCTGCAACAACCCAACAGAGAGATTTAAGAGTGAGTCTTCCCCTTGAGTGAGAGTTGGTTTGACACAATGACAAACAGACTGTATCAAGCAAAAATGAATAAATATTTTTTATTTCTCTGTATGGATCCTTTCCATAATGATAGGATATAATAAGACCTTGACAGTGGCAAAAACAAGCAACGGGCGCTATTGCTCCAAAAGATAACCTTTTTCACGGATTACAGCTGGAGAGTTCTAGCTCAATACTGGACCTATCTCAAAAATGTTAGTCTGCATTAGTCCCTTACACCCAAAATGATTGGAAAATATGGTCTATGTGGAAAAAGCCCTACAGTTTCCCTTAAGGTGCTTTCAGACAACATCACCGTGCCCGTTGGTGGTTATTAAACTTAGGTGAAGTTTCTTTTTGACTAACAGGCGAATTGGTGTCTGACAATTTCAACAAAGATCCTAAAGTTCTGTGAAGGAGAAAGTCGTGCTAGTGGCGGGGAATGTAATTTAGATAATTATGACCACAAACGTGAGGTCATGAAGATGAATCCAGGTCCAGGTGCTTAAATAGAGAATTTGTACACCATGCGTATCCATTCTGCCTTGCTCATGGTATCTGATTCTAAAGTTGGGTGTTGGTGTCTGTTGAGGTGGTGTGCAACACCTTTACACCTAGCGGCCATCTTGGTTCCATGCAGAATTCTGCATTCAGTTCCTCTACCCAGCCAGTGTTTAGAACCAAGGTGGCCCCTAGTGCTCTAATATTACGAGTATCAGGACCTAGGTGGGAAGGGGCCAGGGGGACAGGGGGACAGATATGTTGTGTGCTCAATGTGGCGGCCCTGTGGTCCCTCCCAGGTGTTCCTCAGGGACCTGGAGTGGGGCCGGCAGCAGCAGCCCAGCTGGTGGAAGAGGATGCACTTCCGCAAGGTGGAGAAAGGGGTGAGGGAGGTTTTGCAAAGGATGGACAAAGACGCTGCCCCTAAATCCCGAAGAAATGCCAAGTAAAATCAGCCTGGCAACACAAACGCTCAGGGAAGAGGATGGCTGCGTATGCCTGGCTTTTAGACTCTGAAGGGACACCAAGGGAAGCAAACCAACAAGGACAACATTCAGGAAATGGCCACTAGGCGCTGTGTGTCAAAACCTGTTTTCAAAGCAAATATGCATGTTTCAAATGCAACTGGCTTATACCTTTTTTATTATATTGACTATATTAACTGTTATTGTGGCAGAAGACCCTGCCACAAGCCAGCTAACTGGCTTTGCCGGGCTACTCTGACGACCAGGATGCAGGTGGATGTCTTCCAAACCCAGTTTATTAGCAAGTCACAACGTGGTAAATGCAGAGGAGGTGTTTCCTTGACGTATCAGAGCTCTCCCTAGAGCTTGTGTGGTGATGGCTGGTTGATCCTGTGTGGGCCCTGAGTGGCCCGATGCACCACAGGGGTTGCAGCCTTATGTAGCTCTAGAGTAATCAGCCTGACTGGAGACAGATGTGGCTGCTTAAACTAGCCCTCAACCACACATGCTCCACAGCTGTGTTTTCAATTGTGTTTGGAGGCCAGCGCAATCATAAAAATCAGCTGCTTTGAGCTGTATCACTATAAAGGTATTTTATACCTTTTTATAAGGCCTTTACTGCTAGGTTTTCGAAATGTGCAGAACCCTAAAATAATTAATGGTTACATCAAGTTTGCTATTTAACCCTGTAGCAATGCACGACTCCAATTGTGGCAATTAAATATAGATGCTTGCTGGTGAGTGCAAACATAACGGAGATGGAGATGGGGAGCAGTGTGAAACACCTTCTTTAATAGCTAGTCTAGTATTTAAAAAAAAAAACTCAATTTGTCAATCAAATGTTTTTAATCAATCAAGTTATTGTCATATCAGAATTGTTGTGCCTTTATTTCATTTAATCGACATCATAGACGTGAGGTCAAACCTCTACTGTCTTGCTTGAAACGGAAAACAGGCTGAAATTAGATAATTTAACAATTAGGTTTTGCCTTTGGAACAAATTATTATTATTTGAAATGTTTATTTTTGAACTGATCTCATAACTGGCAGGTGGAACTGATGCACTTTTGCATGGTTTTACCAATTGTCTTGGATAAGATAAAGTCGTAAAGTTAAACTTGGAAGACTTGATTCAACAAAATATGTTTTGATTTACCAAAATCTTAATTTGGTTAGTGTTATGTACAATTTGATTCCAACCTAGCTGTTGCCTGTCATTAAATACTTCATCATTCAAGTTGGATTGAAAATAAAACAAAAAAAATGAATTGTGTGTGTGTGTGTGTGTGTGTGTGTGTGTGTGTGTGTGTGTGTGTGTGTGTGTGTGTGTGTGTGTGTGTGTGTGTGTGTGTGTGTGTGTGTGTGTGTTGTGTTTTAGGATGATTCAACATTAGCCTGTCTGCCTACTATAATATGTGTCACCTCAAGGCCGTGTTCTGTCATATAACACTGTAACCTGTGTCTGTTCCTGATAAAATAAAGACCTGACAAACAAGTGCATGGCATTGTTCCTCTTTCTCTGATTAATGGCAGAGCTTTAAATGCATGTGGTGCAGTGTTACCAGGGGATGCTTTTCCCCGGGTTTTAACTTTGATTGTGTAACAAGAATTCCAGGAGTGGTGGCTGAGAAGGTAAAAAAATTATGAATGAATGAACTATTTATTTGAAAACTACATGCAAAATGTAGTTATTGTGGCCCATTTAACAGATTAGTCAGCAGCAGAACAGAAGTAGGTGTTAGTAGTGGTGTAAGTGAGAGTAAGCTTAACAATTGACGTTAATTCATGTTAATTGTCATTCAAAGGCCAAATTAAATGAAGATATATCATGTTTATATATGTTATACATCAATGAAGTCATGAATGATTAACTTAATAGTGAAGTTTGAATCCTAAGATTATAAACAGTAATAACTTAATTGTTATTCAGGCCACTATTTATTTAATAATAGTTAATTACCAAGTAATTAACCAATAAAGTAAAGTAAAAAATCATTTTGGTTAACCTAACCAATTATTGATTGATGTGTCAGCCTCTACTCTTACAGCATTAGAGTATTCCTAATGCTGTTCCACTGTACATAACAGTCCATAGGCAGTGAGTAGAAAGGCTTTTTACACTTTTTCTTTACTTGACTTTTTCGAATCCACAAGCACAATTAGCTTGTTTCTGCAAACTCCTCCTACAGCAACAAAGATGACAAAGGCTCAGAGTTGACACTGTGCCTGCCTTCTCCGCCACACTAAACTAGATTAAACATTAAGCTGGGGGGCGGGCCTAAGGAGAGCACAGGGCCAAATTCTCACCTGTTGACGACAATCAGGTCTTTCTCTCTTTTATGGCCCTTCTTCACTGTGTACCTTGCACCTTCACACTGCCATAGACTGTATAGCCCAGCCAGTGTTTGTGTTTGGATGAGGAGCTGGAACACCACCACACAACATGAAGTACAGCAACACAGGTCAGTTCTGCTCTCCTTTCACCACCACTATTTACAGCTGACACATCTATGCACACAATACTACTGGTTTATTATACGTTTTATCTGCTTGCAAAAGTAAAGATATGCAATGGGCTACTGAAGCAGCTAAATAAGGTGTGATGGCGTAGAGAGGAGAGTGTATTGCTTGTATTGTTGTTGTGTTTTGGTGGGGGGGATGAGTATGGGTTGGAGGTAAAGGGAGTCTTTGGCATTGGTATATGCTTGTCATGGAAATCTTCAGAAAGCTTTTAGTGAGCGCTGTTGTCGTGTATATAAAGCCTATGTGGGGTGGTAGCAAGGTGTAAACACAGCCCAGGGTTTTCCAGAGCACCTCTCTTTCAGTATATCCAACACTTGGCTAGTGTTGTTACATTTCTCAAGTCAGCCGTGGGAAGCCTTTGAAGGTGACTCCAGCCACAACCATCTGCAGATATCCATAACATGGTTATACAGCCATGATTCACTGCCACCCATTCTTTCTAGTCTGATACAGGAACTCACCCTTTACATGGGAGCGAGATGAACAGCAGCATGAATGAATCATTAACCCCCATCTTTTCCAGATTGTCTTCTAGATGTGTGTGTCAGGAAAGAAGAGACAGAAGGGTGAATGAGTAAACTCATCTGGGAGATGTTTCGACCTTCACTCCGACTCCCTGTTACAGAACACATTCCTTAGATGAGGAAGTGTGGGAGTTTAGGCAAAAGCGAAAGCAGTGAAATGATGTTATGTGTGCACCATTGACAAATGCTCAAACGTGCAGGCAGCTGTACGGTTGACTTATGTGCAGTCGTTTGTTCGGGTGACACAACCTTAGTAAGTGTGTCATTCTGGATATGGTGCATCATATGCGCCGGGTTTAAATAAATGCAGTTGGCACCTGTTGTTGTGATGCAAGTTACCACATGGGTGTTTTGCCTCAAGTTGTGCAGTGCTGTTGAAGGATGTTTTAATGAAGAGATTAGTTTGGAAAGAGTGGTTTATTGGTTTTTCCAGCTCAGTTGTTTGGGGGAGGGAATAGAGAAACCTTGTTCATTGATTTAACCTCAGGTAAAATAAGTGCCTGATCTTCTTGAGTGAAGGATCTTAATGTGAAACGTTTCTTGTCTTTACCCCTCCCCCCCAGGTATTGAGGATGTGATGGAATATCCACGGTGAGTCCTACCTTCGTCAACAACGATATAACTCATCATCATCATGGTCAACAACTCTTATTTGACCAAGAAATCTGAGAAAGAAAAAAACTTTATTTATAATGCATTTATAATATTGGCCTAGCTCGATGCAAAGACCTCATGTGGGAACGGGGATTGTGATAAAAATAAATATATATATATTGAAATGGACAAGTCAGACTGACGAACAACAAACAAACCATATGAACAGGCAAGTCATAGCAAAGTAGGCAGCACAGTCTACAGTGGTACAAATCAAGGCTTTTATTAGATATTCTTGGAATTATTCAATATCATCTTTTTCATCACTTTCATTTCACACTAATGTTCAAATTCACAAGAGATTTGTATCTTTCTCTTTCAAAGGTTTACCTTCAACCCAAAGGAAGGGATCGACAACCCGGCCCTGGTAATCTCTGACGACCCGGGTAAGGTCTAAAGGCCTAAATTCCGCTGCCAACGTGTCATGCACGCATCATAAGAAAATAATATTGGTCTCATTTATAAGACTTGGCTTTGGCATGAATCCCAACAAACCACATTCCAGGATACGGGGAAAACAATTAATTCAAATTCCATACATTGGTCATAATAACATCTGTACCAATTCAACACTGCTGTAGTCTAGTTCAAAAAGGTATTCTAAAACATAACAGAACCTATTGAACTCAAGATGATAAAGTACAACGTTCCTTACCTGATCTTAATAGATATTGTTGTATTAACAATGGACTGTTCAGTATTGAACAGAACCACTGAAGGTCATACTCTTCCCTCTGTCCCCTCCTCCCCCCAGAGCCCAACCCGTGCCCGGTGCCTCGTCTGTGCGAGCTGAAGCGTGCCGAGGGCCAGAGCTTTGGCTTCGTGCTCCGGGGGGTGCAGGGGAAGCGTGGGCACGTGGTCAGGGAGGTAGAGCCCCTCAGCCCGGCAGAGGTGGGGGGCCTCAGGGACGGCCAAAGGGTGCTGGAGGTGAACCAGGAATACGTGGATAACATGGAGTTCCCTGAGGTAGTTAGCCCTGTTCTGTCTCAGCCTCATCTCTCTGACACTATGGCAGTACGAGGGCTTCACTGGGTTGAAAAACCACCACTTTGTCAGGAGCGGTCTTGATTGACCACCAATCACAGACCCTATGCCGGGAACAGTTCTTCTAGGTTAACAACATTAACAATGTGATTGCAAGTAATAACAATAATAGCAATTACTCAGTGGTGTTCAATTAATTCAACCTGATTCCCCTGGAGCTAATTCTACATTCCTATGAGTGACAATGCCGACAGCCAATGAGAATCTAGTCGAGTCTCTTCAAGACTCTGCATGGCTTAACGTAGTTCCATGGGGACGTAGCGCTCTAGATATCAGAGGTTCTGGACGGGTCCCATGGTGACGTAGCGCTCTAGATATCAGAGGTTCTGGACGGGTCACATGGTGACGTAGCGCTCTAGATATCAGAGGTTCTGGACGGGTCACATGGTGACGTAGCGCTCTAGATATCAGAGGTTCTGGACGGGTCCCATGGTGACGTAGCGCTCTAGATATCAGAGGTTCTGGACGGGTCACATGGTGACGTAGCCTTCTAGATATCAGAGGTTCTGGACGGGTCACATGGTGACGTAGCGCTCTAGATATCAGAGGTTCTGGACGGGTCACATGGTGACGTAGCGCTCTAGATATCAGAGGTTCTGGACGGGTCACATGGTGACGTAGCGCTCTAGATATCAGAGGTTCTGGACGGGTCACATGGTGACGTAGCGCTCTAGATATCAGAGGTTCTGGACGGGTCACATGGTGACGTAGCGCTCTAGATATCAGAGGTTCTGGACGGGTCACATGGTGACGTAGCGCTCTAGATATCAGAGGTTCTGGACGGGTCACATGGTGACGTAGCGCTCTAGATATCAGAGGTTCTGGACGGGTCCCATGGTGACGTAGCGCTCTAGATATCAGAGGTTCTGGACGGGTCACATGGTGACGTAGCGCTCTAGATATCAGAGGTTCTGGACGGGTCACATGGTAACATTTTGCTCTCGGTATCAGACATTCAGGACAGGTCCCATGAGGATGTGGTGTAAATGAAAGGAAGAGGCTGAGACTATGATGGTGCCAGTGGTACCAGTGTGATGTTGTAGTAACCTGTAGCTCCTGCTCTAGTTCAGCCTCATCGCTCTTACACTATGGCGTCATACAGTGGTACCAGTGTGATGTTGTAGTAACCTGTAGCTCCTGCTCTAGTTCAGCCTCATCGCTCTTACACTATGGCGTCATACAGTGGTACCAGTGTGATGTTGTAGTAACCTGTAGCTCCTGCTCTAGTTCAGCCTCATCGCTCTTACACTATGGCGTCATACAGTGGTACCAGTGTGATGTTGTAGTAACCTGTAGCTCCTGCTCTAGTTCAGCCTCATCGCTCTTACACTATGGCGTCATACAGTGGTACCAGTGTGATGTTGTAGTAACCTGTACCTCCTTCTCTAGTTCAGCCTCGTCGGCCTGCCACTTAGGCGTCAGACAGTGGTACCAGTGCTTTTTGTAAGGCCTTTAATTCACGATGATTTGCAAGTCACATGATTTCATTAACATGATGACATAAGTGGTTCCATCCCTCACTCCATAATAGCCTACAGTCCCTCATACTGTGTCTGGAATGCACCAACAGCTGTTTTTAACATGATAAAAACGTTTTGGGGATTCAGAGATTAAAAATGGAAGTGCATCTAGTGTAGTTCATGTTTAATGTTACATTGCAGGTCAGGTTAACCACAACCACCTATGCAGTGTTTAGAGATTGGTAGAACAGGACTATATTGTGATTAGCTTAAATGTTAAGTGATCATCAGATACAGAGTCAAAAATATATGATATAATAAATTAATAATATAATAATAAATTATATTAAAGAGCAACTTTTCCCTTTCTTTTGTGTATGTGTATGTGTGCGTGTGTAGCTTTTGAGGAAGATCCAGCGGTGTGGCCTCCGGGTCTTTCTCTTGGTGCTGAGAGAAGAGGAATATGAGCAGGTAATGTAGATGACACCTCTAGTCCATTTGCCGTGTACATAAGTCATCAGTATACATACATTATTCACACACTGATGGTATGTTGACGCTATAGGGTCTTTTTGCAGGCTGTGTCTTGGTGTCTGGACCTGCAGGAGGTGGCAAGGTCTAACAGGGGCGACAACCATGACCACAAAGCCAGACTCTGCCACGTCACCCGGAACCCAGTGCAGGGCCTGGGCATCACCATCCGCCATGTGCAAGGTAGTGCATAAACATGCATTCACCCAGGTCATCCCTTATTCAGCTATGACATCTCCATCACAAGACATTCACATTTCTGTCTTTAAAAGGGCATTGAATTGCCAGTTATTTTTCAGTCATTTGTAGCAGAGGTCAGTCCGATATGATATGAGTACATTGTATTTTTTGTCATTTCATTACTCAAAAGTTTAAAACCCTTTTTTGTAGCTTATGAATTGTGGATAAGAAATAAGTATAATCCATAAAGATGTTTAAATGCAGAGGGTAACCATGTAAACCAGGTTTTGGAAACTTCCCCACCGTAGAAACCTCTATGAAACCTATCTCTGAAACAATATCCTCATCGAATGCTTGTATGTCTAGACTAGAGGGTGAAGGTAACCTATTGTATATTATCCAGGTCAAAAGGGCATGTACTACCTGAGCACATTAACAGCCGGTCCTGCAGAGAGAGCCGGCGTCCGCAACGGAGACAAACTGATCTGGGTCAACGGCGTCACAGTCGCAAACCTCACATTCTCAGCACTCAACAAAATAGTATGTATCTACTGCTCTCATCACATACACACACACACACACACACACACACACAAAGATATTATGTCCTGCCCCTGTTGGTTACTGTTGCTGTGCCTTATACAACTGGCATGTCAATATGGCATTTTTCAACGATATAACTGATGGATATTCCGAAGGAAATAATACAAATAGCAATTTCTGGAAGGGTCAATTCGTATGAACAAATATCTGCTCCTTAATTATCTCTTTCAGTATTTGTTTTAATGTGTTGGATGGATATCTACTAAATTGTAAATTGTAATAAAGCAGAAGCCCGTAATGTAGACACTTGAAGCACTTAGAGATGAACATAACATGACCGTAAATATTTTTGGAATCCCCCATGACTCTCTCCCCCATGTGGTTCCTCCCTCTATCTCAGTTTAAGAGGAGCAGCATCCATGTGACCTTGCTGGTCATAGACAGAGAGAGTGAGTCCGTCTGCATCAAGCAGCGGATCCCTGTGGTGGCGGACTTGGCAGAGTGCCTCAGCCTGGCTCACAGGCCCAAGACCCTGCACCTGGTCCAAGGGCCGGATGGATACGGGTTCCTGCTGCGACAGGAAAAGCTGGGTGTCTCGGGACGTATAGGTATACCAGAGAGAGGTGGCCTGTGCCTTTCCTACTGCACTCAACACCGATTGAACATTTTAGATTTTCACCATGGCACAAATCAACTTTATTCTGTTCATATCTTAATCTTACGGAGAGATTGTTTAAAGAAGAGCCTTCAGAATTGCCTAGTGCCTACCATACTTTAGTTGATAAGTTTACTTGCAATTATTGACGAGGTTGAAATAACTATTTTGCGTGGTTGCAATTGGTTCAAATGGCTGGAATCATAAACAATATTGTCATGTAATACAATATGCTTAACAATAAAAAAAATTGAAACTAAAAAGAAGAATAAAGAAAAAGGGAAAATAAAGGGTATTTCCCCTCCATCCTGCCTTGTGCCCCAGTGCACCTGCTGCGAGAGGTGGAGGCGGGGAGCCCAGCGGAGCAGGCGGGCTTGGAGGATGGGGACCTGGTGCTGGCCATCAACGGGGAGGCCTTGGAGACCGCAGCGCATGAGCTCATCGTCCACAAGATCCGGGAGAGCGGTCAGAGAGTCAGCCTCACCACCATCACCTTAAAGGGGCGGGACTACTATCGCCAGGTGAGATCAGAGGAGTGACCTGCTCCTTGTGACTAAGAGGTAATTGAGATGTGATTAACAAAGCAAAGGATGTTGTACAGAAACTCCTGAGACACATCCTACTAGATTCATACCCGCCATCCTTAGGTCTTCCATAATAGCCTGCTATTCCCCCAATCCAATATTTTCAACTTGGGCATTTTCTCATTTGATGTAAAGTTATTGATTTGTCTCCTTTTAATTGAGAAAACTTGATGAATGCACCAGCACCTAGGCCAACTAGTTTATGTGTATTAAAATATGATGTGGTCATACTCTTTCCAACATGACAGTTGGACCTATCCCCCCTGCTGTTCTATGATGACGACATAAAAGAGGCCCAGAACGGACCTGATGACAGGGACAACCTCCTCTCCCCCTCGGGCCCCAGGCTGTGTGTTCTGGACAGAGAGGCCGTCGGATTCGGGTTCAACCTGTGTTGTGCCCCGGATAAGCCGGGGACTTTTATTGGCCAGGTATTCAATATTTGTTTTTTTCAATGCTGCTCTTAAACATTAGTGCCTGTCCTGACTTCACTCTACCGGACTTTTAAGAGGTGGAGTAGTATTGGTTAAAAATAGCCCTGTGCTAATTAAGTTGTAATACGGCTGGCCAATGTGGGCTCAGCGTTATCTTAAAACCATAAAAAGTGGTAAAAAAATTATTATTATGTTGTAAAAAAAACATATTATGTTGTACCACATTCAATTGTAATTTAAGGAAACGGTTTTGTGTCATAATCCACGCTTTATTATCCATTCAGTCAGTATGTTTTTAATTCAGAAAATTAACAATTTAACACAGGGTCTTTCTGGACACAGACAGGGCAAGGTTCCATTGCCCAACAAAATCAAAATACATAAATATTTAAATAAATATAAATAGATGGAAATAGTAAATTATTATCGTGCAACATGTTAGATTTGGCCGAAATAGTCCTCCACACTTCAAACAAATAGGGGCAGCAAGTATTCTAACCAGTTTGAACGCGAATCAACAAACAAATAATAACTTATCAACACGGTCAGTACAATTATGCAAGTAGCTACCATCATAAGCTATTGCTACATAGCCAACCGCAGCATTAACTGTTGTTTCCTTAACAGTCTATTAGAAATGTTGCATTTCGTTCAGCATCAAACCTAGTTATTTTATTCATCAAGAGCTTACTCAAGCACTGGAAAGCAACGCCAATGTTAAGTCTTAATTTCCAATGTTCTATTTCTTCTTCTATCATTTATTTTCTTTGACATTATGGACAAAAGGTTAGAATCAGACCTCTGGGAAGCTACTCTCATTCTCTCATGTTTGACTGAGGGCAGACTGGACGCTGCAGTGGCAGTGACATCTTGAGGATTAAAGTTGAATTACAATACGATACGTCTGCTAACTTAAGGAAATATCTCTGCAACACACTTTTAATCGTACATGTTCGTTTAAATGATCGATTATACTCAGAGTTGCCACAGTTACCTTGAAAAAGTAATCAGATTACTGATTACTAGTTACTCCTTAAAATAGTAACTTAGTTACTTTACTGATTACTTGATTTTAAAAGTAACTAAGTTAGAAGTTACTTTATTACATTTAGCTGCGACAACACCCCCTGCTGCCTCAAAATAAAAAATTACAACCGGTTTTGCCAATACTAACTTTTTGTTAGTAAAATATCCCCGCACGCTTTACGGGGCGATCACCGGACGCAGCTCCACACACACACACACACACACACACACACACACACACACACACACACACACACACACACACACACACACACACACACACACACACACACACACACACACACACACACACACACACACACACACACACACACACACACACACACACACACACACACACACACACACACACACACACACACACGCGCGCACACACACACACACACACACGCATGCAGCACCGCGTGACTAATACCGCCGCTAATAACAACTGGTGGCGCGGACTCTGGAGAGTCAAGGTCGACCGTCGCCTCTGATAGATTGAAGTCTTTGGAGACTTACGCTTCACACGCACACGCACTCTCACACAAACAGACAGACAGGCAGACAGACAGACAGACACACACACACACACCACTCCATCGCTTTCAACGCCAATCGGTGATCCGGTAAAAAAAAAAAAAAATAGTACCGCACAGTGACTTTGATGAGTAACTTTAATCTGATTACTGGTTTGGAAATAGTAATGCGTTAAAGTACTCGTTACTGAAAAAAAGTATAAGCATCACTGATTATACTATTAAATCAAAATAGAAATATAAGATAATTCTCAGCATAAAATTAAACATAGAATGAAGACTCAAACGTATACAATAAATAACACACTAACGACCCATTTTGTGTGTCATGCCATACCACTGATTCAATACAATTGGCTTCACTTTTATATCCTGAGTTCCTGTCCTGCTTCCTCGTGACACCCAGGTGGCACCGGGGGGCTCTGGCCAGAGGGCTGGTCTGCTGCGGGGGGACGCCATTGTGGAGGTGGATGGGCAGAATGTGGAGAACAGGTCTTTGGAGGAGGTGGGGGCATTGGTCAAAGCTGGCTTGACACCGCTCAAGCTCCTGGTGAGGGAGATGACAGAAGGTGAACACCTCAGGAGGAACGGACCCCAAGAGGCACAGGTTGGGCATATGTACACACATTCACAGCCACCCACACATAAACACTAAAAGAATATGCCTTGGCCTAGGGGTTCTCCTTGTGGGGCCTGTTGAAAGTACTGCAGATTCCTGATACTGCAGTAATGTTTGTGTTACAGTTGTCCTTGCTTCCTCTCTTTACGTCTGGCTTCAAAAAGTCAGATGAAACCACTTTTCCTTCATGCTACTACACATGTATTTTGGGAAGATGTATTTTCTGTATTTATTTTTTCTGTCTGAAATTGATAAAAGTGAAAATAATGCTATTTTAGGGTTTTACATGAATCTGCATGTGTATTTTACAGACTGCAGTTTTAATAGTTATCTTCTGCATTGTAGGTTTCCGTGAAGGCAACCGATGCTTTTTTGTGAGGAAAACATGACGTGACCCCAACGATCATCCAATCCAACAGCACATAAACACATTGAAAACCAACAGACTTTCTGTCTTTTGAAAATTATATTTATATGTGATGCTGATGATGTTGATTTGAGGTCATGGTCAGACTCAGAGGGATTGTGCAAATTATTTAAATAAGTATGGACTAGAATTTTTAGGACAGATTTTCTGTTTTAAATTTTTTTTCTATAATACAGGATATATACATTTCATGTTGTATTATTGTATATAATATATAATAATATTATTTAATTAAATTATTACTATCAAATGTAGCAGAGGCAAACTTAGATTTTAACAGAACAAAAACATTGCCAAAACTTAACTCACAAACCTACATATTTCCATTTATATAGTCGCTTCCTTATGCTCAACCTAAACCTAAAGTTTATGTAAAGCATAGAGTGAACCCACACTCACAGGTATAAGAAACTTCTAATATTGTGCGACAAACTTAAAATGTGAAAGAGGCTTTCGTCTGCCATCCAAGCTGGCTGTGATGTCATTGTGTCATGTTTTCCTTTGTATTTTACATGTTTTTGTAATAGATTGTAGTCCATGTATGTAGTTGATTGTTAAAAACTGTTATTGTATGCGTATTGCGGACTGAAACCATTTTTATATCCAGTATTATAATATCTACACTCTAGCTTCTCATTAATATAAGTTAAAATCTTTATAATGTCGTTGTGCAATGCAAATTAAAGATTATTTTCATGATAAAAAAATATTTTATTTCTCAGTGTTTTCATTTGTTTATTCCCAAAATGTTTAACATCTGTGAAATGTATTTATTTTCATTCTCCCGACACTTGCTCTGAATCTTTGCCTAGTGACAGAAGTGTTATTTAAATAGCAGTTCCGGAAAATATAGGACATATATTTAAATAATCGTATCTAATAGAAAGGGTTATAGGGAATAATGGATGTGTTGAATATAATATCTGAGTAAATAGACGCATTCTTCCTAAGAACGGACAAAAATATTTCAGTCCAACCAATGTGACTTTTCTCTCGGGCATCCTTGCACATTGGATATAAACAGGTAAGTAAATTCTCTGGATCTACAAGCAAACATGCAGCAACCATTTTTTTTTAACAGATATACATTAATGAATACATTACCTAGTATTAAAAAAATACAAGATAGAGAAAATACAGCATGCAAGGATATGGCCTTACATCCTCATGAACTTCTTGACTGTCTTGAAATGATATCATAGCATGGTTCGATTAACTAGTAGGAGCAGAAATCTTGATTAATAAATTACGATTGTTAATAGATATACTGGTTGACAAGCATTGCACCGGAATAACCTGAACCAAGCAATATACATAGATAATAAAAAGGAAATAACAATAAATATACAATGGATACTACAGCAGACAGATTAACAAAAACCCTAACATTCAATTCACAGTCACATTCATGGACGAGGAGTCACTGGTGAATATTTCCAGGGTGAAAATAAGGCGAGAGGTTTTCCTGAACCAGGGATAATTGAGGGAATAAATAACAGGGTTTAGGATTGAGTTGAAGTAACCCAGCCAAGAAAACACCTCGAAAACGGCCGCAGGTGTGCTGAAACCTGTGTAGGCGTCGGCGATCGAGTTCAGGAAGAATGGCACCCAGCAAAAGACGAACGCTCCTACCACAATACCCAGAGTCTTGGCCGCTTTGTGCTCTGAACGCTTGGTCTGCCCGCCTGTGCCTTTACCATTCAACGTCCCGCCGTGACCCCCCAAGTCGTCAATCTTCCTCGCGTGCTCTCTGGCCACGAGGAAGATCTTTGCGTACAAGCCCACCATGACGGTGCATGGGAAGAAGAATGCAATGATGGTGTCCAGTGTCCCCCACAGCTTGTTAAACAGCAGGTTACAGCTGCCCAGGCAGTATATGGATGCCAGATAATCCTCTAGACCTCGGATGTTTGCCTTGGAGTATATCAGACAGAAGGAGTAGAGGGCGGCCAGGGCCCAGCTGGCAGACACCATGAGCCAGGCCACGGCCATGGTCATGTTGCGGGAGTAGTGCAGGGGTTTGCACACGGCCTCATGGCGGTCGACCGCGATGCAGATAAGGTGGAAGATGGAGACGGAGGTGAGGAACATGTCGAATGCGGAGTGGAGCAAGCAGAAGGTGTCGCCGTAGAACCAGCAGCCCTGGACGGCACGCACTGTGCTTAACGGCATCACGGTCACCCCCAGCAGCAGGTCAGCCAGAGCCAAGGAGAGGACCAGCACGTTAGTGGGGCTGTGCAGCTGCTTGAAATGAGCTATGGACACGATGACCACAGCGTTTCCAACCACCGTGACCAGCATGCCCAACACAAACAGCGTGTACAGAGCCACCTGGGCCCCCAGATGGAACTCGGCCCTAGGGCACGAGAGGTTGGAGCCCGGGTAGCATAGCTGCTGCTCCACCTGATTTATTCTATCAGTCATTGTTAACATACACAGAGACACACACTCATTCCAGCTCAGCGTGACATCTGGGCGGGGCAGCGTGTCTAAGTCTCACAGAGCATGATATATATACATCTCTCAGAACACTAGTGAACCAATCAGGTAAGTACATACAGACGTTACCACAACAAACTTCCTTTGGGGAAATGTTTTCATGCTTACTTCTGACACCGTTGTTTTAAAATAAAATGAACACAATGTCCCCTACAATACGTTTTTTTTTATTGTATTTAATGTGTTTTCGACACATAATCCACTTATAAAGTCCATAGTGGCGCTTTGTTTCATTTTTGACCAAGATGAGCAGAATAAGTTGAAAAGCAGTGCACACACATTTGTGTGTGTGTGCATGCACAAACTTGGCCTCTCAAGCCAAGGCTTCCAATGATCAGTCCCCTCACCCTAGGTTTGTTAATATCAGACCTAAATCCTTTGATGTTACTGCCAATGATGTCAAAGTTGTCAAAGCGATAATAATCATCTATACCCATTATCTATTGGAAGATGCTTGGTAAATGTTGCAAGTTTCACATGATCCCAAATGAAAAATAAATAGTTTGCCACCATTGAGTGTCTCAAAATAAAACATTTATAATTATCATTAATATTTTACACACAAACCTGAAGTCCCAAAGATTCGGAATTAAGGGATTACTATCGCCAGGTGAGATCAGAGGAGTCAACTGCTCAATATGAATAAGAGGTCATTGGATGTGATCAACAAAGCAAGTGTGTGTGGTACAGAATCTCCATAGACACAAAGCACTAGATTCACAACCGCCATCCTAAGGTCTTCCATAATAGGCTATTATTCCCCCAATGCAATATATTCAACTTTGGCATTTTCTCATTTGATGGAAAGTTATTGATTGGTCTCCTTTTTATTGAGAAAACTTGGAAAATGCACCTGCACCTAGGCCAACTAGTTTATGTGTATTAAAATACGATGTTGTCATACTCTTTCCATCATGACAGTTGGACCTAACCCCGTGCTGTTCTCTGATGAGGACATAAAAGAGGACCAGAACCGACCTGACGACAGGGACAACCTCCTCTCCCCCTCGGGCCCCAGGCCGTGTGCTCTGGACAGAGAGGCCGTCGGATTCGGGTTCAATCTGTGTTGTGCCCCGGATAAGTCGGGGACTTTTATTTGCCAGGTATTCAATGTTTGGTTGTTACAATGCTGCTCTAAAACATTAGTGCCTGTCCTGACTTCACTCTACTGGTCTGTTAAGTGGTGGAGTAGCATTGGTTAAAAATTGCACTGTGCTAAGTTAGTTGTAATACAGCTGGCCAATGTGGCCTCAGTGTTATCGTAAAACCATAAAAAGTGGTAAAAATAACCTACATCATATTATATTGTATCACATTCAATTGTAATTTAAGGAAACGGTATCTTGTCATAATTCATGATATATTATCCATTCAGTTAATAACAATTTAAAACGTGGTCTTTCTGGACAAAGACAAGCAAGTTTTGCACTGCCTACCAAAATATAAAACATATAACTTTGTAAATACATGATACCTTCCCCCCAATTCTTCTCAACCATGGCCGAGATATCCCCCACTACGAGTCTTTACTTGTGGAAGTACCAGAGACGTCAGACACAGTCTTTATTATTCATAATATCATCCGAGGCGCACATAGCTTTTGGCCGTGATATTAGATATATTATATAAATACAAAAGTATACAATATTATTATGTTATATTATATTATATAGATATAGAGCTCCAGGAGTCAGCAAACGGCAACAATCCTTTCTCCTACATGCTGTGGTTCAGTCTGAAAGCTCATTGGTCAATGGGCAGCAGCTCATTTGCATCAATGCTACAGACACCAGAAACAGCGCATTCTGAAGGGACTGAAACAGAGGGGAATAGCGGTAGACAATATTTTTTTTTCCTAAAAGCTATTTCCAGCAAACAGCTTCAAAAACATGTTTTCTGGAACCTTAAATACTATGTTTACTTGTTGGGAAAACATCATAATATGTCTCCTTTGATGCTGAGCATTTTGTTTTGCGCTCAGAAGTAAAATGCTGTTACGCTGTGGGTAAGTTGATGTTCTGTTCGCTCTGACATAAAGTCAGTTATAAATGAAAACTACGGTTCATATGAGGTGTAAACTATCAGCATTTGTTGTATAACATGCTTGACTAATGAGGCATTTTTAAAACCAGTAGTTTTATTGCTTTGTGACGAATTGTTGCCGTAGTGTGTGAATAGTCTTTGGGCTAGCTGCCAACATGTGTGAGGAATGTTTTAGCTAGCTACTTTCAGCACGAGGTGTACGTGACCTGTATATGCTAGTGCCAAGCTCCTCTTTAGTAGTGCGAGCGAGAACAGACTGCAAGGCTTTTCCATTAATTGCACACTGGTCGTGTTTACTGTCCCTTGTTGCAGGTATGTTTATTTGTACTGTTTTATATGCAATGTTGTTATGTGTAGTTAATATGTGAGTGCTCTTTTACACTGGATTTTTCTTTGTGTTTTGGGCATGGCTGCTATGTTTTAATGCCATGAGGTGGCAGTATAGGCTTTATTTTGGACTTGTGATTGCAAAACTGAGTGATGCTCAAAAATGTGAATGCTCTGTTTTGATGTTAGACTAATGTTATGTAAGTTGAGCTAATTCTGAATGTTGTCAATACAAATAATAACATTTATTTATTGACTTTTACTCACTATTACAGACCATTAGGATCTTTTATGTTTTTATATTTTATTTATAAGCAGGGTGCGAACTACAGGGGAGCCCTTAATGAGACATGAGCTCCCCTGTAAACATGATTAGTGAAATTTTGGGGGGGTCTCTAAAATATTGGCAAAATGCTGTTTTTTCCCATGCATTTCCTTTTTTTTTGTATTGTCATAATCATAGATCATTTGCAAAATTAGGCTATTTTTAATGTATGATTTGCGCATGAGGGTGATCCATCACTATTTCCCTTTAATAAAGATACCGTCCTGCATGCAATTCTTGGCCTCACCATTGAAGCGTGGGGGCGCAAATTTCGGATTTATAAAGAAATCGAAGACAAATGAGTCTGAGAAGCCGCAAGAGGCGAGTTCTTCAGCAGATGCTAGTCGTGATATGTGCTGACATAAGGCAAGTAGGCATACAGGCTTGTAATAATGGATGTGTTTTGAGTAAGTCCTCGCTCTGAGGCACGCGCAAGAACAGACTGCAAGGCTTTTCCGTTAATTGCACACTGGTCGTGTTTACTGTCCCATGTTGCAGATATAAGAAATGAAGCCAGTCCAGTGCTCCATCCAACCTGTCCTCCTGAGGTTAATTCAAATATCAGCAGAAGCAGTATTACGAAGGTCACACCAGCAAATAAACATTGTAAATAAATATAATTGTATATGGTTTTAAAATGTTTCCATTTTTTTAAATAACAGATGTTTGCACCACGTTTTTTCATTTGTTCAATAATACACACTTCAGCTAGCAAAATATTTATTTTGGATATTGAAAGATTGCAAGTGACAGTTCTTCATGGTTTGCTTTTTTCCTTACGGCTGCTGTGTAACATCTTCTTGAGGGTTCTCTGGACTTCCTCGTGACACTTGTACCCGCACAAGTTCGGATTTGGGTGGTGGCTGTACCGGGGCAGGCAGGCTGAGCCGTCTTGGGTCATCAAGCCTCAAGCCTCATAACAATGCTGTTTGCCAACGCTTGTAACTAAGAAAAATTACAAAGCAATCTTTTTACAAACATGTTTACAAGCGGGGACCTACACCAAAGGTATAACATGGCTAAAGCTATACTGGAGGTTCCCGCATCGGAACAGTTCTGTTACCGATGAATATGTGCTAACTAGCAGCTCTCGTGCAGGGTACTGCATTATATGGCCAGCCGGACATATCACATGATATAGGCTATACACTCTTAGAAAAATCGGAGGCATTCGAATAGTGGTCTAGTGATCTAAATAAACAATAACCTGAATTCTGGGATTTAGCCTGTATCTGGGGGACGAGACAGACGAAAAGCAAAACAACCATGAAAACAAACGTGTTTGGTAGTGAGTACGCTAACACCCCAGCAAGCAAGCAAGCTAGAAACACACAGGGCTCAACAAAATGGTCGAGCAAACACATTTTTACAGAGACTATCAACATCAAGAAACCACAATAGAAAGAGGACAAAGTTCACCCAAGGGTACTTACAATTTCAAGAGCAACACAGCCACTGCAAGTCATCCATGATGAATGTAACAATCCCTTCGCTACGTGTGTTTATATCGAGCCGGTTCCGAGTTTGTGGGTCTGTAGTGCTGTAAAGCAATTCGGTGCTTCGTGAGACCCGAGACTCCCGCGAGAGTGGGCCGCGGGTCACCGGCAGAAATGTGCATATTCCCTTTTTCCGCTAAGATGCGCTAGGGGGAGTCGAAACAGCGACCAATCGACCCATAAAGTGTTATAGAGCCATCACAATGACTCTTAACCTGTTATGTTGAGGTAAATTAAGCCAAAAAAGTTGCATAGCTCCCCTTTAAGTCTTAATTTACAATGTTCTGTTTCCATCATTTATTTTCTTTGACCGGTTTAAAGCAACAATGAAATCAAGTGTGTAAGAGGACTTCAAAAAGACATTAAATCCACCAACATGGTACAAATACAAAGAGAATACATCTCTACCCCCATTAACTATGGGCGCAGCCATCTTCTTTGCGAGTTGTACAGCTCTGCTCGCTCTACTTTGAAAGCGACGAGATACTACGACCAAAAGGGGGCGTGCCTTAGTGAAATGCCGCAAGAAAGCTTGGAGATTTGCCACTTTCCACTTGCACGTACCAGCGTACCATCCAAATGGATAGCAGCATTATAATAAGCCCTCTGGGCAGCTACTCTCATCCTCTCATGTTTGACTGCGGGCAGACTGGACATTGCAGTGACAGTGACATCATGAGGATTAAAGTTGTATTACATGATGATACCGGCTGGTGCTAGCGGGGCTAGCTGCTAACTTAAGCAAATATCTCTGCAACACACGTCTTTGACGTAACCTGAAAAAAGGTTATTTCTTCAAATTCTGTTGATATTAAAGTTAATTTTCATTTTTCATTTTTTAAACTTATAATCTTACAAAAATGTTAAAATGTTCAAGTTATATGTCTTAAATGTTCAGTTATGTGTCTTGTGGGCCTTAACTGGCCCGCCAGATTATTTTGAAGTTATATATATATACATTTTTGTTTTTTTATTTTTTATTTTTTAAGAATATCGAATATCTATATCTGTTAGATTAAATGTAATGGGCCGGCAGTGTTGTTACAAAGTAACGCGTTACTTTTTCGGCATTGGCGTCACAAAGTAACGCGTTACTTTGTAACGCTAATGCTGGCCCTTTATGCGTTACAGTAACGGTATTACTTTTTTGGGTAACGAAGTAAAGTAACACATTACATTTAAAATATCTTTGGTGACACAGCAAGACAGGCTGGTTGCAGGGTTCATTGTAGAAGACAAGCTTTCCTTGTCGACTATTGAGTCGCCCAGATTTAGAAAAATACTAGATAAAATACCCGGACTCGCAAGCCAACATCCGACAGGAAAATATTTTCCCATTAGCCTACCTGAAGAAGTGTTATACCGACATGGAATCGAAGCTCAAAATAATTTTAAAATCCTTCCTGAATCATGTGTCCACCACCGCGGACAAAATTTGGTCCGCCAGCAACAAAAGTTACTTAGGAATAGGGTTGAACACCGAAACTCGGTTCCAGTAGGGAACCGGTTCCGACGTAAACGGTTGTAACGAGATCGAACAGTAACGTAAATTTCGGTGCCTCATAAGGAATGACACTGGATAGACAGCATTACTTTAAAACTGCTTATGAAGGTTGCTCTTGCCTGCAAGAGGGTGAGAGGAAGACAAACTTACGATGTCATAGCTTGCGAAATAGATCAGGTTCATTCAGCCTTTGGACAACATAAAGTAACAGCATGTGTCACCGTGCATTAAGTGCATTTCTGTTTTAATTGTATGGGACAAAGTGACCTTTTTATATTTTTCATTGACCACTTAATTTTTGTTCTCATGTTTCCCAAAGCCTGTGTTTTGAAACTTGTGTGTTGCTACTGATTGACCTACTTTATCCTGTTGTTTGTGGATTTTACAGTGAGGTATTTCTTTGTGCAGACAGGGAAATTGTTCTTCCAGAGGGTTTTATATGCTATTTTGTATAGATTTATACAATAAACACTAAGTGATGATAGGGCTATGATGTTTGTCCATGTATCTACAGTAAATTAAGAAACGGGAAAGTAAAGTAATAAGTAGTGAACGTTTTTGAATTCAAATGTATCAAATCCTGCTACTACTCCCGGAAGGTTAGAGACACACTCGTCATGGTCATGCATAAGCTGCGAGGGGCTGAGCGGGAGTTATTGGAAACTATGCAATATTCAATGAAACGGAACCCTGCTCTATAGGCCTATATACAACAACCATTGCGACCCAACATTACGTATTTTTGTGTGGTACTGCCAGAGAAAGGCAGGAGTTGTTGATAAAAGTCCACAAAACATTTAAGACGCCAAGCTCTGAGACTTTGCTGTTTAACGCAAGTAGAGTCTCTTATGAGGATACTTCACCAACACCTCTTCTAGCGGTGAGTAGGCTAGGAACAGAGGTTTGTTTGTGTGCGCAGTCAGTCAGCAGCCGCCATGGTGTGTGTATATGTGCCTGTGGGTGTGTGTGCTCGCAGTCAATCAGCACCCGCCGTGGTGTGTGTGTGTGTGTGTGTGTGTGTGTGTGTGTGTGTGTGTGTGTGTGTGTGTGTGTGTGTGCACTCAGCACCCGCCGTGGTGTGTGTGTGAGTGTGTGTGTGTTGTGTTATGTTGTGTTGTGTGAAGTGTTTTAAGAATAGTTGGCTGCTTTTTTAGGTGCGCACTACTGCCCTCTCTCCACCATAAGGCCTTTCTACACTGCCAAGCCGTTTTGCCGGTCGAGGCTTGGCACGCCCGGCGATTTCACCGTCTTATCTCAAGTTTCCTGTGTAAAACCGAGGGGTAAAATCCACCGTTTGTCACGGCGCAGGCTTTCTTGGTTCACTGGAGAAGGCGGGGCTGCACATGGAGTCTAGACCTCTTTGGAATAATTTGTATGTTCCTGAATGTTTTCATTTTCCAAAAATGAAGACACCCACATGCAAGAATGAGTTCACATCTGAGTGTAGGCTACAAACGCGATAAACTATTCATAAGTGTAAAAACGCCAACATATTCTTTATTTTGCTGACCACTTGTTTTTTATCCCGACAAAAGCCTCGTAAGGACAGTTCCTCTGCGTCTCTCTCGTAGATCACATTTACATCAGAATGAAACCCAATAAACCGCATATATGTGTAGGTACCCGGGAGGGTAAATTGGGGTGCTAGCTCAAGCAGGCAATTTACCTCGGCAGTGTAAACGTGTGGACCATGCAGCGAAAAAGGCATGCATAAGACGGCATATACACCGCCAAATATGCCGACAGGAAAGGAGGAGCGGCTTGACGTGTGGCCTTTGCATATGATGGCCAAAATAACCTAACAAACACACCACATATACAGTACAGATATAGGCACACGTAAAGGCCCATGGTGAAGACATGTCCCAACAATAGAGGCCGTCAGATGCTCACACAATGCACACACTCATTCGAATCTATCTGCTTATAACACTCGGCCACAGCCCGGGGTGCTCAAGGCCAGGCAGGTGTTCTCGAGAAACCCCCACACCAGCCTTGACACACACAACTCGCAACACACAATTCGCTAGAAGAAAACACATAAGACTGATACACTCTGAAGGACATTATGCTCATTTGAAGCAGAACCTCTACAGAGGCGAAGCTCCGGACGACCTCAGTGCTGTGAGGGACTTAGACATTTTCGCTCGATCGATCTCTTGCGCTCTATAGCTCAGTATAACCTTTTTCACCTTACTAAATAAATCTGAGGCCCTTGTGCAGACAATTTTATCTCCTCTCCGTCTCAGTTTATCTGTTCAAGTAACTAGGCAGACTATTTTTCCCAATACATACAATGAGACCCTTACTAAGGACACTTTTACCTGGCAGACTTCGCTGGAGAACCAGGCTGACAACTGCACAACTTTTTCACTTTATCTTCATATTTAGGGTTAGGACTAAGAGTTATTGGGGGAGGAAATCAGCAAATAAAGTCATTCAAATACCAACGGGATGTCCCCCGCTTGGCTACATTATGAAATAACTTATTTTTATTTTTTAATGCAATAATCACAATCGCGTTTGCTGTTTATAACGTGATCAGTCATGACATTTAGGGCATACACTTGTTTATATGTACTTATTTTAATGTCATCTAGTGCTTGGTAGGCATATGACTAAGCCAGCTGACAGGCCTGTGTCGCAGTTCCAGATGCACTTTCATCAATCAATTCTTTGAACTAGCCTTTGATAATGTTCTGGCCCGCCAACTACTGGCTGGAAAAAAAATTGGCCGAGGCCAAACTTGCCGACCCCTGATGTAAAGCATACGGTGAACCCACACTCACAGGCATACAAAACTATAGTATTGTGTGACACACTTAAAATCTGAAAGAGGCTTTTGTCTACCATCCAAGCTGGCTGTGATGTCATTGTTTCATCTGTTTTCGTTTGTATTTTATATGTTTTTGTCATAGATTGTGGTCAATGTATGCAGTTGATTGTTAAAAACTGTTATTGTATGTGTATTCCGAACTGAAACCATTTTTATATCCAGTATTATAATGTCTACATTGTAGCTTCTCATTAATATAAGGGGAAATCTTTATAATGTCGTTGTCAATGCAAATTAAAGATTATTTTCATGAAAAAGATTTATTTTATTTCTCAGTGTTTGCATTTGTTTATTCCCAAAATGTTTAACATGTGTGAAATGTATTTATTTCCATTCTCAAAACACTTGCTCTCAATCTTTGCCTCATGACAAAAGTGTTATTTAAATAGCAGTTCCCTTGAGAAAATATTGGACACATATTTAATTTTTTTTATCTAATAGTAAGGGTTACAGGGAATCATCAATGTGTTGAATATATTATCTGAGTGAAAAGAAGCAGTCCCTTCCTAAGAACGGACAAAAATATTTCAGTCCCACCAAAGGGACGAGATGCCCAATGTGACTTTTCTCTCGGGCATGGATGAAAGGCATCCTTGCACATTGAATATAAACAGGTAAGTAAATTCTCTGGATCTCCAAGCAAACATGCAGCAACAATGTTTTTTAATGTTTTTTTTTAAACAGATATACATTAATAAATATATTACCCAGTATCAAAAAAAGTAAAGAAAAATATATACAAAATAGAGAAAATACAGCATGTAAGGATATGGCCTTACAGCCTTATAAACTTCTTGACTGTCTTGAAATGATATCATAGCATGGTTCAATTAACTAGTAGGAGCAGAAATGTTGATGAATACATTACGATTGTTAATAGATATACTGGTTGATGAGCATTGCTCCGGAACAACCTGAACCAAGCAATATACATGGATAATAATAAGAAAATAATAATAAATATACAATGTATACTCAAGCAGACAGATTAACAAAAACCCTAACATTCAATTGACAGTCACATTCATGGACGAGGAGTCGCTGGTGAATATTTTCAGGGTGAAAATAATGCGAGAGGTTTTCCTGAACCAGGGATAATTGAGGGCATAAATAGCAGGGTTTAGGGTTGAGTTGAAGTAACCCAGCCAAACAAATACCTCGAAGACGGCCGCAGGCGTGCTGAAACCTGTGTAGGCATCGGCGATTGAATTCAGGAAGAACGGCATCCAGCAAAAGATGAACGCTCCAACCACAATACCCAGAGTCTTGGCCGCTTTGTGCTCTGAACGCTTGGTCTGCCCACCTGCGCCTTTGTCATTCAACGTCCCGACATGACCGCCCATGTTGTGAATCTTCCTCGCGTGCTCTCTGGCCACGAGGAAGATCTTTGCGTACAAGCCCACCATGACGGTGCACGGCAAGAAGAATGCAATGATTGTGTCCAATGTCCCCCACAGCTTGTTAAACAGCAGGTTACAGCTGCCCAGGCAGTATATGGATGCCAGATAATCTTCCAAACCTCGGATGTTTGCCTTGGAGTATATCAGGCAGTAGGAGTAGAGGGCGGCCAGGGCCCAGCTGGCAGACACCATGAGCCAGGCCACGGCCATGGTGATGTTGCGGGAGTAGTGCAGGGGTTTGCACACAGCCTCGTGGCGGTCGACCGCGATGCAGATGAGGTGGAAGATGGAGTTGCAGGTGAAGAACATGTCGAAGGCGGAGTGGAGAAGGCAGAAGGTGTCGCCGTAGAACCAGCAGCCCTGGACGGCGCGCACTGTGCTGAACGGCATCACGGTCACCCCCAGCAGCAGGTCGGCCAGAGACAAGGAGAGGACCAGCACATTAGTGGGGCTGTGCAGCTGCTTGAAGTGAGCTATGGACACGATGACGATGGCGTTTCCAACCACCGTGACCAGCATGCCCATCACAAACAGCGTGTACAGAGCCACCTGGGCCCCCAGATGGAAATCGGCCCTAGGGCACGAGGTGTTGGAGCCCGGGTAGCATAGCTGCTTCTCCACCTGATTGATTCTATCAGTCATTGTTAACATACACAGACACACACACTCATTCCAGCTCAGCATGACATCTGGGCGGGGCAGTGTGTCTAAGCCTCACAGAGCATGA
Organism: Pollachius pollachius; assembly: GCF_949987615.1. NCBI lineage: Eukaryota > Metazoa > Chordata > Actinopteri > Gadiformes > Gadidae > Pollachius > Pollachius pollachius. The sequence goes on from NC_136936.1 coordinate 21,296,031, forward strand.
TATATATACATCTCTCAGAACACTAGTGAACCATCAGGTAAATACATACAGATGTTACCACAACAAACTTCCTTTGGGGAAATGTTTTCATGCGTACCCCTGTCACCGTTGTTTTAAATTAAAATGAACACAATGTCCCCTACAATACGTTTTTTTATTGTATTTAATGTGTTTTCGACATATAATCTATTTACTATGTCCATAGTTGTACTTTGTTTTATTTTTGATGAAAGATGAGGAGAATAAGTTGAAAAGCAGAAAAACACAAACATATACTTGCACACACATTCGTGTGTGTGCAAGCATAAACTTGGCCTCTCCGGCCATGGCTTCCAATGATCAGTCCCCTCACCCTAGGTTTGTTAATATCAGACCTAAATCCTTTGATGTTACTGCTCATGATGTCAAAGTTGTCAAAACAATAATAATCATGTATACCCATTATCTATTGGAAGATGCTTGGTCAATTTTGCAAGGTTCACATGATCCCAAATGAAAACTAAATAGTTTGCCACCATTGAATGTCTCAAAATATAACATTTATAATTATTATTAATAATATTTTACACACAAACCTGAAGGCCCAAAGATTCAGAACTAAGGGATTACTATCGCCAGGTGAGATCAGAGGAGTGACCTGCTCCTCATTACTAAGAGGTCATTGAGATGTGATCAATAAAGCAAGTGTGAGTGGTACAGAATCTCCAGAGACACAACGCACTAAATTCATACCCGCCATCCTAACGTCTTCCATAAAAGGCCACTATTGCCCCAATGCAATGTTTTCAACTGGGGCATTTTCTCATTTGATGGAAAGTTATTAATTTGTCTCCTTTTTATCAAGAAATCTTGATGAATGCACCTGCATCTAGGCCAACTAGTTTATGTGTTGTTAGGGGGACAGAACGAGGGGACCCATGCTCGACACAGGGAGGCGGAGACGGAGTAAAAGGAAGTTGGGTTTATTGGGACAGGGGTAAATGACTAGCCAGGGCAAGGCAAGCGATGGTCGGACAAGCAAGTGTTTGTTAATTGGCAGGCAGGCAGTCAGGCAGACATGAGCTCGGTGACAGGCAGGTAGTCAGGCAGGCAAGGCTTCAGCGACAGGCGGTCAGTCAGGCAGGCAAGGGTTCACCGACAGGCGGGTAGTCAGGCAGGCAAAGCTTCGGCAACAGGTAAGCAGGGTGACGGACGGAGAACTAAAGGAGTGGGAAGAGGGTTACTAGGAGGAACAGGGAAAACCAGCAGATCTTTGCAATACACTGGTAGAGCCGATACTGACTGGGTAGTTGTAAACAATGAACAGGCGCCGGTTGAATGGAGATCCCGGCTGAAGTAGGGAGTGGAGATTGGAGATTGATGGCAGGTGTATCGGGAGAATGAGGGCCAGTGGAGTCAAGCGACCACTAGATGGGGGTATTGGGCGGTGTAGCAGGAGGCGTCGTAACAGTAGCCCCTCCTGGTTGGCCTGCTCAGATTGTCCGTTTGACTGGGGGTGGAACCCGGAGGAGAGTCTGGGTGTGGCACCCAGAGCCACGCAGAACGCATGCCAAACCTGGGAGTTAAACCGGGGGGGCTCTGTCAGAGACGATGTCCGCTGGGATGCCATGCAGGCGGAACACGTGCCTTACCAGGAGATCTGCGGTCTCCCTTGAGGACGGAAGCTTGGGGAGTGCTGTGAAGTGTGCGGCCTTAGAGAAACGGTCAACCACGGATAGGACGGTGATGTTGCCCTCGGACGTGGGCAGGCTGGTGACGTAGTCCAGGGCGATGTTGTGTGACCAAGGATGGCTGGGGATGGGTAGTGGTCGTATCAGACCGGAACGGGGACGGGTCGAGGTTTTATTCCAGGCGCAGGTTGCGCACACCAAAATGAAAAAGCGGACATCTGCGTCCATGGTGGACCACCAGAGTCGCCGGCGGATGAAGTCCAAAGTGCGGGTGATGCCTGGGTGGCAGGTGAACCTGGAGGAATGAGCCCAGACAAGTACCCTGGACCGCACAGCGTCTGGGACGAACAAGCGGTTGGGGGGACCTGTACGGGTGTCTGGCTGCTCCGCCTGCGCCAGGTGTACGGCGGACTCAACCTCCCAGGTGAGTGTGGCAATAAGACAAGCGGGTGGCAGGATGGGTTCTGGGTCTGGACAAGAGTCCTCGGGAGAGTACAGGTGGGACAGGGCGTCCGGCTTAACGTTCCGGGATCCGGGACGGTAGGTAAGGGAGAAATTAAAACGGCCAAAGAGTATGGCCAATCTTGCCTGTCGGGAGTTTAACCTCTTAGCGGACTGGATATAGGCCAGGTTGCAGTGGTCGGTCCACACGATGAACGGATGCTCCGCACCCTCCAACCAATGTCGCCACTCCTCCAGTTCAAGCTTTCGGGCCAGGAGCTTGCGTTTGCCAATGTCATAGTTACGTTCTGGCAGGAACAGCCGGCGGGAGAAGAAGGCATATGGGTGGAGCTTGTGGTCGGAGGGGGAGCGCTGGGAGAGAACCACGCCAACGACGTGTCAGAGGCGTTGACCTCCACCACAAACTGGAGAGAGGGATTGGGTTGAAAAAGGATAGGCGCAGATACGAACCGCTCCTTGAGACCCTGAAAGGCGGTCTCGGCCCCCGGCGTCCACGAGAAGGGACTCTTGGAGGAAGTAAGGGCCATGAGGGGTTCCACAACTTGGCTGTAGCCGCGTATGAAGTGGCGGTAAAAATTAGCGAAGCCTAGGAACTGTTGCAGTCTCTTGTGGGTAGGGGGAGAGGGCCACTCAGCCACCGCAGAGACCTTGGATGGATCCATCCTTACCTGGCCTTTTCTAATAATGTAGCCCAGGAAGGAGATGGATTGGACATGGAACTTGCACTTCATCACCTTGACTTACAGTCGGTTCTCGAGCAACCGTTGCAGGACCTGTCAGACGTGAACCCGTGCTCCTCCACGGACCTCGAGAAGATCAGGATATCGTCAATGTAGATGAAGACGGGGTGGTTCAACATGTCCCGGAGGACATTATTAACCAGGGACTGAAAGACAGTGGGGGCGTTGGTGAGCCTGAAGGGCATAATTAAATATTCGTAGTGGCCCAATGGGGTGTTTAACGCAGTCTTCCACTCATCTCCCTCCCGGATGCGGACCAAGGTGTACACGTTGCGCAGGTCCAATTTTGAGAAAACTGGGGCTCCGTTGAGGGGGACGAGGGCGGCACTGATGAGGGGCAAGGGATACTTATTTTTGACGATGATGTCGTTCAGGCCACGGTAGTCGATACTGGGATGGAGAGAGCGGTCCTTCTTACTCACAAAGAAGAATCCCGCTCCTACAGGTGAAGAGGACAGGTGGATGATTCCGGCGGCGAGGGATTCCCCGATATACTCCTCCATGGACTCACGTTCAGTGCGGGAGAGATTGAACAGGCGGCTGCTAGGCAGGGGGGACCCGGGAAGGAGGTCAATAGCACAATCATAAGGGCGGTGCGGGGGCAAGGACAGGGCGTGGGATTTACTGAAGAACACACAGAGGTCGTGGTACTCCTCCAGGACGGAGGACAGGTTAGGAGGTGTGGAAGCGGTCCCAGGCTCCGGCGCCCGAGGAGACTGGGCGGAGTGCAGACAGTGTGTGCTCCAACACATGACTCGTCCAGTTCCCCAGTCTATCTGGGGATTGTGGGTCTTAAAGTGTAATTCCGGCAAAAATTTAACCCAGGGTCTTTGTTTTGGCATGTATACCCATCAAATAAGCCCTCCAGATACTTTTTTCATTGAAAATCAAGCATTGATTTTGCCCGGCGCAATGTTTGGCTTCCATGTTATTTGGTAGGGGCACCGCAAACGCTTCCAAATCAGCATTTTTTAACCACTTTAATATTGCTTAAAATACCACCAAACCTCTGCAGTAGCATGATTATGGTCCCTACACATAAAACAAAGCATCAACAACTTAGTTAGGGTACCACAAGTTTATTAAAAAAGACTGTTTTCCAAGTCTGTGCGTGACCGGTAGGTCCATGTTTCCAGGAAGTCCACACAAGTCGATTACCTGCTACCGTAGTAAATATAATAGAGTGGCCAACTAATTTAACTTAACAATCTCCCCTCTTGATACTTGACTGTTCTATATTTGTATTGGGTCAGTACAATATGCAAGTAGCTACCGTCATAAGCTGTTTAACATTAATTCGGCGACGGCGAAGTGAATAGTTGGGAATAGACCCCGAGACCCAAGGTGTTTCATTGTTTTAGTATATACTACACGTGGACAATCCAAAAATAAACAAGATAACACTTTCTGCCGGGATTTATTTGTTTTTATAAGCGTGACGAGACAGACATTTTGCGATGAAAACAATATCACGAGTTTGAGACCTCAATCATGGGATATTGCCCAATATCCCGAGATAGCGAATCAATCAAATTGCGCCATCTTAGGATGTTCACGTGTAGCATATGCTAATGCTACATAGCCAACCGCACCATTAACTCTTTTCCCCTTCCCAGTTCATTAGAAATGTTGCATTGAGCTCAGCATCATACTTAGTTCCTTTACTCACAAACAGCTTACTCAAGCGATGGAAAGCAACAGCAAGTCTGTTAAGTCTTAATTTCCAATGTTCTGTTTATATCATTTATTTTCTTTGACATTATGGACAAGAGGTTAGAATAAGCCCTCTGGGCAGCTACTCTCATCCTCTCATTTTTGACTGCGGACAGACTAGACGCTGCAGTGGCGGTGACATCTTGAGGATTAAAGTTGTATTACAAGACGATACCGGCTGGTGATAGTGGGGCTAGCTGCTAACTTAAGCAAATATCTCTGCGACACACGTCTTTGACATAACCTGAAAAAGGTAATTTCTTCAAATTCTGTTGATATTTTGGTTCATTTTTGAACGTTTTAAACTTATAATCGTACACGTATGTTTAAATGTTAAATAATACTATTAAATCAATATAGAATCATAAGAAAATTCTCCACATAGAATAACAAACATATAGAATAAAGACTCAAACACATTCAGACTCAGACACATTTTGTGTGACTCAGAGGGATTGTGCAAATTACTTAAAAATGTATTGTTTAGATTTTTAGGACAGATTTTCTGTTTTAAATTTTGTTTCTATAAAGCAGGATATATACATTTCATGTTGTATTATTGTATATTATATATTATAATAATATTATTTCATTAAATAATTACTATCAAATGTAGCAGAGGCAAAATTAGATTTTAACCAAACAAAAACATTGCCAAAACTTAACTCACAAACCTACATATTTCCATTTATATAATTGCTTTCTTATGCTCAACCTGAACCTAAAGTTTATGTAAAGCATAGAGTGAACCCACAGTTACAGGCATAAGAAACTTCCATCATTGTGTGACACAAATCAAATGTGAAAGAGGCTTTTGTCTACCATCCAAGCTGGCTGTGATGTCATTGTGTTACCTGTTTTCCTATGTATTTTACATGTTTTTGTAATAGATTGTGGTCAATGTATGTAGTTGATTGTTAAAAACTGTTATTGTATATGTATTCCGAACTGAAAACATTTTTATATCCAGTATTATAATGTCTACACTCTAGCTTCTCATTAATATAAGGGAAAATCGTTATAATGTCGTTGCGCAATGCAAATGAAAGATTATTTTCATGAAAAAGGGTATTTTATTTCTCAGTGTTTTCATTTGTTTATTCCCAAAATGTTTGACATCTGCAAAATGTATTTATTTCCATTCTCCCAACACTTGCTCTCAATCTTTGCCTCATGACAAAAGTGTTATTTAAATACATATATATATATATATTTAACAAATCTTATCTAATAGTAAGGGTTATAGGGATACTCAACGTGTTGAATATAATATCTGAATGAAAAGAAGCAGTCCCTTCCTAAGAACGGACAAAAATATTTCAGTCCCACCAAAGGGATGAGACGCCAAATGTGACTTTCTCTCGGGGATGGATAAAAGGCATCCTTGCACATTGAATATCAACAGGTAAGTAAATCCTCTGGATCTACAAGCAAACATGCAGCAACAATAATGTTTTTTTAAACAGATATACATTAATGAATACATTGCCTAGTATTTAAAAAAGTAAAGAAAAATATATACCAAATAGAGAAAATACAGCATGCAAGGATATGGCCTTGGTTCGATTAAATAGTAGGAGCAGAAATTTTGATAAATACATTACGATTGTTAATAGATATACAGGTTGACAAGCATTGCACCGGAACAACCTGAACCAAGCAATATACATGGATAATTAAAAGGAAATAACAATAAATATACAATGGATACTACAGCAGACAGATTAACAAAAACCCTAACATTCAATTCACAGTCACATTCATGGACGAGGAGTCACTGGTGAATATTTTCAGGGTGAAAATAAGGTGAGATGTTTTCCTGAACCAGGGATAATTGAGGGCATAAATTACAGGGTTTAGGGTTGAGTTGAAGTAACCCAGCCAAACAAACACCTCGAAGACGGCCGCAGGCGTGCTGAAACCTGTGTAGGCGTCTGCGATCGAGTTCAGGAAGAACGGCATCCAGCAAAAGATGAACGCTCCGACCACAATACCAAGAGTCTTGGCCGCTTTGTGCTCTGAACGCTTGGTCTGCCCGCCTGTGCCTTTACCATTCAACGTCCCGCCGTGACCCCCCAAGTCGTCAATCTTCCTCGCGTGCTCTCTGGCCACGAGGAAGATCTTTGCGTACAAGCCCACCATGACGGTGCATGGGAAGAAGAATGCAATGATGGTGTCCAGTGTCCCCCACAGCTTGTTAAACAGCAGGTTACAGCTGCCCAGGCAGTATATGGATGCCAGATAATCTTCCAGACCTCGGATGTTTGCCTTGGAGTACATCAGGCAGTAGGAGTAGAGGGCTGCCAGGGCCCAGCTGGCAGACACCATGAGCCAGGCCACGGCCATGGTCATGTTGCGGGAGTAGTGCAGGGGTTTGCACACGGCCTCATGGCGGTCGACCGCGATGCAGATGAGGTGGAAGATGGAGACGGAGGTGAGGAACATGTCAAAGGCGGAGTGGAGAAGGCAGAAGGTGTCGCCGTAGAACCAGCAGCCCTGGACGGCGCGCACTGTGCTTAACGGCATCACGGTCACCCCCAGCAGCAGGTCGGCCAGAGCCAAGGAGAGGACCAGCACGTTAGTGGGGCTATGCAGCTGCTTGAAGTGAGCTATGGACACGATGACGATGGCGTTTCCAACCACCGTGACCAGCATGCCCATCACAAACAGCGTATACAGAGCTACCTGGGCCCCCAGATGGAAATCTGCCCTAGGGCACGAGGTGTTGGAGCCCGGGTAGCATAGCTGCTGCCCCACCTGATTTATTCTATCAGTCATTGTTAACATACACAGACACACACTCATTCCAGCTCACCATGACATCTGGGCGGGGCAGCGTGTCTAAGCCTCACAGAGCATGATATATATGCATCTCTCAGAACACTAGTGAACCAATCAGGTAAATACATACAGACGTTACCACAACAAACTTCCTTTGGGGAAATGTTTTCATGCGTACTCCTGTCACCGTTGTTTTAAAATAAAATGAACACAATGTCCCCTACAATACGTTTTTTTATTGTATTTAATGTTTTTTTGACATATAATCCATTTATTATGTCCATAGTTGTACTTGTTTTATTTTTGACCAAAGATGAGCAGAATAAGTTGAAAAGCAGAAAAACACAAACGTATTCTTGCTCACATATTCGTGTGTGTGCAAGCATAAACTTGGACTCTCCGGCCATGGCTTCCAATGATCAGTCCCCTCACCCTAGGTTTGTTAATATCAGACTTAAATCCTTTGATGTTACTGCTCATGATGTCAAAGTTGTCAAAACAATAATAATCATGTGTACCCATTATCTATTGGAAGATGCTTGGTAAATGTTGCAAGGTTCACATGATCCCAAATGAAAACTAAATAGTTTGCCACCATTTAGTGTCTCAAAATAAAACATTTGTTATTATTATTAATAATATTTTGCACACAAACCTGAAGGCCCAAAGATTCAGAACTAAGGGATTACTATCGCCAGGTGAGATCAGAGGAGTGACCTGCTCCTCATGACTAAGAGGTCATTGAGATGTGATCAATGAAGCAAGTGTGAGTGGTACAGAATCTCCAGAGACACAACGCACTAAATTCATACCCGCCATCCTAAGGTCTTCCATAAAAGGCTACTATTCCCCCAATACAATGTTTTCAACTGGGGAATTTTCTTATTTGATGGAAAGTTATCAATTTGTCTCCTTTTTATCGAGAAATCTTGATGAATGCACCTGCATCTAGGCCAACTAGTTTGTGTGTTGTTAGGGGGACAAAACGAGGGGACCCATGCTCAACACAGGGAGGCGGAGATGGACTAAAAGGAAGTGGGGTTTATTGGGACAGGTGTAAATGACTAGCCAGGGCTAGGCAAGCGATGGTCGGACAGGCAAGTGTTCGTTAATCGGCAGGCAGGCAATCAGGCAGACAAGGGCTCGGTGACAGGCGGGTAGTCAGGCAGGTAAGGCTTCAGCGACAGGCAGTCAGTCAGGCAGGCAAGGGTTCACCGACAGGCGGGTAGTCAGGCAGGCAAGGCTTCGGCAACAGGTAAGCAGGGTGACGGACGGAGAACTAAAGGAGTGGGAAGAGGATTACTAGGAGGAACAGGGAAAACCAGCAGATCTTTGCAATTCACTGCTAGAGCCGATACTGACTGGTTAGTTGTAAACAACAAACAGGTGCCGGCTGAATGGAGATCCCGGCTGAAGTAGGGAGTGGAGATGGGAGATTGATGGCAGGTGTATCGGGAGAATGAGGGCCATTGGAGTCAAGTGACAACTAGATGGGGGTATTGGACGTCATAGCCGGAGGCGGCGTAACAGTACTCCCCCATGGACGCCTCTCGGCGGATGCCGAACACCGGACGGGTGATGTCTATGGAAGTCCCGGATGAGCGAGGCATCCAGGATACGGCTCCGGGGAACCCAGGAGCACTCCTCAGGACCGTATCCCTCCCAGTCGACGAGGTACTGGTGCCCCGGGCCGCAGCGCTGCACATCTATAAGGTGATGGGCCGTCCACGCCTGATGGTTGTCGATGATCCTGGGTGGAGGTGGGGGCGGAGCGGGGGGAGACAGCGGGTTGGTGGAGACGGGCTTGACCTGGGAGACGTGAAAGGTTGGGTGTACATGGAGGGATGGGGGGAGTCTGAGACAGCCAGCACAGGGGTTGATAACAGTCTCGATCTCAAAAGGTCCAATTAAATAGGGGGAGAGTGTGGGGGGGACGCCCTTCAAGGGAAGGTCCTTAGCACGGAGCCAAACCCTTTGTCCGGGAGAGTACTGGGGAGCCGGTAGGCAACGCTTGGAGGATGCGTGGAGCAGAGCAGCGCGTGCACGCTTCCAAGTGCGCTGGCATCTGCGAGGTGGGCCTGGACCGACGGAACCGCGATCGAGCGCCTAATTCAGGGAACAGGGGTGGCTGGTATCCCAGCGACGCCACGAAAGGGGTTAGACCAGAGGATGCGTTGGCTAGGGTGTTGTGGGCATACTTGACCCCCGCCTGTCTGACTATCCTGCCTGCTCCTGATCCCCGCCTGTCTGACTATTCTGCCTGCCGATCCTGAATCCGAATAAACGATTGACACTGTTCCACGCTCTTCGCCAGTCTGTGCACTTGGGTTCAGCCAAACGCTCACGTTACAGAACAATCTGGCCAACAATGGACCCAGCCCAGATAGACGACCGCATCTCCCGGATGGAGAGCGCGCTACAGCAGATGATGGACGTCACGGCTCAGGGACAGCAAGACCTGAATCCGCCAGGAATTGGCGAATGTCAAGACCGGCGCCACAGCTTCACCTCCTGCCCCAGCGGCAACCGAGACTCCGGCTCCTCTACTCCGTGAGCCTTGTGTAGGAGTCCCCGAACGCTACGATGGTGATCCTACCACCTGCAACGCCTTCCTGTGCAATTGCACAATTCTCTTCTCCCTTCAGCCACTCACTTTCACCTCCGAAGAAGCCCGGGTGGCTTACGCCGTAAATCATCTCTCCTGACGGGCGTGTCTTTGGGGCACCGCTGAATGGCAGAGAGGTATTTCCGCCTGCCGCTCCGTCCACTCCTTTGCCGAAGAGCTCAGGAGAGTCTTCGGAGCCGGTTCTCTGGGAACCGAGGCCGGGCGGGAGTTGTTAGCCCTGTCCCAGGGACGTCGTTCAGTTTCGGACTACGCCATCGACTTCCGCACCAGGGCCCCCAGTTGTGATTGGAACCCGGCCGCTCTCCGCAATGTCTTCCTACAAGGACTGGCTGGGTACATCAAGGATGAGCTGGTTGCCTACGACCCACCATCATCACTGGAAGCTCTGATCGAGCTTGCTACCCGCCTCGACCTCCGAATCCAGGCTCGCAGGAGGGAGAGGTGTTCTGAGGTTCCGCCACGCAGCCCTGTTCACCCATTGTTCCCGGCAACCTCTGCCTTCCTGCCGCAGACCCCAACCGCTTCCCTGAGAATGGGGAATCCGGAGCCAATGAAGCTGGGTCACACCCATCTTTCCCCGGATGAGAAAGAGAGAAGACGGAGGCTGAACCTCTGCCTGTACTGTGGTCTGCCTGGACACATCGCCGATCATTGCCCGGTAAAAGCCAGAGCTCCCCAGTAACCAGAGGCATACTGGTGAGCTCCATCTCTGACTCTGCCTCTTCCACAAGACCCACTCTCTCCGGTGAGCTTCTGTTGCCCTCCGGTTCCCATCCCATAACCGCACTTGTCGATTCAAGAGCAGACGAGAGCATCATGGATCGGTCCCTCGCTCTTCGGCTGGGACTCCATCCAGAGAGACTGCCAGTGCTGATCTCCGCCAGAGCCCTGGATGGACACGTGCTGGGGAGGGTAACTTCCCGGACAAATCCTGTGTACATGCTCCTGCCTGGAGGTCACAGGGAGACCATTCAGTTCATGCTCCTGCCCACACCCAACCAGCCGGTCATCTTGGGTCACTCCTGGCTTCGCAGACACAACCCCAACATCAACTGGTCCAACTGCTCCATCCGAGAATGGGGAGTCACCTGTCAGCAATCCTGTCTCAGGATCTCTTCACCGAATCCTGTTGCTCTCGCTCCTGCTCCAGCCTCGGACGTCTCCGGGGTCCCTGCCATTTACCATGACCTCAGAGAGGTCTTCAATAAGGCCAGGGCCACCTCCTTGCCCCCTCACCGTCCCTACGACTGTGCCATCGACCTACTTCCGGGCACTTCATCTCCCAAGGGACGCTTGTACTCCCTCTCTATCCCTGAGCGAGGGGCCATGGTGGACTATATCCAGAGTTCCCTAGCCACTGGGATCATCCGACCCTCCTCGTCACCGGCTGGGGCCGGGTTCTTCTTCGTGGGCAAGAAGGACAAGTCCCTGAGACCCTGTATCGACTATCGAGGTCTGAACAACATCACAGTGAAGAACCGCTACCCCCTTCCACTACTCTCCTCCGCCTTTGAGCTGCTCCAGGGGGCAACGGTCTTCACCAAACTCGACCTGAGGAACGCCTACCACCTGGTCCGTATCAGAGAGGGAGACGAGTGGAAGACGGCCTTCAACATCCCAACGGGGCATTACGAGTACCTCGTGATGCCCTTCGGCTTGACCAATGCCCCGGCAGTCTTTCAAGCGCTAGTGAACGACCTGCTGCGGGACATGATTGACAAGTTTGTCTTTGTTTATCTGGATGATATCCTGATTTTCTCCCGCAATCTCGTGGAACACGTCACCCACGTCCGCTCAGTTCTCCGTCGCCTCCTGGACAACTCCTTGTTCGTCAAAGCGGAGAAGTGCGAGTACCATGCTCCCTCTGTCACCTTCCTAGGGTATATTATTGCTAAGGACAGTCTTCAGATGGATCCGGCCAAGGTCTCTGCTGTGACATCATGGGCTACCCCGGAGACACGCAAGCAGCTGCAGCGTTTCCTGGGGTTCGCCAACTTTTATCGGCGCTTCATCCGAGGGTTCAGCTCCATCGCCTCCCCCCTCTTGGCCCTCACCTCACCCAAGGTTCCTTTCCGTTGGTCTGACGCTGCTCAAGAGTCCTTCGAAGCCCTCAAGACCCGCTTCACCACCTCCCCCATCCTCCAGATCCCCGACCCCGAACGTCAGTTCATTGTGGAGGTGGACACATCTGGTGTGGGAGTAGGGGGGATCCTCTCCCAGCATTCATCCTCCGACCAGAAGGTCGACCCGTGTGCCTTTTTCTCTCGTCGCCTAACCCCCCCGGAGAGAAATTATGATATTGGAAACAGGGAGCTTCTGGCGTTGAAGCTGGCCCTGGAGGAGTGGCGGCACTGGCTAGAGGGAACCAGGGTTCCGTTCCTGGTTTGGACTGACCACCGAAACCTGGAGTATATCCGAACCGCCAAGAGACTAAACTCCAGACAGGCCCGCTGGTCATTGTTTTTCGACCGGTTTAACTTCACCCTGTCCTATCGCCCTGGCTCTCGGAACACTAAACCAGATGCCCTTTCTCGACAGTTCCCCGAGTTCCCTGATGAGACGGCTGAATCCTCCACTATTGTCCCGGCCTCCTGCCTTGTTGCTGTTGTCACCTGGGAGATTGAGGAGAAGGTAAGGGCCGCCTCCCTTTATCTGCCAGCCCCCAGTTCCTGTCCCCCTGACCGCCTGTTCGTTCCAGCCTCCCTCCGCTCCGACGTGCTCCAGTGGGGTCACGCTTCCCGACTCACCTGCCATCCCGGCATCCAGCGGACCCAGGACTTCCTGCGACGGCGCTTCTGGTGGTCGTCACTGGAGGAGGATGTCCGGGGCTTCATCAACGCATGCCCCGTGTGTAACCAGAGTAAGACCTCTCGCCGCCCCCCTGCCGGCTTCCTGCACCCCCTGCCCATTCCCCATCGTCCCTGGTCGCACATCTCTCTGGACTTCGTGACCGGTCTTCCGGCGTCCAAGGGCCACACTGTCGTCCTCACCCTTGTGGATCGGTTTAGTAAGCTGGCCCATTTCATCCCCCTTACTAAACTCCCCTCTGCCAGAGAGACTGCGGACCTGCTCCTCCACCACGTCTTCCGCCTCCATGGGTTACCCACCGATGTCGTCTCTGACCGGGGGCCCCAGTTCACCTCAGCCTTCTGGAGGGAGTTCTGCAGCCTAGTCGGGGCTACCATTAGTCTATCTTCCTGCTTCCATCCCCAGTCAAATGGACAGACTGAGAGGGTTAATGAGGACCTGGAGACCACCCTTCGATGCCTGGTAAACCGTAACCAGGCCTCCTGGTCTGACCAACTGGTATGGGTAGAATATGCGCATAACACCCTCACCTGTTCATCCACCGGTCTCTCTCCTTTTCAGTGCGCCTACGGGTACCTGCCACCCCTATTCCCCGACCTGGAGAAGGAGTCTTCCTGCCCCTCGGCCCAAGCCCTGATCCGTTGTTGTCGACGCATCTGGACCCGGGCGCGCACTGCTCTCTCCAAGGCTGCAGATCGCCACGCTTCTGCTGCCAACAAGCACCGCACGCCGGCTCCTGCCTACCGACTTGGCCAGAAGGTCTGGCTCTCCACCCGTGACCTACCTCTCAAGGTGGAGAATCGCAAGCTGGCTCCCAAGTTCATTGGACCATTCCCCATAATCCGCATCATAAACCCTGTGGCGGTACGCCTTCAGCTCCCTCGTTCCATGAGGATCCATCCCACCTTCCATGTCTCCAAGGTCAAACCTGTCCAGGAGAGCCCTCTGGCTCCCCCCGTTCCGCCCCCTCCTCCCCCTCAGCTCGTTGACGGGGGTCCGGTGTTCACCGTCCGGCGTCTCCTCCGCTCCTGCCGCCGTGGACGTGGGGTCCAGTATCTGGTGGACTGGGAGGGGTACAGTCCGGAGGAGCGCTCCTGGATCCCAGCTCGCTTCATCATGGATCCCCGTCTTATCTCTGACTTCCACCGATCCCAGCCTGACCAACCTGCCCCGTCCTCCCGCCCGCCCGCTACAGTTCCACCGGCGAGTGGTTCCTCTGACCTGCCGGGAAGAAGGAACTCCGATGTCGCGTCCTCCTCCTCTTCGGAGGACGCAATCTCTGAGGCCTCGGAGGAATTATAACCCTCCTCCGGGCCCCCTCCACCCTCCCTGTTCGATTTAGGACGTCTGGAGCCGTCCCTTGCCGGGGGGGGGTACTGTCATGATCCGCCCCTGGTTTTCCCATTCACCTGCCTGCCACCCTGATCACTCCCAATTAACCCAACCACCTTCACCTGTGTTTCTCCTTTCAGTCCTTTCCTCCCAAACATTCCCTGCCAGATTGTCTCTTGTGTTTCACAGTGCTTTCCCGCGATTCAAATCCTGACCTACCACCTATCCTGCCTGCTCTCTGATCCTTGCCTGTCGGACTATCCTGCCTGCTCCTGATCCCCGCCTGTCTGACTATTCTGCCAGTTCCTGATCCCCGCCTGGGGGATCAGGAACTGGCAGAATAGTCAGACAGGCGTGGGACTCAACCTCCCAGGTGAGTGTGGCAATAAGACAAGCGGGTGGCAGGATAGATTCGGGGTCTGGACAAGGGTCCTCGGGGGAGTACAGGTGGGACAGGGCATCCGGCTTAACATTCCGGGATCTGGGACGGTAGGTAAGGGAGAAATTAAAACGGCCAAAGAGTATGGCCAATCTTGCCTGTTGGGATTTTAACCTCTTAGCAGACTGGATATAGGCCAGGTTGCAGTGGTCGGTCCACACGATGAACGGATGCTCCGCGCCCTCCAACCAATGTCGCCACTCCTCCAGTTCAAGCTTTAGCGCCAGGAGCTTGCGTTTGCCGATGTCATAGTTACTTTTTGGCGGGGACAGCCGGCGGGAGAAGAAGGCATAGGGGTGGAGCTTGTGGTTGGAGGGGGAGCGCTGGGAGAGAACCACAACAACGACGGTGTCAGAGGCGTTGACCTCCACCACGAACTGGAGAGAGGAATCTGGTTGAACAAGGACAGGCGCGGATACCAACCGCTCCTTGAGACCCTG
The DNA here is from genome assembly GCF_949987615.1 of Pollachius pollachius. Lineage (NCBI taxonomy): Eukaryota > Metazoa > Chordata > Actinopteri > Gadiformes > Gadidae > Pollachius > Pollachius pollachius. The sequence goes on from NC_136936.1 coordinate 21,311,042, forward strand.
AAAGGCGGTCTCGGCCCCCGGCGTCCACGAGAAGGGACTCTTGGAGGAGGTAAGGGCCATAAGGGGTGCCACGACTTGGCTGTAGCCGCGTATGAAGTGGCGGTAAAAATTAGCAAAGCCTAGGAACTTTTGCAGTCTCTTGTGGGTAGGGGGAGAGGGCCACTCAGCCACCGCAGAGACCTTGGATGGATTCATCCTTACCTGGCCTTGGCTAATAATGTAGCCCAGGAAGGAGATGGATTGGACGTGGAACTTGCACTTCTCCGCCTTGACGTACAGTAGGTTCTCGAGCAACCGTTGCAGGACCTGTCGGACGTGAACCCGTGCTCCTCCATGGACCTCGAGAAGATCAGGATATTGTCAATGTAGATGAAGACGGGGTGGTTCAACATGTCCCGGAGGACATAATTAACCAGGGACTGAAAGACAGCGGGGGCGTTGGTGAGCCTGAAGGGCATAATTAAATATTCGTAGTGGCCCAATGGGGTGCTAAACGCAGTCTACCACTCGTCTCCCTCCCAGATGCGGACCACGGTGTACACGTTGCGCAGTTCCAATTTTGAAAAAACGGAGGCTCCGTGGAGGGGGACGAAGGCGGAACTGATGAGGGGCAAGGGATACTTATTTTTGAAGAAGATGTCTTTCAGTTGGCAGTAGTCGATACTGGGATGGAGAGAGCGGTCCTTCTTACTCACAAAGAAGAATCCCGCTCCTACAGGTGAAGAGGACAGGTGGATGATTCCGGCGGCGAGGGATTCCCCGATATACTCCTCCATGGACTCACGTTCAGTGCGGGAGAGATTGAACAGGCGGCTGCTAGGGAGGGGGGACCCGGGAAGGAGGTCAATAGCACAATCATAAGGGCGGTGCGGGGGCAAGGACAGGGCGTGGGATTTACTGAAGAACACACAGAGGTCGTGGTACTCCTCCAGGACGGAGGACAGGTTAGGAGGTGCGGAAGCAGGCTCCGGCGCCCGAGGAGACTGGGCGGAGTGCAGACAGTGTGTGCTCCAACACATGACTCGTCCAGTTCCCCAGTCTATCTGGGGATTGTGGGTCTTAAAGTGTAATTGCGGCAAAAAATTAACCCAGGGTCTTTGTTTTGGCATGTATACCCATCAAATAAGCCCTCCAGATACTTGAAAATCGAGTATTGATTTTGCCCGGCGCAATGTTTGGCTTCCATGTTATTTGTTAGGTGCACCGCGAACGCTTCCAAATCAGCATTTTTATAACCACTTTAATTTTGCTAAAAATAGCACCAAACCTCTGCAGTAGCATGATTAGGGTCCCTACACATAATAAAAAGCATCAACAACTTAGTTAGCGTACCGCAAGTTTATTAAAAAAGACTGTTTTCCAAGTCTGTGCCTTACCGGTAGGTCCATGTTACCAGGAAGTCCACACAAGTCGATTACCTGCTACCGTAACTAATTAGTTACCTGCTACCGTCAACTAATTTAACTTAACAATCTCCCCTCTTGATACTTGACTGTTTTAAATTTGTATTGGGTCAGTACAATTATGCAAGTAGCTACCATCATAAGCTGTTTAACAATTATTCGCCGAAGGCGAAGTGAATAGTGGGAAATAGCCCCCGAGACCCAAGGTGAATCATTGTTTTAGTATATACTACACGTGGACAATCCAAAAATAAACAAGATGACACTTTCTGCCGGGATTTATTTGTTTTTATAAGCGTGACGAGACAGACATTTTGCGGTTAAAACAATATCCCGAGTTTGAGATCTCAATCATGGGATATTGCCCAATATCCCGAGATAGCGAATCAATCAAATTGCACCATCTTAGGAGGTTCACGTGTAGCATATACTAATGCTACATAGCCAACCGCACCATTAACTGTTTTCCCCTTCTCAGTTTATTAGAAATGTTGCATTGAGTTCAGCATCAAACTTAGTTCCTTTACTCATCAACAGCTTACTCAAGCAATGGAAAGCAACAGCAAGTCTATTAAGTCTTAATTTCCAATGTTCTGTTTATATCATTTATTTTCTTTGACATTATGGACAAGAGGTTAGAATAAGCCCTCTGGGAAGCTACTCTCATCCTCTCACTTTTGACTGCGGGCAGACTGGACGCTGCAGTGGCGGTGACATCTTGAGGATTAAAGTTGTATTACAAGACGATATCGGCTGGTGCTAGTGGGGCTAGCTGCTAACTTAAGCAAATATCTCTGCGACACACGTCTTTGACGTAACCTGAAAAAGGTAATTTCTTCAAATATCTGTTGATATTTTGGTTCTTTTTTGAATGTTTTAAACTTATAACCGTACACGTATGTTTAAATGTTAAATTATACTATTAAATAAATATAGAATTATAAGAAAATTCTCAACATAGAATAACAAACATATAGAATAAAGACTCAAACACATTCAGACTCAGACACATTTTGTGTGACTCAGAGGGATTGTGCAAATTATCTAAATATGTATTGTTTAGATTTTTAGGACAGATTTTCTGTTTTAAATTTTGTTTCTATGAAGCAGGATAGATACATTTCATGTTGTATTATTGTATATAATATATTATAATAATATTATTTCATTAAACAATTACTATCAAATAAAGCAGAGGCAAAATTTGATTTTAACCAAACAAAAACATTGCCAAAACTTAACTCACAAACCTACCTATTTCCATTTATATTATCGCTTTCTTATGCTCAACCTAAACCTAAAGTTTATGTAAAGCATACAGTGAACCCACACTCACAGGCATAAGAAACTTCTAATATTGTGCGACAAACTTAAAATGTGAAAGACGCTTTCGTCTGCCTTCCAAGCTGGCTGTGATGTCATTGTGTTACCTGTTTTCCTATGTATTTTACATTTTTTTGTAATAGATTGTGGTCAATGTATGTAGATGATTGTTAAAAACTGTTATTGTATATGTATTCCGAACTGAAACCATTTTTATATCCAGTATTATAATGTCTACACACTAATGTCTACACAATGTCTACACGCTTCTCATTAATATAGGGGAAAATCTTTATAATGTCATTGTGCAATGCAAATGAAAGATTATTTTCATGAAAAAAGGTATTTTATTTCTCAATGTTTTCATTTGTTTATTCCCAAAATGTTTAACATCTGCAAAATGTATTTATTTCCATTCTCCCAGCACTTGCTCTCAATCTTTGCCTCATGACAAAAGTGTTATTTAAATAGCAGTTCCCTTGAGAAAATATAGGACATATATTTAACAAATCTTATCTAATAGTAAGGGTTATAGGGAATACTCAATGTGCTGAATATAATATCTGAACGAATAGAAGCAGTCCCTTCCAAAGAACGGACAAAAATATTTCAGTCCCACCAAAGGGACGAGACGCCAAATGTGACTTTCTCTCGGGGATCGATGAAAGGCATCCTTGCACATTGAATATCAACAGGTAAGTAAATCCTCTGGATCTACAAGCAAACATGCAGCAACAATAATGTTTTCTTTTAAACAGATATACATTAATGAATACATTACCTAGTATTAGAAAAAAGGAAAGAAAATTATATACAAAATAGAGAAAATACAGCATGCAAGGATTTGGCCTTGGTTCAATTAAATAGTAGGAGCAGAAATTTTGATAAATACATTACGATTGTTAATAGATATACAGGTTGACAAGCATTGCACTGGAACAACCTGAACCAAGAAATATACATGGATAATCAAAAGGAAATAACAATAAATATACAATGTATACTACAGCAGACAGATTAACAAAAACCCTAACATTCAATTCACAGTCACATTCATGGACGAGGAGTCACTGGTAAATATTTTCAGGGTGAAAATAAGGCGAGAGGTTTTCCTGAACCAGGGATAATTGAGGGCATAAATAACAGGGTTTAGGGTTGAGTTGAAGTAACCCAGCCAAACAAACTCCTCGAAGACGGCCGCAGGCGTGCTGAAACCTGTGTAGGGGTCGGCGATTGAGTTCAGGAAGAACGGCACCCAGCAAAAGATGAACGCTCCTACCACAATACCCAGAGTCTTGGCCGCTTTGTGCTCTGAACGCTTGGTCTGCCCGCCTGTGCCTTTACCATTCAACGTCCCGCCGTGACCCCCCAAGTCGTCAATCTTCCTCGCGTGCTCTCTGGCCACGAGGAAGATCTTTGCGTACAAGCCCACCATGACGGTGCATGGGACGAAGAATGCAATGATGGTGTCCAGTATCCCCCACAGCTTGTTAAACAGCAGGTTACAGCTTCCCAGGCAGTATATGGATGCCAGATAATCCTCTAGACCTCGGATGTTTGCCTTGGAGTATATCAGACAGAAGGAATAGAGGGCGGCCAGGGCCCAGCTGGCAGACACCATGAGCCAGGCCACGGCCATGGTCATGTTGCGGGAGTAGTGCAGGGGTTTGCACACGGCCTCGTGGCGGTCGACCGCGATGCAGATGAGGTGGAAGATGGAGACGGAGGTGAGGTACATGTCGAATGCGGAGTAGAGCAGGCAGAAGGTGTCGCCGTAGAACCAGCAGCCCTGGACAGCAAGCACTGTGCTTAACGGCATCACGGTCACCCCCAGCAGCAGGTCAGTCAGAGCCAAGGAGAGGACCAGCACGTTGGTGGGGGTGTGCAGCTGCTTGAAGTGAGCTATAGACAGGATGACCACGGCGTTTCCAACCACCGTGACCAGCATGCCCAACACAAACAGCGTGTACAGAGCCACCTGGGCCCCCAGATCGAACTCGGCCCTAGGGCACGAGGTGTTGGAGCCCGGGTAGCATAGCTGCTGCTCCACCTGATTTATTCTATCAGTCATTGTTAACATACACAGACACACACACTCATTCCAGCTCAGCCTGACATCTGGGCAGGGCAGCGTGTCTAAGCCTCACAGAGCATGATATATATATACATCTCTCAGAACACTAGTGAACCAATCAGGTAAGTACATAGAGATGTTACTACAACAAACTTCCTTTGGGGAAATGTTTTCATGTTTATGCCTGTCAGCGTTGTTTTAAAATAAAATGAACACAATGTCCCTTACAATACGTTTTTTATTGTATTAAATGTGTTTTCGACATATAATCCATTTACAATGTACATAGTTATACTAAGTTTTATTCATGATAATAATAATAATATATTTAATTTGTAGAGCACTTGACATTCAGAATTCTCAAAGTACAACCCTTTTTTTAAAAACAGCTGTAGTTTGTGGGGCCTTCAGGTGGTCAGAGAGGGCGTTCCATAGTCTTGGGGCAGCAGTAGAGAAAGCCTGATCGCCCATGGTGCGGATCTTTGTCTTTGGTGGTCTGAGGGTGTGTGCTGATGACCAAAGACGTGCAGAATCAGTTGAAAAGCAGATAAACACAAACACACACGTATTCTTGCATACACATACATTCTTGTGCATACATAAACTTGGCCTCTCCAGACATGGCTTCCAATGATCAGTCCCCTGACCCTAGTTTTGTTAATATCAGACCTAAATCCTTTGATGTTACTGCCCATGATGTCAAAGCAAAAGTAATCATATATTCCCATTATCTATTGGGAGATACTTGGTAAATGCTGCAAGTTTGTCTTCCCCTGATCCCCAATGAAAACAAATGACTTTGCCACCATTGAGTGTCTTACAATTAAACATTTATAATTATTATCAATAATATTTTATTACATTTCTTTGTACACACAAAAACCTGAAGGCCCAAAGATTCGGAACTAAGCCACTTGTGTAGGCATATATTGATTTACATTGATGTAAAATTAGACTTCTAGGCTTTCATGTTTTTATAACCCTGTGAGATTTAGAGTTTGTAACATTTAAAACTGGACGTGACGTGATGTGGGCAACGTCAAGTCAGGATGCTACCCATACCACTTTGAATTTGGCAATTTGTTGAATAGGAATTAATAGATTTTGTGAACATTATGTACAAATATTGTCAAATAAATGTCCAACAAACATTTTGAAAACTGGTCGCCGGACAGCTGTCTGGGCGATGTCACGTCAGGACACAATCCATATTCAGAACAGACGGTATGTTGAATAAATATAACCTGTTTATGTGGATAATATGTATATTTCAGTTTTGCGGTCAAAAAGATTTACGAATGATACCAAAGTTCTAAAGTAATGGATTTATCCTTCTTACGCATGTACAGGTTGAGTGTGTATACAACGTAATCACATAGTGACCCTGCATGACACATCCTCTTGGGTAAAAATGGCCACAGGGCCACCCCTGAACTATCAGGGTTTCAGCTCATACAAGCCTGACTCACAGACAGGACATGGAGCTCTACCACCCGTTTTGCTGACGCAATCGCTAGCAGGAAGCATTTTAAAACATTAAGATTCACATTGCCCCAAGGGCTCAAAAGTTGCTTGACATAGGGCTTCCAGCACCAACGGCAAGTCCCATGAGGGAACTTTCATTAATTGTGTGGGTGTCTGCACTGAGCCCCTTTAAGGAAACTGGTGACAAGGCTGTGTGACCTCACCTTCTGGTTCCCCACCCTAACGTGCTGTGATATAATAGTAGCCACGTAGACACTCAGGATAGAGACTGCCAGCTTTCCGTCTAACCGGTCCTGTACGAACCGTAATATAATGAGAACCGATCAGTGCTCGAGCCCCTCACCTTGCACCCTGCACCAATTTCAAAACAGTTTCCATCTATTCGCTTAGAGGGACCTGAAGGATGGCGCCCGCGAGTTTAAAATTGTCTTGACCACTGCTTGGTCACACTCTTTTAAAAATGGGTCTGGCCCTTCAGGGTCCAGACGCGCAGCCGCAAGTGTTCTGGTTTCAGATGCCAAATTCGACACTCCAGCTGAGAGAGCAGCTCACGCCTCCTCGGTAGGGCCAATGGCTCCCTGTCGATGAGCCTGTACAGCCTGGGTAGCCAAAGTCTCCCTGGCCAATAAGGGGCCACCAGCAGCAGCAGCCTGTGGCTGCCCTGTTGGACTCTGTGTAGCGTCAGCCATATCAGGGGGATTGGTGTAAAAGGCATAAAGAAGGCTGCTCGGCCAAGGATGGACCACAGCATCCTGACCGAAGGGGCTGGTTGTCTCCCTCAGGGAAAACAAAAGTGGGCACTGAGTCGAGGCTTCTGACACATAAAGGTCTACCTCTGCCCTGCCATACCTGTGCCAGATCGTGTCTACAAACTTGGGGCCCCCTGGCGGGAGAGAAGGTCCGCCATGAGGTAGATTGTCCTTAAGCTTTCCAGGTGAAGAAAGGTCCAAAAGAGGAGCTGACGTGCCACCCGCAGCCAGGGTGGCTCTTGTACCCCATGGTGGTTTACATGGAAGACGGCCAAGATGTTGTCTGATCGGATGAGGACATGCTGGCCCCTCAGGATGGACAAAAAATGCCTGAGCCAGGAATATGGTGCGAAGTTCCATCACATTTATGTGCTCCTGCCTCTGCTGTGCGCTCCACAGTCCCCTCACCTTCCTGTGCCACCAAACCACTCTCCAACCAGAGGCGTAGGCGTCGGTTACTGCGACCTCTCGACGGGAGGGGATCAGACCTAAGGGAACCCCCGTGGTCAGATACGCCCTGCATGGAGGTACGTTGAGGTACTGCCTGGAAACCCTGACCCTCCTGTGCTTGTGTTGCCTGGGGTCCAACTGTAGTCCGTTCATCCATACCTGGAGAGGACGCAGCTGGAGAAGGCCCAGTGTTACCACTGCTGAGGCCGTTGTTAGCATGCTGGTCACCCTGAGGAAGAGGCTGTGCAAGCCTGGCTAACTTCATAGCCCTTGGCATGAAACTGCAGTTCATGCATGCCCTGTCTGAAAGCCCCTTCCTCAGGTGTTCCACACCGAGGCATACTGGGCAATCCACGTGGCCATTATCTGCCTGAAGTGGGGCCATGCAGGATTTTCCCAAATGGTACCCCAACATAACCAGACGGGAGCAATACCAAGCCCACCGTATCGGATTGTGGGCGCAATCAGAAACACTCTGATGCTAAAGCTGGCTGTTTTCGAGATCTGATAGTGGGGGTCCGCAAGCGAGAAAACACCCTAGCAAAGCCCACCATAATGGTCTATGGGCCAACAATACTCTTTGCCGAGCCGGCTACCTTACGGTCTACGAGCGGGGAACACTCTATGCCGAAGCCGGCTCTTTTGCAGTCCACGGAAAAACACTGTTAAAGAAGCCCACACTATCTTTGTCAATAATATAAGACCAGGGTGTTCCCACCAACTCCGATTGTCTTAAATAAGTCACTTACCAGTCTGCTGGGGCTAGACCAACGCTACCTGGTGTTCACTCTAGCAAAGCCCATGATAATAAACCAAGGCAACTTGTTCCCTTTAGGGTGATACATTCATTTATTGCCAAGCCGCCGCTGGGAAATAATAATAAGCTAGAATGCGTTTTGTCCTAACGAACTGCGATAGTGTGCTTGCTAAAATACTGCAAATGGTAAACCGCCCAATCTGGCAACACTGCCTGCACGTCCTCCACGCTCTCAGTGTAAATCAATGAGACCAACTGAAGCCGATATGGAACTTAAACTGTGATTCTGAAAAAGGTATAAAGGTCATCGAAATTCGGTTTTCAGATTATTGAAGATACAAGTGTGTTGATTTGTTAAATGGTTTGAACAAGGGTTAACGTTGAAAATTGACCAAGTAAACATGTCTGAAGAAGTTGAAGTGTCAGAGAATCTCTCTGACCATTGACTTGCAATGTAAAAAAATAAGCCGAAAAAGCTTAATACTTAAAAAAAAAAAGTTTAAAGAGTTGAAAAACGCCAAGATATAGCCATCATGTCGTTAAAGAGTTGAACGTTTTGATAGTTGAATGGTTTCTGTAGCTCGAAGTATGCAGGAGCAGTTAACTGCGCAAAAAACTGGCAAACGGAATAAAGAAAACTTAAGAAGAACAGTACATGTGCTTGCAGTAGCAACCCAACCAACAATAATAATCGCAGCTGGTTGGCAAGTTGCAGCCTCTAGAGGACGAATTATCCAAAGACCCAACCTTCTGGTTGGGTTTTCTATTGCGAAGAGCTACAAGCTATTCAAACTATTCGTTTTGGAATGATTTGTTTACTCTTCACCTGTAATCCTGAAATTCTGCAAGAAGTGAGAAGGGACAAACTTCAGGATAACTGGGCGGATAGCAGCCTACGTCATCCAGGGTCACAATAATAATACATTTTATTAAAAAATGTCTTTCAGGACACCCAAGGTCGCTTCACAGATAAAACAAATTGGAGAAAAAATATCAGAAATTGAGAAAGATTATCAAGAATATATAGTCCATTTAGCCATATCATAGACAATAGGCTAGTCTGAAGATATAGGTTTTCAGTTCCTCTTTAAACTGGGCAGTGGATTCACACTGCCTGTTGTCATTTGGAAGTGAGTTCCATAGCTTTGGGGCTGTGTGGGAGAACGCTCTCTCTCCCATGGTGCTGAGGTTCATCTTGGGTACCTTGAGCAGACCAGCTGATGAGGATCGCAGCGAGCGGGAAGGGGTGTAGTTCTCCAGGAGGTCGGTGATATAGTTGGAGGGGCGCAGGCTTGCGATGGAAAAAGGCTCTGTGGGACACACTGTTGGTGAAGGCAACGTCTTTCGTTACCTTCACCAAGGCAGTCTCTGTGCTGTGCTTTGCTCAAAATCCAGACTGAAATGGACAACGTGACTACGTTGGTATACACACTTGACCTGTGCGTGTGCGAGAGGGATCCATCCAGTGCTAAAGTACTGCCTCTGGCAGTCAGTAGGAATGAAATAGAACAGTACGTTTTTGAAAGATGCTGAAATTGTTTTTGCAGAAATGAACATTGTGAGAATAATAAGGGATATTTTTAACATCAATGTTTTCCATCAATGTAAATCTTTTCTAGTAGTACCCTAGTGGTATTGTTTTGAAGACAACCATTATTCATGGTTTCCACTTTTCTAGAGGTTTCTGGAGATAGAGAGTGGACTTGGTGGAACCATGCCACATAATTGATCCTATATTAACAGCTACATTAAGTTACTATTGCTTGGGAAAGTTTAGAATTAGGAATCCTGTATACCCATTGTGTATCTGAAGATGATTAGTATATGGGTATATGGTTTATGTGTGTCTTACCATGATCATGATCCATCAAACCAAATGCTTTTTAAAAATCAATTGTTGTTATTCAAACACAAACACACACACACACACAGCTTTATCAGTCAATATTGTCCGTAACATGTGGTAGAATTGTAGCTCATGAGTTTGTTGTGCATTTTAGTTATTCTATATTTTTGTGTCATATTCATGAGCAGGACAGCAAATCCCCCCCAAAAATAGATTCACTGTTTTGAGGAGGACTTTTTTTATACAAAACGTTATTTAATATTTAATATATATTTCTCTGACATAATCTTCCATGGACTTGTTATCATGCAGGACAATGTACTGGATATGTTGTATTACATTTTTTTGTATTTTATTTTCTCTTTTGTGTCCTTTCAGTGCTTTGTGTACATCCTATCAGACATTTATTTTATTAATTTTGGGTTATCATACCATTTTCACACTTTGTAACAAAGCATGCAAAGTACCCATAAAAGGACACCACAATAAATTTCAGGATTTGTTGTTTCATGAAACACAATATGGTTATTTTAATGACGTGTAAACATAATGGGGAAAAACGTTTGGATTTTTAAAATTCCTCCAATCAGTTGACATCAAAATTCATGGCCCCACATCTTCTTGGAGTCCTAAACATGAAACCACTGTCAATCTGCAAACAGTTTTGTGTCCGACATGTCCGACCGAAAGATCCTACCGGAAATGATAATTTGAAAACCTTTCCTAAACCAGCTGTAAAAGAAGGCGTAAACCAATGGGTTGATAGTGGAATTAAAATACCCCAGCCACACGAATGTGTTGAACAAAGCGGGCGGTACAGAGTAGCCGATGAGGGGGTCGATTATGAAACAGAGGAAAAACGGCAACCAGACGGACAGAAACACGCCCATAATGATGGCCAGCGTTTTTGTGGCTTTCCTCTGTTGCTTGTCCAGCTTGGAGGAGCGGCTGTTCTGTAGGGCTATGGTGCGCACTTGTCTCTGGGCCACCATGTAGATCTTCAGGTAGATGCCCAGCATGATGACCCCGGGGATGTAGAAGGCGATAACGGCCGAGAGTGTGCTGGCCACCCCAGTCGTAAACAGAATGCACCCTCCTTCGCACACCACGTTGTTATAGTAGAACTCCTCCATTCCCATAATATTCAGTTTGAGGAAGATCATCCCAAAGCCGACCACAGCAGAGACACACCATGTGACCAGGATCATGACGACTGCCGTGTGAACCGTTATCTTACGGGGGTAGAGCAGAGGGTGGCACACGGCATAATAGCGGTCGATGGATATAAAGGACAGGTTCAATATAGAAGCAGTACACAGCAAGACGTCGGAGCTGGTATATAGCTTGCATAACATGTCCCCAAAGTACCAGCAGGTCTCGACAGCATTGATCATGCCAGGGAACATGACCAGAACCCCCAGCAGGAAGTCGGACATGGCCAGAGATAGGGTCAGGTAGTTGGTGGGCGTGTGGAGTTGCTTGAAGTGAGAAATGGAGATGATCACGAAGAGGTTTCCCAGCACCGTGAGGACCACCGCAGACCCAAGAGTCAAGTAGAGGGTGACACGGACAGCAACAGGGTAGACCGTCCTCAGACACGAGCCATTCCCGTAGCAGAACTCCGGCTCCATCGGCCTGTGTGGGGGGGATGAGGGAGGCTGGGAGGGAGTAAAGAAAAGGAGGGTGGAATGGAAGGGCCGGGGGAGACAGGTTTTTAGTAAATGAGGTCATTCTTTCCGCTACCTGAAAGAGTCATTTTTATATCATACAAGCAAAGTAGGGGGATGGGGGGGATCTGCAAAGGACCTGAGGCAAAACATACATTAGACATTTAAATGATATGCAGAAACATCATGTGTCATAGAACTGGTTAAAAATCAGATGTTGATAGCGCATTTAATAATGCGCTATCAACAATCAAAAATCAAAATATTTGTATCGTGTAATTTTTCTGCCATTAATCAAGAGGATTTTGGAGACCTTTGCCAGCGTTTTAAATAGACAGCACATTCTTATATATCTAATTGTAGGCCTTGACCTAAGCTTGTATCATTACATTATCGAGTTGACGAGGCGTATGTGGTACAGAAGAATCTCTTTTATCCAGTTCTATCCATTCCATGCAATCACTAGTAAACGGTCACTTCTTAGTTTAAATGTTAGTTTTGTTTCTATTCATAAATACAGAGAAATGTACAATCTCCAAATATTTTATCAGGAAAAGCTTTGATAGACTTTACCAAATATACTATTACAAATAATAGAATGCATTTTCTTTTTGTTTCATTGAGAAATAACTAATGGTTGACTGTTATAATATAATATAATAATATCTGGCACATCGTATTGGCTACAGTCACGACAATATGCAGTTATAATCGTATCCACACCCAACATATGTGCTTACACAAGTTGCTAATGACTATCATTCAGAGAGCAAAAAAGTCATGCCACACCACAGTATTTAATTACAAACAGCTACAACATGACATTAGAGCTTCATGAATTTGGGGAACTGGCATGACTTTTTTGCCCTATGAATGAGGAATAAAAATAGTTTATTATATTAATACTTAATTATAAAAAACAACAAAATGACATACTGCTTAAGAGGTAAAGGAACTGTATTTCAATCTATTTCTAATGAACTTGCACGTCTCTGCTGCACTGTTTTTACAGTCCATGCATTATTGTGTCTCCTACAAATAAAATCACTACTTAATCTATAACCTGTCCTATTTAAGGAACATCACTTACTAGTTAGTGTTGATAGAACCATATTATTCAGTAACCATTTCCATTACGCTTATTTATCAAATTTAAACTCAGCGATTAAGTCGAAGCATACTTACATCAGTCAGCTGCAGAGGTATACTCAGTGGATACTAGCAGGATGGGCTTTATATATGTTGTCATTCCAAGATGACGACAGGGTCAAAACAGTCAGCCAATGTTCTGACTGGGCCATTTCCCTGGACTCTGTGGCCAGATGCAACCACAATCTCTAAGGAAAGAGCTGTGAATGGCAACATGGACAATGTTGACGGGCAGGATGTATTGAGAAAGAGAGACAGAAGGACCACACCTTTTTGGTGTGGTATTTTAATGGAAAAAAATATTTGTTAAAATTAATTTGTGTTTAAATTTGTACAGATATTTTTTAAGTCCATCTCGGCAAAAAGTGTCCTTGGTTTATTTTGTACCATGTCAATACCAAACAATAAGGCCATTTAAAACATAAACCCTGCCTATCAGTATTAGATAAAGAGCTTAACATGTGTAGGGTCATTAAGACATATCATTTGATCACCAAAGGATTCACTCCAAGAGTCGAGGGATATTTGGCCAGTTGAGAACAACATTCAAATTGAACCATGACAATTATAATGTTTTTCAACAGTTTCCATTTTTCTGAAGATTTCTGGAGGCAAAGTGAATGGATTTCATCAAACCCTACCACATAATTTATTTTAAATGAACAGGTAGATGAAGTTGCTATAGCTTGTGAAAGCTTCCCAAAAAAAATCATGCATACCCATGGTCTCTCTGAAGATACTTGGCAAACAAAATGCCAATTTGCCAAAATGAATTGTATTACAATGAAAAAAAAAGTACTATCACACGCCACACCTTTGTAGGTCCCCACCAAACATTTTGAAGACCACGGCCGAAGATCCAGGTCCCATGGACGTCATGTCATGTCCAGTATCGCTGGATGTTAAATATATCAAACTCGATGATATGTAAATTATATATATATATATATATATATATATATATATTACTAATATTGTAAATCAATGGCAAACAAACATTTTTAAAAACTGCTCTCAGGACCGATGTCTTGACGACGTCAGGCCACGACGAGACCTGTTTTTGACCAACGTCAATTTGGCAGTTATGTACATGTAACCCAAATATCCCGCTGCCGCTCTATAAACCCTGGGACTCTGCGTTGTGTTGTATTGGTGTTATGGGTAAAGAACGACCACAGGACACAGATTGTGGAACTCACAATCCAGGACTCTGGATTGTGGAAGAGGCGCTGAAACAAGAGGAAGAAAATACTCTTATCAGCAGCTCAAATAAATTCACGCATAAAATACTTGTGTTACAGTAAAAATGGAAAAAAAATAAATACATCTAAACGATAAACTATATAATGAAATAAACATTATCTTTAGTAAAAATATATTCTGATGCAAATAAAATAAGAAAAGGACGAAAACACTAAATTAAGCAGTAGACATCCATACACCACTGTTTTACCGTGTATCTCAAGGATTGCCATGCTAACCATTACCCGACACAATAATCATATAAAAAGCCAGCACACATCCCAGATAACATTCAACAGGTAAATTAACATCTTATGTAGACTAAACAATCTGACCGGATGGGTGGTTTTAAACTTAGATTTACCAAGATTGTGCAAGACAACTAAAACACTGATCACCTTGTATTCAGCAAAGAGTAAACATTGAAACAACATGGCACCTGCACGAACAAACTTAAACTACGGTGGCACACAAGAGGTATACCCTGCAAATCGCGGTAAAACAGCGCCACACGGTGGCCTGTATATGTAACAACCTTACACACATCTTATACATATATTGTCAAATAAAAGTCCAACAAACATTTTTTTAAAAACTGGTCACCTTGACAGCTGTCTGGGCACCGTCATGTCAGGAAACGACACATATTCACAACAGCAATTTGACCATGCGTTGAATCAATATAACTTGGTTATGTGGATAACATTTATATTACATTTTTACAGTAAGATTAAAGCACCACCACACAATTAGTCAGTTCAAGGTAGACGTTAATCAACGTCAACGTTATGATACAACCGACTCAACCAACAATTGGCAGATGTCACTACCAGATTCAACAGACTTTCTTTTATCTTGATAGTCTCTCGCCTCCCTACAAAGAAACTATAAAAAATAACAATGTAATATTGTCAAACTAAGAGAACTACTTTTTTCAGCGTATCCACACATCATTAACTTAGTAATCCCATCTCTCCCTCTCTAGTTCTCCTTCTGCCTGCCTGCCTACCCGTTATCGGACCTTCGCCTGCCTGACTACCCGTCCATCGCTGAGCCCTTGCCTACCCGATTTTCCGCCCGGCACCAGACCCCCCGCCTGCCTGACTACCCGCCTTGCTTGTATCAGTAAATCCCGTTGCCCTCGCCCTGTCTCCGCCTCCCTGTGTCCAGCACTTTGGTCTACGCGTTCGGTTCCCTAACACATCCCTCATGACTCTCCACTTCCAAGCCTTTACAGAGACTTGGATCACTCCAGAGAACACTGCCACCCCAGCTGCCCTCTCCACCGCCTACTCGTTCTCACACACCCCTAGACCATCGGGGCGAGGAGGAGGGACAGAACTCCTCATCTCGCAAAATTCATCCTACCAGGTCCTTCCACTGGAATACCTAACCAGATCTGCATCTGACCTTCACGCTGGCACTCTCTACTTTCCTATCAAGCCCTACATTGTGGTGATCTATCGTCCTGCAGGTCCCATTTGCGACTTCTACGATGACATGTATGCTCTTCTCAGCTGCGTTTCCGGAAAATGGCACACCACTCTTTATCCTGGGCGACATCAACATCCTGCCAGAGAAGTTGCACTCAACTGTTGTTGCATTGTCCTACGTACTACGGAGACGGTTTCAGGGCTCCCTAGCATTTGCTCCCGCGCCCCCTCCCTTCTCCGTTTGTTTCGTATATTTTAATTGACTAATTAAGGGCGCCACCAGAGGGCGCCCCCAACGCATTTGCCGCCCTAGGCGATCGCCTAGGTCGCCTATGCCGAGAGCTGGCCCTGATCCTCCCTCTCCTACTCCTTGGACTCCCTTTCTCCCTTCCACTAGACCAGCGCGATCCGCGATCAGCGCTGTCCGAATCTTTGCAGGCTTATAGAGCAGAGTGTCAGGCAGCTGAGAGAAAATGGAAGTGATCAGACTGTCCTAATTATCAATCTCAGTGCCTTCACCTCCTCTCAGACTTTAACCCCACTGTGTCAACTGCCAAATCTTGTACTGCACTAAAATCAACTTCTCCGCCTCAAATCTCACATCAAGAACACCACCAAAATATCTTTCTTCCACCTCCGTAACATTGCTCGCCTTCGACCCACTCTTTCATCCTCCATTGCAGAAACACTCATTCACGCTTTCATAACCTCCAGAC
>NC_136936.1:21334835-21692201 GCF_949987615.1 Pollachius pollachius
CCCAAGATGTTTGCTTGAGCCATTCAGGACCGCCGGGCGGGATTTCTATAGATGTGACGTAACTGAGAAGCGACTGTTTTGATTCAGACAACAATGGCGGCGCGCATCGAGAAAGCAAGCGTCAACATTGATGCTGCTATTTCATCCATGTTGTCCAATGTAGCGAATGTTCTTTTTTTAACAGAACATCAGAAAACACTCTCATCAGCGTCACATGTTTGTTTCGATGTGAGTGGTTGAAGTAGCACATCAATAAAGATGAAGGACAAGTGGTTTATCCAATCATATGCAAGGATTTTTGATGTGGCCCAGCCTTCTAAAACACCTCTCCAATTGATTGATCCCAGATAGACGAGTGGAGCTAGGTGGAACTGCTCTACCCTAAGGGGGTAGAGCAGTTGTCTTGTAACCGAAAGGTTGATAGTTCGATCCCCAGCTCCTCCGAGCTGAGTGTCGATGTGTCCCTGAGCAAGACACTTAACCCTAACTGGTCCTGATGAGCTGGCTTTCGCCTTGCATGGTTGACTCTGCCGTCGGTGTGACAATGTGTGTATTAACCAATGTAAGTCGCTTTGGATAAAAGCGTCTGCTAAATGCCCTAATTGTAATTGGGATAGTGTTAATTCAAAGGTGGCGGAAAAGTTGGTTAATTCAGGTGAGTGCAACTTCTCTGGCAGGATGTTGAAGTCGCCAAGGATAACGAGTGGTGTGCCATTTTCAGGAAAGCAGCTGAGAAGGGTATCCATCTCGTCGTAGAAGTCACGAAGGGGACCTGGAGGACGGTAGATCACCACAATGAAGAGCTTGATAGGAAGGGTGAGAGTTCAAATGCAGATCTGGCCAAGTGCTCTAGTGGAAGGACCTGGTAGGACCACATCTGCGAGATGAGGAGTCCGGTCCCTCCTCCTCGCCCTGATGGTCTTGGGGTGTGTGAGAATGAGTAGACGGTGGAGAGGGCAGCAGGAGTAGCAAAGTTCTCTGGAGGGATCCAAGTCTCTGTCAGGGCCAGGAAGTGGAGGGTCATGAGGGACGCAATGGCCGAAATAGAGTCTGCCTTCTTGACCGCTGATTGGCAGTTCCAGAGTCCTCCCATCACTTAAATGTCAGTGTAGGCAAGGGTCGGTGGATGGCACAGATTGGATGGGTTGCTGCACCGAGCAGAGGATCTATGGTGGCGTCGTCTATGAGTAAAAATCCTGACGAGTGAAGTACGACACATAGCTGCAATAGGGTTGCTTCCCTTGTCTTCCTCGAGGTACTCCCACAGAGAGACACCCTTAGTCTTTGTTTCCCCGGTCTTGTTTCCCACAGAGTCCCTTAGTCTTTGTTTCCCGGGTCTACTAAAACATTTATTATTTAAACCAGTATGAATATTCCTACCGTACGTAGGCCTATACACATTACCAGGCTATCGAATAACGCCTACACACAGGCACACACACACACACACACACACACACACACACACACACACACACACACACACACACACACACACACACACACACACACACACACACACGGCGGAGTGGTAATCGGGAGGGTCGGGAGAATTCCCGGTGGGCCATTAACGTTTCGGGGCTGTCGGGCTGATTACTGCGGGATATCAATATTGCGTTCATAAAAGTTTCTTTCAGCGCCGTCCAGCAGCTTGAGCTGTGCGCCAGCAACCTCTCACTCACTCAACAGACGCGACACTCACAAACTGTCAACATCGCAACCAAGTCGATTTTCTCTAGAGGGGAGTAACTGAGCGGCCCCTCCCAAAGTGGTACAGCCCAGGTGGGCCTTGAACTGCGATTGGCCAGAAAGACTTAACAGCTTATGACAACATTGAACTCTTGTGCAGGCTCGAACAGAGTGACACACAAACACACACATACTTTTAAGGGGTTTTTCACCCGCTCCGTATCCTTGCTTGCCCCAACAAGTTTGTGCGGTGTGCTTGTTGTTTTGTATCCGGTGTAGATCCGGTATGGTGTTGTCGTTTTTCTAATGTGACTAGTTGTTGCTAGACAGCAGGTGAAAAAACGACAACGTTTGCCAAGCCAAAAGAGCGTTAATCGCGTGAAAAAAAAATTAACGCCGTTAAAATTGGTTCGCGTTAACGCCGTTAATAACGCATTAAACTGACAGCACTAGTTAATAATAACATAATAAACATGTTTATTGTGAGATTATAAGACTTTTATAAGCACTTATAAGAAACTTGTTAACTATTTATTGATTCCTTAATAATATTAATAATGGTCTTACGAGTTTCTCATAGTTGTTAATAAACGCATTACAAACCAATTTATTGAGTCTCACTAACTTACCTATTATTTCAGTTAAAACTTTACTAAGCATTTTTTATGCTTATTAAGGTTAATAAAACCTTTATTAAACTGCTAATTATGCATTTTGCAGGTACGGGATCTAAAGCGGGAACGATGCTTATTAATGTTAATAAGTCCTTTAATATACACTTATTAACATTTAATGACTATGTTATCAAGGTTGATAAAAGGTAAAATAAAAATACATATACTGTAAAGACAATGTTTTGGCAGTGAAGCACAAAAACACACTTTAAAACAGTAAAAAAATAAATATTTTTTTAAACGTATTCTTGAACATTAATATTTAAAAAAAACCCTGGTCTTTCTTGTTGCTGTATAAAGAAACACAAAGAACATTGACCACAATAGACAGTTAGCAGACAGGTTACAAGTAAGGGATAATGCCCCACGAGGTGTCCATTATCAGTCCATTATCAGGAATTAACTTTATATTTCGAATTATTATTAATGGCAGTGGCATGGCCACCCTACTCTACCTTGCACATGTTTAAAATAAAAACATGAATATATGAACCTGTATATTATTTGAATATCTTAGTATTGAATGCAAAATAACAAGGTACTGTGGCGAGCAGCACGGGAAGGACGAGACGGGAGCCCAGGTTGAACAATTATGCAGTTCCGTGCCCCATACACCGCACGACTACGGACTGCCTTTATTAACAACCCGAACGTAACAGAAACACGGGACACCTGACCAACACACACACAACACTCTCACTAATGGTCCCGATCACACTACACATCACACAACAATGGAACAACACACAATTAACACACAACATCCCGAACCCATTAGCCCCAACAACAGAACAAATCAACATGACCCCCTTTGTCAACTGACTACCCCAACTCCCAGAATCCCCCGCGGCTCTGGAACATGGCGCCCACACCCGTGGTTGCCACACAGCCCCCACCTTAGTGGTCAGACGTCCCGTCGACCCCAACACCCAACACATAGTCCCGATTTTCCGGTGGCCGGCGCCGCTGCCTCGGCCCTGCCGGTGGCTGTCCAATTGCGGCGGAGTCTGTGACGCCCGTCTCCCGCAGCGGGCGGAATAGGCCCTCCTCTGCCGAACCCACAGGTCAGCAGGAGCCCTCGGGGTGTGGTCATGGACCACCGCCATCGGGGCCCCCACCAGTTCCTGCCGTAGGGTGGCGCTGGAGCGCCGTCCGATCACCCCATCCTCGACCGCCCTCCGACGTCTGGCCCTCCGACGGCCACGCCGGCGGCTGGGACGAGAATGGGTGGCACGCTGCCCCGTCCACCCGCAGTCCTCGACCAACCCCAGCTGCCGACACTGCTGCGGCTCACGGTCAGCCCTGTCGTGCAGCCACAGGGCATGGGAAGCCTCAGCCGTCTCGGTGGCGGGAAGGGTGGCCGTCCGGACCCGGCCCTTCCGCTGCCTGGACTGGAACGCCACGGTCATTGTGCCACGGGAGAGGGCCGGCCGAGCCGCGTCCACCCGGGCACCACAGCGACGGCAGCAGTGCTTGGCCGGACCAGACTGGTCCTGGCAATCATCCTCGGTGGACGGCTGCAGGCTGGGTTGCTTGCAAAACTCCCGCTCCGCCCGTTCCGCCACCTCAAGAGCCACCTCGAGGTTCGGAGGCCCGGTGAGGCGGACGTGCCGTCCCAGCCGCGGCGGGACAAGTCCTTGGAGGAACGATTGAAGGGCTAGTTCCTCCCTAGCCGCAGCAGGGAAGTCTGGGTAGCCCCGCTGGGCGTACTGCAGTACATCCGCTGCGTAGGCCCCCAACCGTTCCCCCTCCCGGCGGCGGCGGCTGGTTAGCAGCTCCCGGCTGTCGTTCACGGCCGCCCGCTGCCCGAAACGCCTCTCCAACGCCCGGATCAAGGCCCGGAGGTCCCGTTGGTCCTCTGGGGCCAGGTCCAGGAGCGCCTGCACCGCCGTCCCCTCCAGCGCCAGGGCTAGGTGGACGACCGCCTCCCCGGCACCCCAGCCGTTGTGCCACTCAACAAACCGGAACTGAGCAAGGTACGGCTCAAGCTGCGTTGCCCCGGAGAACTTCGGCAGCTTCACCGCCGTCCTTGCCACCAGGGGGCGGTTGACCGCTGCCATTTCTCCGTCCGTGGGCCGCTGCGCTCCCACAACGCAGGGTGCGTCGGCGTCGGTTGGGGCTTCCATGGGCTCGACCGTCAATCCCAATCCTTTATCCACGTGCACAGGCCAATCCCACTTCTGACACCAATGTGGCGCGCAGCACGGGAAGGACGAGACGGGAGCCCAGGTTGAACAATTATGCAGTTCCGTGCCCCATACACCGCACGACTACGGACTGCCTTTATTAACAACCCGAACGTAACAGAAACACGGGACACCTGACCAACACACACAACACTCTCACTAATGGTCCCGATCACACTACACATCACACAACAATGGAACGACACACAATTAACACACAACATCCCGAACCCATTAGCCCCAACAACAGAACAAATCAACATAACCCCCTTTGTCAACTGACTACCCCAACTCCCAGAATCCCCCGCGGCTCCGGAACATGGCGCCCACACCCGTGGTCGCCACAGTACATTTATACATGGCACTAATATAAAACACAATTCGCGGAGGCAACCGTCCTCCACTGCGCGTTGGATGGTTCACGCCTCTGCGAAGCTCATTAATTCCTGATAATGGATGCATTTTACAATCCAAATATAAAGTTTTTCACAAGCCATAACTTTGTTTCCCTGGTAATGCCAGAGGGTTTGACTAATACCTGGAACAACCATTACCCTACCGTAAGGTTCTTATGCAACGGAAACGTTGTTCACTCCTCCAGTAATTAGGAAGGACCTTAGCTTCGACTTGGCAACGGGAGGTATTCGAGTCCGCTCAGCTATGAGCCAGAGAGCTAACGTTATGCATTGTACATATTTATAATTCGAAATTCGTCCCAGCCTTTATACCACAGATACTCTAGGGGAGGGGTCTTCAATGTTTTCCAGGCCAAGGACCCCCAAACTGATGGAGAGATGGAGCGGGGACCCCCTACTTATATATAGTATGAAATACAATATACAAGTAGGTGCCATGTATAGTGCCATGTATAAATGTACCTTGTTATTTTGCATTCAATACTAAGATATTCAAATAATACACAGGTTCATATATTCATGTTTTTATTTTAAACATGTGCAAGGTACAGTAAGGTGGCCATGCCACTGCCATTCATAAACATAACAAAACATAATAAACTGATACCTTCCAAGATCAACAATGTCTGTCAATTGCATTTAATCATGCATAAAAGCTATTCAAAGGGACATTTTTAAAACATAAATGTGGAATCGAAAATTTGTGATGTTTGTTAGTGTCTTTCTTAACACTCCGCAAGTAGTCCGGTAACTTATCAACCCCAGCGTTTCCGGTTGCTACGCCGTCAACGTCTTTGGTGGACTATTTCTCTGCTGATCCCTTATTTTCCCGATAATGACCGGCGTTCTGTACATTATCTCTTACATAACAGCACTTTCAATCTCCCGACAGTCTTGGCTGCACACTCTCATGCAAATACGTATTGTTTGCGGCGGAGGAGGGGGTAGATATAAAGACCGGACGAGAAACTGACGTCGCTGTGCTGTCCTTCTTCTTAATTGAAGGAGCAGGCAGAGAAAAGCTCTCTCCTGA
This sequence comes from Pollachius pollachius, assembly GCF_949987615.1. Taxonomy (NCBI): domain Eukaryota; kingdom Metazoa; phylum Chordata; class Actinopteri; order Gadiformes; family Gadidae; genus Pollachius; species Pollachius pollachius. Next base: position 21,340,834 of record NC_136936.1, read on the forward strand.
TGGGCTTTCATTAAATTCAAATACATAAAAATGTCGCCGGCAGTCCAGATGTGTCAGGTGTGCGCGAGAGACATACAAACGTACGCTTAGCACTTTGGTAAATGGCATATATATAGTAGGCCTACATTCAGATCGCATGATAGGAATAGATCTATTCCGATTAGAAATCGGATCAAAAGTGTCCATTTAAACGCGGCTAATGTGTTGGATTCATGTTAATGTGTATTTAAAGACATTTCAATTTGTGGAAAAAATTGCGGGGGGAATATATGAAAAAAAGTCTAATCAACCAAAACTTTCGCGACCCCCCTGCAGTACCTCCGCGGACCCCCTGTTGAAGACCTCTGCGTTGTCTGATTACAGTATAATGCATTTTTCACAATTTACCAGCTCTCGTTTTGAAGGCTGAACAGTCAATTTGACTGGAACTACTGAGCAGGTGTCCATATATCAGGAGTTAATGCACACCCTACAGCCAATCAGAATCGAGTATTCCCCCAGACCGTGGTATAATAAGCATTATGCCGTTTAGACATGTAATCATGACACAACTGTTAGAATTAGATACGTTTGGTTACCTAGTTTCATATGATAGCATAAGCTAAACGTTAGCTCAAATGTAGCACGCCAAAGCCTCTGAAAGAAAGTAATGTAAGCCAAAAAAGTTTGCTAGCAAACAGCTAGCTAGCTAGAACCAGCCACCGTTACTATAGCATTACATTCTTAAAATGACCAGAGAGTCATCCTCCAGTTCGAACCTCTTCCTCTTATCTATTTTTTCCGTGCTTGTTCCTGTCTTTTGTCTGTCAGTTGTTGGTCTGGGGTACTCGTGCTGATGATTCCGACATGTTCTCCAAACATTTGTCAAACACTTCATCAGTCATATGCGTCAAGCCATCATTCACTTGCATAAACAGAAGTTCCGGATTAAAATTACCTTAAAAATAAAATCCTTTAAAGGACCTTTTTTATGCCTATTGTATGAGGCACAAAACAGACTACACTCGCTCAACAGGTGCACTTATTTACCTTAATAAACACTGTTCCCGCTTTAGATCCTGTACCTTCAAAATGCATAATAAGCAGTTTAATAAAGGATTTGTTAACCTTAATAAGCATGAAAAATGCTTAGTAAAGTTTTAACAATGACATAATAGGTGAGTTAGTAAGACTTTTTATCTCACAATAAACATGTTTATTATGTTATTATTAACACTTAAAGGTAGTCTTATTTACTCCAATTAATGTTAATAAGCATATAATAAGTGTCTTATTACCTATTAACAAAGGCTTATTACAAGGACCTTATTATAAAGTGTTACCTCACAGTGGTGAATTATTTTCATTTAATTTCATTTAAACTATACTGTTGACATTATTTATTATAAAAATAAGAAAAATGTATACCCATTGTGTCTCTGAAGTGGCTTGCTATATGCTGCAACTGTGTCTTCCCATGATCATGATCCATCAAACTAAATGCTTTTTAAGTGTCTTACAATCAATAATTGTCATTCAGTCTCTCTCTCTCACACACACACACACACACACACACACACACACACACACACACACACACACACCCACACACACACACCATTGTCATACAACATAGTCTAGAACATGTGGATCAATTGTAGCTCATGAGTTTATTTTTGTGACATTCATTTATTCCGACAGCAAATCAAAACAACTAGCCTAGATTCACTGTTGTGAGGGGAGACTGTTTTTATACAAACAATGATGATTTTTGGTTTCATGAAAAATAAAAGTAATTTTAATGATGAATAAACATAATGGGGAAAACATTTGGAATTTCGTCCCATCAGATGATGAGCCTTTCTTTTCATGGTCCCACATCTTCTGGGAGGCCTCAACATGAAACCACTTTCAATCTGCAAACAGTTTTGTGTCCGACATGTCCGACCGAAAGATGCTACCAGAAACGATGATTTGAAACGCTTTCCTAAACCAGCTGTAAAAAAAGGCGTACACCAACGGGTTGACAGTGGAATTCAGGTACCCCAGCCACACGAGTGTGTTGAACACGGCGGGCGGTACAGAGTAGCCGATGACGGGGTCGATGATGAAACAGAGGAAAAACGGCAACCAGAAGGACAGAAACACGCCCATGATGATGGCCAGCGTTTTGGTGGCTTTCCTCTGGTGTTTGTCCACCTTGGAGGAGCTGGTGTTCTGTAGGCCTATGGTGCGCACTTGTCTCTGGGCCACCATGTAGATCTTCAGGTAGATGGCCAGCATAATGACCCCGGGGATGTAGAAGGAGAGCATAGACGAGAGTGTGCTGGCCACCCCAGTCGTCAACATAACACACCCTCCTTCACACGCCACGTTGTTATAGTAGAACTCCTCCATTCCCAAAATATTCAGCTTGAGGAAGATCATCCCAAAGCCGACTACAGACGAGACACACCATGTGACCAGGATCATGATGACTGCCGTGTGAACCGTTATCTTACGGGGGTAGAGCAGAGGGTGGCACACGGCATAATAGCGGTCGATGGATATAAAGGACAGGTTCAATATAGAAGCAGTACACAGCAAGATGTCTGAGCTGTTGAAGAGCTTGCATAACATGTCCCCAAAGTACCAGCAGGTTTCAATGGACTGAATCATGCCAGGAAACATGACCAGAACCCCCAGGAGGAGGTCGGTTACGGCCAGGGAGAGGGTCAGGTAGTTGGGAGGTGTGTGGAGTTGCTTGAAGTGAGCGATCGCCACAATCACGAAGAGGTTACCCAGTACCGTGAGGACCACCGCAGACCCCAGGCCTAAGTAGAGGACGGCACGGAAAGCAACAGGGTAGACCGTCCTCACACACGAGCCATTCCCGTAGCAGAACTCCGGCTCCATCGACCTGGGAGGAGGGGGAGTAAACGAGTAAGGAAAAGGCAGTGGAAGGGAAGGGTGGGGAAGAGACAGGGTTTTAGGAAAATTAGGTCATTCATTCCTCCCCTGAAAGAGACATTTTAACATCATTGATGGACAAGATTAGTCTGGGAAGGGGGGGGGGGGGGCACCCATATGCAAAGGATGGATGCATGCAAAACATACATTAGACATTTTAATCATATGTAGAAACATCATGTGTTATTGAACTGGTATACAATTCTGATCATGATGCACATTTAATAATGACATTATGAGAGATGTGTAATTTCATCTGCGATCATAATCGATAGAGGATTTGACAGTGCTTTGCCAGTGTTTACAATAGACAACACATTCTTATATTGGTAAATGAGGGCCTGAACCTAAGCTTTTCACATTAAATGATAATGTTTATTTGTCACAATGTGGTACAGCAGGATCTCTTCATAGCCCTATCCATTCCATGCAATCATTAGTAAACTGTCACTTCTTAGTTTACATGTTAGTTTTCTTTCTATTAAAAAATAAAGAGCCCATGTACAATCTTCAAGTATTTTATCAGGAAAAGCTTTCATAGACTATACCAAATATAGTATTACCAATTATCAAATGCATTTGATTTCTCGATTGTTCAGTGAGAAATTACCAATGGTTGACTGTTAATAATATCTGGCAAATCGTATTGCATTCAGTCACAACATCATGCAGTAATCAGCTTATTCACAACAAACATATGTGCTTGCACAAGTTGCTAAATATTCCTCATTCAGAGAGCAAAAAATACATCATACCACACCCGTTAATCCATTGATCAGTGAGAAATTACCAATGTTTAATAATGGTTAATCATAAATAATGGTAATATCTGGCACATTGTATTGCATTCAGTCACGACTTCATGCTCTTATCAGCTCATTCATTCTTATTCACACTTGCTAAATGTTCCTCATTTAGGAAGCAGAAAAAGTCGTGGCACAGTCAGTCAATTATGAACAACTAAAACATGACATAAGAACTTCATGAACTGTATTTATGTTGTAGTTTATAATTAAGGATTGTGCTATGACCTTTTTTAGTAAAATGATCACATTAATCCATAATTATAAAAAACAACATGACATAATACTTAAGAGGTAAAGGAACTGTATTTTGGTTCATAGAATAACTGCATTGTCACTGCTGCACTCATTTTAGTCCATGTAATATTTTGTCTCACACAAATAAATTCAGTACTTTACCTATAACCTGTCCTATTTAAGGAGCATCACTAAATAGATAGTGAAGATACTCTTATGTATCAAATATAAACTCATAGATTAAGTAGTTTAAAGTGTGATAAATCATTATGTGGGCTTACCTCAGTCACCTGGAGAGTTATATTCAGTGGATACTAGCAGGATGGGCTTTATATATATTGTCATTTTATGATGATGACATGGTTGAAACAGTCAGCCACTCCTCTGACTGGGCCATTTCTCTGGACTCTGATGCAACAACAATCTCTAAGCAAAGGGCCCTGAATGGCAACATGGACAATGTTGAGGGGCAGGATGTGTTGGGAAGAGACACATAAGGACCACACCTTTTTGTGGCAGATTTTTAACAAACACTTTTTGTCTAAACTGGTGCAGATATCTGTTTTCAATTCCATCTCAAAATGTGTCCTTTGTTTATTTCAAAACAAACAACACATGGATATTTAAAACATAAACGCTGCCAATCAGTATTATATAAAGAACTTTAAATGTAAATGTAGGTATAGTGACTACGATGTCCACTGTTGTTCCTTTTGTAGATCACTCTTGGGCTGACTGGGTATATGCTATGGTAGATTCCATAGTAGATGGAATGTCCAGATTTGATTCAAAATAAATTATCTTCATTTATTTATGAGTCAGATTCTAATGGTCATTGAAAAAAATATTCAAAGTAAAGATTATTGTTGAGAATAAAAACATAAGGCAGGTCAAGACTTGCAAGATATGCAAGACAACCAAGGTCTAAAGAGAGTGTGCTTTACCAGCCAGAATCCCCCCAAGACAAACACAGACAATACTGAAAAAGTCAAATAAATGAAAACAAAAGAATTGGCTCCTACAGTAGGGTCATTGAGACATAAGCTTTTGAGCATCAATATATGTACTCTGAGAGTTGAGGGATATTATACCAGTTGAGAACAACATTCAAATTGAGCCACTGCAATCATCATTCACGGTTTCCACTTTTCTGAAGATTTCTGGAGGCAAAGCAAGTGGATTTCATCAAACCCTACTGCATAATTGATTTTAAATGAACATGAAGGTAGATGAAGTCGTACACATTGTCTCTATGAAGATGCTTGGGAAACCAAATGCCAAATTTGCCATGATGAATTGTATTACAATAAATATGTTTTACTATCATACACACACACAACTTTCTAGGTCCCCACCAAAGATTTTGAAGACCATGGGCGAGGATTCAGGTCACATGGACGTCATATGGAGTATATGCCAGCATGAAACGGTCCGAGATTTACTGATTAATCCCGTGTATGGGGGTAGTAACACTATCACCGCACCTCCTATATAACAGGTGTGGGTACTACCTTCATCCTCTTCCCTTTCTCGGGCCCCTCCTGGAAACCTTTGAGATTCTTCCGTAGCAAGTCTTCAATGTGCAGTTAACTTGTTCTCCTCAGAGTTCAGGTGCTGTGCTTGCTCTTCTGCCCTGCTTTATAGCTTGAGGAGTTTGGTTATTGTCTTTTTGTTAAGTTTGATCTATTCAGGGTTGACGGATGGTGTGCAATGCAATATGCTGCAGCATGTGTTGATTGTTTAGTGTTAGCATTGTCGCTAGTTCTTTGTAGGACTTCGGGCAAACCTCCGACCTTTCCTTGGCTCCTAATTTGTCTTTTCTTGTGTTGCCTAGCGTGCAATAGAGGGTTCGCTTTGTGCACGCCCCCAGCACATTCTCGGAACCTTGTGTAACAGCGTCCTTCTCTGCATCACCTGGCGTACAGTGCATGGCTTGTTTTGCTCTGCCAGTTAGCATTTAGCCATCAGCATCACTTGGTGGGCTTCGGTCGCTGTTGTTACGACCAAGCGGGAGTAGCCTAGCATGCTAGCTTGTCCCTACTGTACCATCCTCTGGAACCATGGTGGCTCTTTGTGAGCAGTCTGGTGCTCTATCCCTATGGGAGATGCCCACATCTGCTGCGTGGTGTGTATGGGTTAGGTCACGCTGTCGAGGCAGTAGAGCAGCTTGGCTCCTGCTTATGTTGAGCAGCCTTAAATGAGCATATATGTCTTTCTCAATTAGAGGGCATGCGGACTGCAGTCCCGAGCCTGGGAGCTCTCTTCTCCCGCTCTCGTCAGGAGAAGAGCCCCCTCTCGTTCCCCTCGAACATTGCCAGCCCTTTGGAATAAGGCTTATGGAGAGAAGCCCCCCTGCGGACCCCCTTCAGCTTAATGCAGTAGAGCTGAGGAGCATAGACTTTCCTAGAGCGTAGACTAGAGAGTCTGCGGCATCCTCCAGAGCTGGATATTTCTGTCCGTCTCAGCGACTTTGTTTGTCCATGCTGGGCACAACCTGGAGTTGGGTGATTCTGCTTCTGCCTTTACGTGCCTACTCTGTGTGCTCAGATCCCAGTGGTTCTAGGGCTGCCTCCGCTGTGACTGAGGATTTGCCTTTTGCCTAAGGTCCTACCGGAACGATACTTTAACCAGCCATGGGTAGACAATTGTCGAAACAAGGCTTGTTTTCGTCCTTTGCCGTCTGTGTTGGCACATTCCACAAGAGGTGTCTCTACCTCTACCCCCTAGTTAACTTTCTTTGCGTCCTAACCCTGCCTTCTTGCCTTAGGTCCTACCGAAAGGGTATGTTAACCAGCCTTGGATCTTACCCTCCTTTTCTTCTCTTGTGGAGGGTTCCCCTAGTGTTTTGTGTCCAGTTAGGGCATGTAGTGCTTATGGCGCAAGGACTCAAGCTAGGTTTGATCAGCTGTTTCTGTGTTATGGTCAACAGGTTATGGGTAGACGATTGTCGAAACTAGGCTTGTTTCGTCCTTTGCCGCTTGTGTTGGCACATTCCACAAGAGGTGTCACTACCTCGTGGGCAATGCTGCTAATGCTGTTGCATGGGGTAGCAGGTGTGCTGCTTTTAGTAATTTATGCCTCTGCTGCTTGGGCTTCATCTAGCACTTTTGCCCCAGCTAGCAGCAAACGGCGCAAGACAGTTCAAAAATATGACTCGAGCTACGTTCATTTTTATTCAGCTGTACCGGGACGGAGGAAGAGCCCAGGCTGCAGTGTGTGGTATGTGGGGATATGCTTAGCAATACATCTTTGAAACCATCTGTTTAAAACGGAATCTAACAACTAAACACCCATTGCTGACAGTCAAACCAATAGATTTCTTCAGTCAAAAACGTGACAGATTGAATCAGTCCAAGTCAGCAATTCATTCCTGTGTTACACCCGTAGCCAAAGCACAGGAAGCTTTGTATTGTGCCAGCCTCCGCATAGCGAAAGCTGGAAAGCCACACACAATTGGTGAACAACTGTGTCTACCATTGGCCAAAGAGATGCACACATCGTGTGGGGAGAAGGCTGCCAACCTGTTGAACTTGGTGCCACTTTCAAACGACACTGTCATGGAGAATAGGAGCCATTGCAGATGACGTTAAAAACACTCTGAGTGCAATAAAATGAGTCTCTATTATTCCATAGTTTTGCAATTGTTTTGTTATGTTAACCATGTCTTATGTGAAATGTAATGTAAGTTTGTTCTTTTTGTATGATGTTATGCATTCATGTAATGTATGTCATGTCTGTTATCATTCAGTGTATTTCTACATTGTATTTGTCACACTAAAATATGATAAACCCCAGGAAGAATAGCTGCTGCTTTGCAAAAGCTAATGGGGATCTAAATAAAAACAAACAATAAAAAGAAAACAGCTAGAAGAGACTATTGATGTTGCAGATTTGGCAAATTTGCTTGTGTATGTCAGATATGAATATGATGGTGCCACTCAAAAGCACTCTGTTCTGTCAAACACTGCAGACAAGAATTACAGCCGAGTACATATTTCAGCTCCTGAATGCTTTTGTCTAAGAGAACGGACTTGATTTGAAAAAGTGTGTTGGAGTCTGCACGGACAGCACCAGGGCTATGACAGGTCACCACAGTGGAGTATTAGTTCGGATTCGTGGGTTGGCACCCGAGATGCGATGGACCCACTGCAGCATCCATCACGAGGCCCTGGTGAAGAAGATGTTCGAAGCATTAAAGTCTGTGCTGGACTCTCATTAAGTTCGGACCAATGCATTCTCGCCTATTCCATGTGTTCTACAATGAGATGGGCAGCGAGCATGTCCAACTCCTGCTTCATACAGAAGTAAGGTGGTTGTCAAGAGGGAAGGTGCTTTCGAGGATTTTCGAATGGCAGAGAGGTCAATTTTTTTCCAGGACAAAAGCTTCCTTTTTTCAAATGTTTTTGAGGATAATTTGTGGCTCAGTCAACTGTGCTACTTGTCAGACATTTTCTCTCATTTAAACAAACTGAATTTAGGACTCCAGGGACTCTCCATCAATGTTTTTGATGTGCAGGACAAAATCTAAGCAATATTGAAAAATTTGGAGTTTTTCTCAATGAAAGTAAAGGCAGGTGATTTTTCAACTTTCCCAGCTTTGGAAAATTTTCTGTCTGACAACGACCTGGCCCTTGATTATGGTCTCAGGAACAAGATCCTTGCACTCCTCGTCTCGCTTGGACAACGGTTCTGAGAGTATTTCCAAGTGATGTCCGAAGCGAATACCTGAATGAGAAACCCGTTCAGGGTTGAATTTCTGATATGCCCGACGACTTCACTATTGGTGTTCCGGAGAGTTTGATAGAATTTTCTTGTGACTAAACATTGAAGTCTGCCTTCAGAGGGCAGACGTTGTTGGACTTCTGGATACAGAAACATAGCGTATAGCCTGCGCCTTCGGAAAATAATGCACTTTCTCCTTCCTTTGCCAAAAACTATCTTTGGGAAAAATGATTTTCTACACTTGCTGTCATTAAAACTAAATGCAGAACAGGATGGATGCTGAGCCAAACCTGAGACTGAAGCTGACCTCAAAAGATAAAGAAAATGCAGGACTGTGTTCACAGAGGCAGGCGCACCCGTCCAATTAGGCTTATCATTTCATGATAATTAGGCAGAATATCTTTTGTGTTTTGCCAAACATTTTTCCAAAAATGTTTATTCTTACTGTTCTCACTTGCTGTGTGTTTGTGTGTGCGTGAATGCAGTTGTTATTCTTAATGTTCTCACTTGCTGAGTGTGTATGTGTGCGCGCGCGAAAAATACAGTTGTGGTGTTGTGGAGTGGTGGTGGGTACAGGCCATGGACGTGGCTGGGAGTATCTAGCTAAACCATGCACACAGGTGGCAATGGAGTGATGGTCGTTAGGGCTGCGGGATGGAGCAGCGCGCCTTTTTCGGCATCTTCCATTGCAACTGAACAGCCCCACAATGCTCACCCCTGAGATAGGGAAGGGAAAAGGTTGTCCAAAAATGCTCTGCTCCCCATACTCCGGACGGTAAGCAGCAACCATCGGAGCATCCCCCCTCGCGATCGAAAATCGAAGTGAAAAATAGCGAAGCATTGCTTCATGGAACGTTGGACCTGGCCGAAACTCCAGACAGGCCCCAGCGTGGGACAGCACTGGTGGCCCTGGAGCTCGCATGATACAACATTGACATAGAAGCTCTCAGTGAGACCAGAAAGCATCGAGAGAACTCCCTGTCAGAGGTCTGTGCTGGGTACACCTTCTTCTGGAAGGGGCCCCCCGAAGGCACTCGCTGTAAAGGACTGATGACGTGATGAAGGACTGATGACGTGGCGCATTCCCCTGGAAAAGGAACTCTTTGCCACCATCATCAGTGCATATGCACCAACTCTTGATGCCGAGCATAACATCAAAGAAGATTTCTACAGAGCGCTTGATGCCATCGTACAGAAAACCCCGGCTACGGACAGGCTCATACTAATGGGAGATTTCAATGCTAGAGTGGGCCAGTGCACCTGGTATTGTGTTAAGTCATTGGCCAGCATGGAGTGGGAAAATGAACCACAACGGGCTCAGACTCCTCTCCCTCATGGTCATTACCAAACTACTCATGAGCAATCGACCCCCGTGGCCCGAGGACAGCTCCAAAGAAGAAAGTAAACCGTACAGCACTGAACAGCCCCACCACCAAAAACAACCTTCGAAAGCTCCAGCTCTGTGCCAGGCTATTTTTAGCGCAGCCTCAGAGGCAGACGCGCCGATTTGGAATCTTGGGAGGAGGGGAGGTAACATGTCCCCGTATGATGACATACGGGGACATGTTACCTCCCCTTCTCTACTTTGCCCGCCCAGAGAATTTTGCCCGCCAATGAGACAATGAGCAACGACTGTTATACACTTCTTTGTTATTTGGATAACCGTTCTGCTGTTGGAGTTATGGCGCATTACAAGTCGGGTTCTCTGACGTCTCTGGAATTTCCACGAGACTCGTAGTGGTGGTTATCTCAGCCATGGTTGAGAAGGAATTGGGGGAAAGGAACTTTGGCTGTGTGTGCCTCGCCATTCTGATACATCCACTGTAAACACGAATGCATGGTACCGTGGCCGCAAGCTGTTCAGGGCCACTACCTTGACCCACTTCTAAAAAAACAGTGACAGTGACGACGTATGTTATCGCGTTCCACCGCTGGCATTTTTTTTCTACCAGCATCTGTCTCGTGCGGTGCGGAATGAGAGCCCCTCCACCTTGACCCACCTCTAAAAAAACGGCATGTTTGTGAAAAGCTCATTGTGGGACTGGCTCGTATTGGCTGTAATTCTGCACCTAGGCTGAATTTCTTGAACGTCTTCAAAATCGGTATTAAGGGCCCACTAACAGCTATATATAAGCATCCATAAAGTAGCATGCCATGGGACCTTTAATTATATGGACTTCTTTCTCCACTTGCTCGCAGACCTTGCCGTATAGTCTTGGCATATCAATTTGGCTGAAGTGTGTGCGGACATGTAACGTGTACCTGGGATTGAGTGTTTGGACCATCTCTTTAAAGCCCTTTCTATCGATATTTTGAAAGGTAACCATGTCCTTAAACAGGTAAACAGTGACGGCCTATGTTATCTTGTTCCACCACTGGTTTTTTTTGTCGTAAGGACTGGCTTTGGAAAATGCCTGCGGAAGCAATGTCTGAGATGCAGACAGCTTCACGCTACCAGCGCCTTTCTCGTATGGTGTGGAATGAGAGCTTGTGAAGGGACTATTGCGCAAGCACACAGGCGCCTAGCAAGTGCGCCTGCGTGCTTGCACAATAGCATACTGCCTGAGAAGACAGTTGCTGTCAAATCTGTCCCTGGGAAAAGTAACGTTGCGCCGAATTGAAAAAGGAACTAGATTAGATTAGATTAAACTTTATTGTCATTACACAAGTAAGTGTAACCCTTGTCCCATTTAGTTAAATAATAAATCTAGAGAGGTTAATACAATAAGACTGGGCCTGAGCTTGTTGTAGTAAACTACAACTTTGATTCATATATTACTGTTAGATAATTTTAATAAATGACCACCACAACTGTATTTTAAATGTAACAGTATTCATTCACATATTTATTCACAAAATGAAATACTAGTTGAATGTATTTTAGGAAAAGAAACAAATAAAATCAGATGCACGGGATTCTCCAATTTACAACAATGCAAACTCAATGTACCACACACAATCAAATTAACAACACACTTTAAATGAGGTTAACCCGTTGCATGCCTGTTATTTGAAGCTTGTGTGCGGTGGGGCCTAAAAACTGTACTGGCCGCTTCACTCAGCGTTGAGCTCAAAATAAAAGCACGTGCCTGTGTAGGTCAGTACTCACGAAATCCAGGGTGTAATTAGTAGGGGCAGAAAGGGATTGGGGGATGATATTCTCACAAAGGTAATGGCAATGGCGGTGGCAATCCAAACACACAAGCGGGCAATGGCGGTGGCGAAGTCACAAGGAAGAAAACACAGAAACAGCAGGGCCATCTGCAGGAAACCCCTCTCTCTCCAACGTCCAGCTCCTTTAAGCATATTATCCGATGAGCCACAATATCAAACACTATTTCATATCGAACTAGCATTAGCTTTGCGTTAACTTAAGTTACATTACAAAACTACGATATGCGGGCACATTAGCACGGAATGCTACTGCTAACTAGCACGTCGCTAACCGCGTTACACATCCAGTGCTCTTTGTTACTATATCAGTTAGATATAGCACAATAGAGGCATACACATCGTATTCACCTTTTGCAGGTCACAAAGAAGTTTAAATCAGGACCACGAGTAGTCGACCTCACGATAAAACTTAACTGCTTCCCACACTACGATGCTTCCTCTTAGCTCTCAGGTCAGGTCAGGTTTCTTTCTCTACATGTGCTCACTACTCCCCACACTAACCTGCTGCGCTAGTCCCGCCCGTTACACGGTGAGACTTGGCTTGTGAGGTTTTAATACAACCAAAGGCAAAACAGAAATTAAATGATTTTGGTGTGACAGGCAACAGGTTAAGTTAAACATTAACACGGCTTCTTCCTCTTTTATATCCTGAATTCACAAATATTTTAGACTTGATAACTTAAAGACCTTTATATTAATTCATCTTTTAACTGTAAATAGTTTTATTAAACGTATTATATTTATGCTTTAAACCTGCACACATTTTAACCCATTTTATTATTATGAACTCTATTTATTTATGAACATTTAAACACAGCATTTTATTATACTGTTAATTATTTTTTATGCTCTGTAACATGTTTTTTGTACAGGGCTACATAAGGAGAACCAGTACAACGAAATGCAGCTTACATCTAACCAGTAGTGCATCGTCAAAAAGTGCTTTACCTTATGGCAGTGTTTAAATAAAAAAATACATAAGACACAGAATGCAAGTCCAATATTAAAGTGCATAGAGTTATGAGGAATCAGACAGTCCATATCATAAATAGAAGCAGTATATCATATTTATTTATATTTATTTATTTATCCTTTATCTAACCAGGCAAAATCCCATTGAGATATTAAAATCTCTTTTACAAGGAAGCCCTGGGGCAACAAGTATACAAATTACACAGAAACATTGATGACAAGATATATTAATAAGGACAAAATAACATGGAAGACATGATGACAAGACAAACCAACAGAAAAACACAAGCCAGCAACACAACAAAACAAAAAAGATTTACATAGTACAAATGTAAAAAAAAAAGAAAATTGAAGGGGGGCATTGGAAACATGCAGCACTGTTCAGATTGGGATTGTTTAAGTAATTGTTTACAATCCCCAAGTGGGATAAAAACAGAAAGCTTCAAAACTTCTTGGAGCAGATTCAAACACCAAGGAGCAGCATAACTAAAAAAAGTCTTACCAAATTCAGTTGTTGTATGAGCCAGAGTGTTAACAGAGCGGAGATTGTATATGGAGTTATTCCAGGTCAATAGACTAGCAAGATGGCTAGGTAGATCATCGTGAATATCTTTATCAATAAAAATGTGCCAGTGAAGCCATCTAAGCAGAACTAAACAGCTAAATCCAGTTGTCTCATAAAGACGACAGTGATGAGTGCATGACTTGGCGTTAGTAATGAACTGTAGTGCATCATGGTATACTGTTTCCAGTGTGTGCAGCGTGGTAGAGGCAGCATGCATATAAATAACATCATCATAGTCCAGGACTGGCAGAGAAGTGGCACTGATCAGTTTCCTCCTAGCCTGGAGAGTAAAACAGGATTTATTTCTAAAATAAAAGCCAAGCTTTACTCTCAGCTTTCTCAACAATTTATCTATATGAAATTTGAGGATTAGCTATTCATCAATCCAAAGCCCAAGATACTAGGATGAAACATTCTCAATGCACTTCCTGCCCAGTGTGGAAATGGCTAGGGCGGTTGATGCAGGTGCTGTGCGAGACTTTGTGAACTGCACCACCTTAGTTTTCCCAGGATTTAATACCAGTCTGAGTTTAATAAAGGTGATCTGTGATAAGTTAAAAGACTGTTGTAATGATTGATATGCTTGAGCTAGGGTGAGGGCGGAGCAATATAGAACTGTATCGTCTGCATAAAGATGTATTTTCCCATTTTCTACAACAGAGGCAATGGTGATTATGTAAAATGTAAATAGGACAGGACCAAGGATATACCCTTGTGGGACACCTCTCTTGACCCCCAATGGGGCAGAACTATGCAAGATAGTTTCTAAATCAATCAACTCCCTTAGTGCCCAAGCCAATGTCCCGAAGCCTCTTAGGCAGAATACAGTGATCAACTGTGTCAAAGGCTTTTGACAAGTCGATGAACAGGGCAGCACAGCTCATGTTCCTGTCAAGGTCACAGATTATTTCATTGAGCACCTTAGTAGCTGCAGTAATGCTATGCTTGGCCCTAAAGCCTGACTGTGCCGGGCAAAGTATGTTGTGATTTTGCAGAAAGCCCATAAGTTGGGTATTTACTAAAGACTCAAAGATCTTAGCAAGTACAGACAATTTAGAGATTGGACAGTCGAGACTGTCGAGAGAGGAGGGGTCCCCCGCTTTCAACAGGGGCAGCACATGGGCTGATTTCCAAACATTGGTTATGTCATTTGAAGACAGGGACAAGTTAAAAATGTATGTAATAGGGGCAGTGGCGGGGCCCTGAGTAGCGCTACGGTTCTATGAAAGAAGCTATTTCTGAGCCTGCTGGTTCAACTCCTGAGGCTCATGTAACGTTTCCCCTACGGGAGAATATAGAACAGTACGTGACTGGGGTGTGTGTAGTCCTTGATGATGTTGTCTGCATGCTGCAGGCACCGGGAGTGATGAAGGTCAGCAATGGCAGGGAGTGATGTGCCAATGATTTTTTGAGCAGTTTTCACCACTCGCTGTAGGGCTTTCCTGTCAGCCATTGTGCAGTTCCCATACCACACCGTGAAGCACTGGGTGAGAATTCTCTCAACGGTGCAGCGATAGAAGTTCCAGAGGATCTGAAGCGAGAGTCTGCTTTTTTCAGTTTTCTGAGGAAGAAGAGGCATTGTTGAGGTTTCTTGATCAGAGTGGAGGTGTTGGGTGACATGCTAGCAGTTCATCTAATCAGACTTTAGACAATACAATCATCATCAGTGCTGTAATGGGTATGACAGAACCTGCAATATCAGATGAGGATATTGAGACAGACTTCTCTTCATCTAAATCGAACGTTCCAGCACTAAGTAGCTATGCAGCTACCTTTGTCGCACAAATGTAATCTGCTACAAATGCAACTTTAAGTGATGTCCGAAGGAGTGTAACTTGCACTAAAGAACTATGGACAGAACAGTAGATTGCCTGCAAGCATCTACCACTTCATTGCTAAGGACTCATTCAGTACTACAAGAAAATGATGATGTTCTTTTATTAATGAAAGACTTTGAACGTGCTCAAAATGTATTTACTGATTTGGACAACCAGTATAAAATAAAGTATTTTGAAGATAAGTATTTTCTTGTGAAGCCAACCGAAATCTTCCAAGGTCACAGTGCTGACACCAAAAAAAGACATGGATTAGTCAAACAATCACTAACAGCTAATACTTGATAATATTTCAATACTTTAGACACTTAAATTTATATTTTGTGATGAGAAAATGCAAACATTGTGTTTGCAATCTCACAAGAGTAATCTCACAAGATTGAATTTGCAATCTCACAAGAGTACTCACAAGAATCTCACAAGATGCGTGATTACTGTGATGGTGCTCACTTTGCCAGTCATGACCTGCACAAAAGACATCCAAATGCACTACAGATTCAACTCTACTTGTTTTTGACCCTCTGGGGTCAAAAACAAAGATTCATAAAATGGGGCCTGTGTATTTCTTTTTAAGAAACCTGCCACCTCAGTAAAATTCAAGCTTAGCAAATATCCATCTCTGCCTTCTGTTTAATTTCATTGACCGAGAAACATATGGCTTTGGAAAGATACTTGAACCACTCTTGGATGACATTAGATTACTGGAATGTCATGGTATTGAGATTGAGATGAAAGAAGGAACGCACTTATTGTTTGGAACAGTGTGTCTTTTAACAGTTGACAACCTGGGAATTCATTCTTTGTGTGGTTATTTGGAAAGCTTTTCTGCCAACAAGTTCTGCCATATTTGCCTTGTTGATAAGACAATTTCACAAATGGTATACGATGAAAATAACCGACAGAAGAAACTGAGACAAGTACCAGCAGCATGTTGCTTTAAAAGATGGAAGTGTGACAGGAATCAATCAATATTCATGCTTGAAGACTCTTGAGTACTTACATGTAACAGAAAATGTGGGTGTCGACATAATGCACAATGTCCTCGAGGGAGTTGCCCCTTTAGAGGTAAAACTACTACTTAGGCAATACATTTATGAGGAAAGATTCTTGAGCCTTGAACATTTAAATTAAAGAATAGTCAGCTTTGATCATGGGTATTCAAATGAAAAAAAAAAAACAGTATCCTCAATTTGAGGACATCTGAGCCTTCAATTAGACAGACCGCAGCACAAATGTGGTGTCTATTACAAGTCTTACCTTTCCTACTTGGGGACCTGGTGAATCCAGAGAGCCCACACTGGCAATTATTTGTATTGTTTTGTGAAATATGCAGCATCATTTTTGCACCTACTGCAACAACTGGACTTGCTGTCTATTTAAAGCAGCTTATTATAGACCATCATAAAATATCCCTGGATAAAGAACTTTATCCAGGGAGAAACCTCATAACCTAAACACCATTTTATGACACACTATCCTAGCATGATGGTTTTATTTCGACCACTATCCAAACTATGGTGTATGAGGTTTGAAGCTAAGCACAACCCTCTCAAAAGACAAGCACACGTTGTCTGCAATTTTAAGAACATATCGAAGACACTATTGTGAGTGTTTCTCACATAGTAACTTTGTATGGACAGACATACAGAACAGGAACAGTTGTTGTCATAACAACAGACACTGATGAACCTGTCTTTGGAGAAATAGTTCATATCCTCCCACAGGTAGAAAAAGGTACCGCTCTAGCTTTTGTACAGTTTGTTAATGTGCAGTTTTTTGATGACCACTTTCATGCTTATTCTATTGAATGAGATTAAAATGGTACAAATGCCTTGGGATTTGTCTGATTTTATACCAGTAGATTTTTATACTTCTTTTAGGGGAAATTAGATGTATATCAACCCAAGATATAAACCTTTCTTGTAAATGTGACATATGTCTCAGACATGTAGGGCCCTATTTTAACAGTCTGAAACGCAAGTGAGAAGCGCAAAACGGCTTTGCGGGCGGGTCTCTGACCCTTATAACGGTGGATAAATGACTCTTGCGCCCAACGCAAATCTAAAAAGGGTTGCCCTAAAGTAGCCTAATTACCCGTAGGTGTGGTTTGGGCGGAACATGCAATAAACCAATGAGAGTGCCATCTCCATGAGCGCATTTGAAGCCGACGACTTGATATTTTGACAGTGCGTTTGTAGTCTCCAATGAGACAGATGCATGACCACATGAATTTCAAACTTCAAATTGCTCAGTTTATGGCCAAATAATATGGTCTAATTCACACATGGAATGGCGTTTTCTTCTACAACTTCTGAAATACTGAGTCGTCATCTAAATTGCGGCAAAGAAAACTCAACACACATATGATATGTGGTCCTGTGGCCGCAACTGTGGGTCTATTTAAAGCAATACATTAACTCACATTGACTTGTGTTCCTGATATGCATGTGTCCCCCCGTTACTGTACATTGCCATGGACTGTATTATGCGTTACGTGTTTAGTTTGCGTGTGTTTAAACTGATGGATGCACACACGTGCGCCTGCATTCATTCATTCTTTTTAAAACTCACTCGCGGTAAAACAATGTTTCCTCACGATCAAATACTCATCAATCCTAAAAGTTATGGGCTTGTGCATGATGTCGGTGTCAAGAAAATATGTGTGTTTGCAGATGCATTGATTTAAATACAACTTATTACCGCTGTATCAGCTGTTCTTTCACAAATAATTTAACCAACGTTAGCAATTACCCTAAAAGGATTATGTTATTATTATTTTAACGCATGGCATAGCCTACACTACAGTGTTCATTCATGCAGCCCCTATGGAAAAAAAGTTTTTTACACAATCCACATCATCGTCATAATATTTCAATTGAGCAAATCTTTTGCATCTTTGTGATGTGTATAGCCTACTGGTGTGTAAGTTTATGTTGCAGTTCCAACCTGCCATGGTACGTCAAAATAGCAACACCAACTCTGCTATCCGCTAGTGCACTTAGACCAGTGCAGTGTTCCAATATCCATACTTCCATTGAGTACACTTAAATGTAGTACACTATCCGCACTCACTAAGTGCGCCAATTTTCAGATGTCAGTGTTGTTCCAAATCGAATACTCCGTGGTGCACTAACCAGAAATTACGATCACGACTGCCGCCGCGGCTCCTCCCCCGCAATAAAAACCCGCTTTGAACGGTGAACTCTACGCCTAGCAGCTATAAAATGCTTTAAAAGCTGCAAAAACTACAAAATGACTCTATTAATGCAGGCTATGTGGAAAATGCGCCGACTTTGGGTCAGCCTGGCTCTGCCCTCTTCCGCTACGTAGCTAAGATGGCTGCCGTTGAGTACGAAAAGTGTAAATCGATCCACACTTCGCGGTTTCACTGTTTTGAGTACACCATCGGGGTCTTTTCAGTACACTTATTTTCACTCAAGTAAGTACGGATAGTATGGATATTGGCACACAGCACAGGTATTTGTCGGTCAGTTGCGCAACTGCTTTATCAGCCACTAGACTTGCGCCTATTAGGGCGCAAGTTTAGTGGCGCGAGTTTGCTCCGGGGGGAAATCTGCTTTGTGCCGGGTGCAAACTAGCAACGATGCATGCATCGTTGTAGAAAGTCAATTGCGCTGGATGCAAGATAGGGCCCATAATGTCCAAAACAAGTAAATAAATGTGGAGAATGTATTGGCTTGTATTGTTTGGATGTATTTTGCTTCTTATACTTTGTATTCTGTTCTTTTTTATTCTGTTCTTCCGCAAGAGGTCCTTTGACTTTCTTGCACAATTGTGACTTGCATTTATTTGAGTAGATTTTCCTAATCATCCTCATCTTCAATTTGCTTATCCGGGGTCGGGTCACATACATTTTATTTTGTCGTACCATATCATTGACAAACTTCGCGGCAAAACTAAACAAGTACACATATATAGCATCGGCCACAGCACAAACATTCTTTCTTTGTCTTTTGTTGTTCTGTCAGGAATAACTCATGCCATAGATTAAACCATTTATTTCATGAAATGGTAATACAAAATAGTTTGACAGTATGGTTCACTCTTTTCTGGTGCTCCATGCTGTAGGATTTAATGCATGAAATTCAGATGTTCGAGAATACATCAGCATACCAACATTTTACAAATGGAGAACTTTACAAACCCCCATGGGGTTCTTCAGATATCTCAACCCATTGTACAGTTTACATCAGATACGGAGCAGAACCAAAGCAGAAGGAGGCCTCAGTGGTGGCGGGCGAAATTATGCTCAGCACACCTAACTTCACAGAGTGATTGTGCTTGATTAGACAGCGTGAGCTGTCAGCTGATAGGCAGCCCATGACTAGAGATTCCCGCCAGTACCAGAAACACCCATTCGATTAAAAACAATGTTGAGTGACTTTCACAGTCAGATTTCATCCAGGATAAATAATACAACAATTAATATCTGTATTTTGTGATTTTTTTTTCAGTATTCAGTGATAAAACATTCATGATTAATTTGAATTTCCAACCATCAGTGGCTAAGCCTTTATTTTTATGGCCCCACATCTTCTTGGAAATTGAAACATGAAATCACTGTCAATCTGCAAACAGTTTTGTGTCCGACATGTCAGACCGAAAGATGCGACCAGAAACCGTTATTTGAAACGCCTTCCTGAACCAACTATAGAAGAAGGCGTACACCAATGGGTTGATAGTGGAATTCAGATACCCCAGCCACCCGAATGTGTTGAACAAGGCGGGCGGAATGGAGTATCCGATGAAGGGGTTGATGATGTTAAGCATGAAGAAGGGCGTCCAGAAGGACAGAAACACGCCCATGATGAAGGCCAGTGTTTTGGTGGCTTTCCTCTGGCTCTTGTCCACCTTGGAGGAGCTGGTGTTCTGTAGGCCTATGTTGCGTACTTGTCTCTGGGCCACCATGTAGATCTTCAGGTAGATGCCCAACATGATGACCCCGGGGATGTAGAAGGAGATAATGGATGACACGGTGCTGGACACCCCGCTCTGTAACAAAACACACCCTCCTTCACACGCTACATAGTTATAGTAGAACTCCTCAATTCCTAATATATTAAGCTCGAGGAAGACCATCCCAAAGCCGACCACAGCAGAGACACACCATGTGACCAGGATCATGATGACTGCGGTGTGAACCGTTATCTTACGGGGGTAGAGCATAGGGCGGCACACGGCATAAAAGCGGTCGATGGATATAAAGGACAGGTTCAAGATGGACGCGGTACACAGCAAGACGGAGGAGCTGTTGTAGATCTTGCAAAACAACTCCCCGAAGTACCAGCAGGTTTCAATGGAAAGAATCATTCCAGGGAACATGACCATGACCGCCAGCAGGAGGTCGGTAACGGCCAGGGAGAGGGTCAGGTAGTTGGGAGGTGTGTGGAGTTGTTTGAAGTGAGCGATGGTCATGACCACAAAGAGGTTTCCCAGCAATGTGAGGAACACCGCAGACCCAAGGCCAAAGTAGAGGGTGATGCGGACAGCAACAGGGTAGACCGTCCTCACACACGAGCCATTCCCGTAGCAGAACTCCGGCTCCATCGACCTGAGAGGGAGGGGGTGTGTGGGGGAGAGACGTGGTTTTTGTTAATAAGGCTCATTGTTTCCGCTACTTGAGAGAGACATTATTTCATCAATGACGTAAAACATAGTTAGGTGGAGGGGGTTTGAGGGGGAGGCACCCATATGTAAAGGACCTGAGGCATAACATACATGAGAGGTGTCATAGAACAGAGGGTGTATATCAACAATATGAATGCCAAATGAATGGGCTTACAGAAAGGGCCAAAGCTGCTTTACTGTGTCTTTTATACACAAACAAAAAACCTCAATACAAACACACTTCCGACTTCCGCACCAGCGAATCATCGCCTACAGACGTCTTAAAGGAAGCGTTCATGAGCTCCTCCCTAGGTATCTGCCGAACCTGACAGTTGTGGTGAATTATGTCTGAAGCATCTGTTTGCTTGCTCACCACAATAGCATATTTAATAATGACATTATGAGAGTCTGCCATCATAATCAATAGAGGATCTGACAGAGCTTTGCCAGCATTTACAATGGGAAACACATTATTTTATTGCTAAATACAGGCCAACACCTAAGCCTGTATAAGTTCCCCTTTAGGGCCCTGTTGTTAAATGAGTCAATCATGTTTGTGTCCAAATGTGGTACAGCAGGATCTCTTCATAACCCAATCCATTCTGTGACGCAATCATTAGTAAACGGTCAATTCTTAGTTTACATGTTAGTTCTGTTTCTATTCATGAATACAGAGCTCATGTACAATCTTTAAGTATTTTATCACGAAAAGCTTTCACAGACTATATCAACTTTATTATTACAAATAATACAATGCATTTGTTTTTGCCATTGTTCAATGAAAATGACAGCAAACAATGACAGCAATGATTGGCTGTTAATAATATCTGGAACATCGTATTGTATTCAGGAATGACAACATGCAATCTTCCGGCTGCTCACACCCAACATATGTGCTTACTTGAGTTGCTAAACATTATTTATTCAGAGAGTAAAAAAAAGTCATGCCACAATCCCTTCTCATATACAATTACAACATCACATACTACTTAAGAGTAGAGATCAACCAATATATCGGTATCGGCCGATTATGATCATTATTATTATTTTATTTTTTCGGCGTGATTTACAGACAAATCCAGACCCACATCTAGAAAACTGTAGGGTCTGACAACGAGTAATGAAAACGTCCCAACTCGAGGGGCCGCACCAAGCATGCATTTGAAAATATCAGCCCTAAAAAGAATCCATATCGGTCAATCCCTACTTAAGAGCCTAGTTAACTATATCTCTGTTGTAGTTGTTTATAATTAAGATTGTGGCATGGCTTTGTTTGCTCTCTGAATGAGGAATACAAATTCATGTCTACAACATGACATACTACTTAAGAGTTGAATGGACTGTATTTCTGTTGCTGTGTGTTAAACCACAGAATAACCGCTTTGTCATTACAGCCCCTGCATTTTTGATATTGCCAGTATTATGAGTTGTTTTAGCAGGATATCCATTCAAATATACTTCTCAGAAGAAAATCAGAGAGTATGGTTATTCATAACACAACAATTATTTGAATGGTATAAAAATAAAGAAGTCAACACAAATAATACATAAATAATTAATACATTAAAAATAATTAATACATTACCTACACAACTTGTTAAAGTTAAGGAACACCGCCAAATATTTAGTAAGATACACATATTATTGAATAACCATTTCCATTACGCTTATTTATAACATTTATCTTGGTGAGTAAGTAGTTTAAAGTGTGATAAAGCCCTAAGTGGCGCTTACCTCAGTCAGCTGAAGAGGTAAACTCAGTGGCTACTACAGCAGGATGGGCTTTATATATAGGTATATTGTCATTTCAAGATGACTTCAGGGACAAAACAGTCAGCCACTGCTCTGACTGGGCCATTTCCCTGGACTATGCTGCTTGATGCAATAACATCCTCTGACAAAGGGGCTTTGAATGGCAACATGGACAATGTTGAAGGGCAAGATGTGTATGGAGTAGAGGCATAAGGATCACACATTTTTTGTGCAGGTTTTTATTGTAATGTTTTACCAACCTCAAGAGATCAAGTTGCATTGGTTTATTTAGCAAATTTAGCCATGGACCAATTCAAGTATTTGAAGAATACCATTATATATGGTTGTCCGTGTTCTACTCTATCTGTGCATCGCCATGCAGGTCCAGCTAATAGTAAAAGTTAACAGGATTTAGTAATGCGCTAAATAAACAATATGCAATATAAACTATAAAAAATGGCATACGCTAGAGATTTGAATTCTATTGCGATAATGCATGTTGATGACGCAATCTACCTGCGACCCACGAAATTTAGAGCCACGAGCTGCAACCGGCTGCAACGCATCATCGTCGTCTTGAGTAAACATGTCTGAATGCGAAAGAGGTGCTGGTGAAAAAGACCTGTGCAACTCCCATTATTTGGACTTGGTTCGGATTTATGCCATCTGACGAGCAGCAGCAAACTATACTCTGTAGAGTGTGGGGCAACAGGTCTGGCGTGCGGTAACACGACTAATATGAAAGAAGTCCTCCATCCAACAGTCATTTTCAAAAGGTACTTCTTAAAATAGGAAGAGCCTGCTTTTTATAGATGTGGTCTGCGTTTATTTTCCATTTGAGGTTGTTGCTGATGTGAGTTCCAAGGAGTTTGAATGTGTCAGTGATGGAGATGGATTCATCTTTAATAAGCACAGAATTTTTGGGGTTGGCTGGCATCTAAAGTCGACGATGAATTATTTTGTTTTTGATGAGTTGAGTAAGAGATCATGGTCTGTGCACCAGGTCACTTCTTGGTTGATCTGTGGATCTGACCTGTTGCCTGTTCCAAAGGAAGCTGTAAATCCAGTGACAGATGCATGGGTTGATGTTCATGTCCAGTAATTTAGCAAACAGTTTGGCCGGGTTTATTGTATTAAATGCAGAGCTGAAATCCATGAACAGGATGCGGGCATATATGTTTGCGGACTAGGTTAGGGGTGGGAATTGATAAGTTTTTATCAGTATCAATGCCATTGTCGATTCTGCCTATCGATCCAATTCCTTATCAATTCTCGTACCAATTCCTGAGTAGTTCAATGAGTGGCAAAAAAGGAGTTCTGCATTCTTCTGCACCAAAAGTAATCATTTTATTTTCTACATACTAACAACACAAGAACAAGAAACAAGAAAAAAATAAAATATAGTCTATATAAATTAGACTGACTGAAATAGTAATAAAAAAAAACAGGAAGACACTAACAATTGAACATGCTAAATTATGATTTAACACTAAACTTTTATATACATATTTTAGATGTAATAACTGTAAGCTTAACTAAGCTTAAATCAAACGTCATTAAATTAAAGTTTAACACTTTTCTAGGAAGTGTTAAAGTTTTCTAAGAAAATGTTAACAAAACAGTGAACATATGTACATCCATTAAATAGGCATGAACTGTATGCCTCGATAACATCTTTTAATTTTTTTTCTTTTTACTGAGCGTCAACAAATTCTTATGCAAGAATATAAGCATATCTGCCTTTTCTGTCAGGATTCTTGAGCGCTACGCACTAATGGTATCTCCTGCTGTGGAGAATACCCTTTCTGAGGGAGTAGAAGAAGCCTGAGTGCACAAATACTTTTGTGCTACATCATACAGAAGTGGCAAAGCGTCCCTCTTCTCCCACCACCATAGAACCACCATAGGGTCAGATGATATGGGAATAGCAGGAAGGGCTCTGTACATTTGTGTTTCCAAGTCTACACCCTGACCAATGTTCTGGGTCCCTTGGGTTGCTAGTTGCTGCATGTCTTGCTCCTCCTCTCCAAACAGCTCCTCTAGGGCCGTCTTGGGGTGCTTTACAGGTACAGTCTGAAATTAAAAGGACGATAAACGTATGTTTTGGGTGCGTGGTCTGAATGGGTGAATGAATAAACCATATTATAATGAACTGTGCTTACATGGCCTTCCTCATCGTCTTCTTCTTCCTCCACATCCTCATACTGCCTCTGGCTCTGCGTGTCTTCTGGCACTGGAACCTTAAGTATTAACGAACTGTGTGAGTCACATGCATGGAACCAGAGTATATAGGCATCACAATGGAATTGTACCACAGACTGTGATTCAAATACCTCTTCTGCTCCTGTGAGCGTTTCTACAACTGCTGTGGTCTTCAGCCTGTCCCAGATGGCATCATCATTGTCCATTTTCAGCTTGAACCTTGGGTCCATCACTGTCGCCTCCTGCAGGAAGGTCTGGATCTTTTCATCCTTAATTTCAGAAAGGAAGAAACGTTCATGTTCAAAAACCTGGGGACACTTTTGCTATTGAAATACTGAAATCAACCGTTCATGAACTGCAAATTAATATCAGTCATGGCACCTGGTAACGAGTGGAGGGATCAGTCCATATCTTCTCTTTTATATTCCTTGCGAATGCAGAGTCCCTTGCATTGATGGAATAGTGGCGCTCCAACCTCTTTAAGATGGGCAGAATTTGACCACAGGTTGGACTTTTCTCACTCGAGACACATAGTGTTGATGTGTAAAGCACGTGCATCAGCTCGACAAACTCCTCTGCCTTCTTGATGTCGTTGGACAGCAATTTCTCCATCAGTCTAAAACAGCAAATAATTAGCAATAAACACACAAGTCCTCTTACAGTCTTATAATCCACAGTTTTAAAATAAGGCCAATTTTAATAGTTACAGAATCTATCCCTTACTTTTCCTTGTCAAACTGCCTCTTTATCATTGGGTCCATCACTGCAGCCTGAATGGCAGGGAACTGCTCAAAGAATCTCTCAATCATCAGATAGAGATAATTCCACTGTGTTTTCACATCAAGAATCAGTGAGTGCTGGGGCAAGTCTGAAAAACAAATTCATATGCTTAAGCACATCTGCATAAGCATATGACACATAACAATGAACATATAATCATAAACCATCATTACTTAGTTTGTTGCATATCAATATATGTTATGCATAGATACTTACTCAGGAGTTGCTGCTTTTTTTTAAGCATAGTTTTGGCCATGGTAGACTTCAGAGATGGGACAAAGTCACTGTTTGGCAAGTCCCAAGTAAGTCCCAAGTCTTAGCAGTCAAGTCCGAGTCGAGTCCCAAGTCAAGACAGGGAAAGGCAAGTCGAGTCCAAGTCCAAGTCACACCAAAGCCAAGTCGAGTCCAAGTCAAAGTCCCAAACTTTTTCAAGTCCTTAACAAGTCACCATGTACTTTTTACTTAATAATGTCATTATTAGGCTATTGATCATAATTTCAACATATCACTCATAATGTACGGTGTCATTTCTTATCAATACAGCTATAATATGTTCAATGTTTCTGTCTTCAAATGTGTTATATGCGCATGCGCCGAAATCCTATGTTGTCTCTGAGGAGAAGTGAGAGTGGATGGTGGGTTTAAATTGCTACGGAAGGCACCACTGTGACCCTAAAGTTGGTAAAACCACGCCTGACTAGTGTGGCATATGAGCTATGTATGGATGTCTGAAAGGACTGCTTGAGTATATGTCAGTTACAGTATGCCACAATTTTCCTTTCAACACATTGTTTTATTTAAATAATAAGTCTCAATGTTTAATCTGCATTAAAAAAACTGTTAATACATTTTAAAGGCTTCAGCAAAACTAGAAGACCTGTTCAAACAACAGTCAGCAGGGATGGTAAAAAGAAATAATGAAAAATAAATGAATATGAACAAAGAATGAACAAAGTTACATTTGATTTGGTTTTAACATAGTCAAATAATGATTTGAGAATTGGTGAACTGAACAAGGAACATGAATGGTTGAGTAAGAGAGGTTGAATGGTCATGTGCCACTGTAGTGTACAGTGCATGTGACAAGAAGGAGATGTTTGATTAGCTCAAGATAAATTACATTTGCAAAAGACCAGCTTGGACAACAGTGTGTCCGACATCTGTGACCTACGGGGACGCAGTATGATACCACCATGGCTGAAAACGCGTTCTACAGGGGCGCTGGAAGCAGGAACACCTAAGACCCTCATGGCCACAGGAAACAGAGATGGAAGTGTACTCTTATTCATTGCCCAAAAGAGCAGGTAATTCTGTCCTTCACTTTTGTCAAGATAGTGACTTAGCTGAAGTGCAGGACTGTCGACAGAATCCTTCTTGGGTCTTTTGCGGTATGCTGCAAACAGGCCATCCTGTTGGACAGCGGAATAGTCTTCATTGTCTTCTTCCTCCACAAAAGTCCTACCCCTGAGGAACTCTGCTGCAGCATCCTTTCAGATGAGATCTGAAAAAACATTTTAAATAGATGTGGAAAGGGAAGGTTGTAATTCCTGGAATTTAGTGCCTTCATATTAGTTACAGTTATCAAACTAGAATAAACATTGAACTATAGCAGGGGTGGGGAACGTCCGGCCTCCGGGCCGTATACGGCCCGCGAGGCCATTTCAACTGGCCCGCAATGCAATACAATTTTTATATTTTATATTTTATATTTTATATTTTATCTTCATATACAGTGGGGCAAAAAAGTATTTAGTCAGCTACCAATTGTGCAAGTTCTCCCACATAAAAAGACGAGAGAGGCCTGTAATTTTCATCATAGGTAAACCTCAGCTATGAGAGACAAAATGAAAAAAAAAAATCCAGAAAATCACATTGTCTGATTTTTTAAGAATTTATTTGCAAATTATGGTGGAAAATAAGTATTTGGTCACCTACAAACCAGCAAGATTTCTGGCTGTCACAGACCTGTAACTTCTTCTTTAAGAGGCTCCTCTGTCCTCCACTCGTTTCCTGTATTAATGGCACCTGTTTGAACTCCTTATCAGTATAAAAGACACCTGTCCACAACCTCAAACAGTCACACTCCAAACTCCACTATGGCCAAGACCAAAGAGCTGTCAAAGGACACCAGAAACACAATTGTAGACCTGCACCAGGCTGGGAAGTCTGAATCTGCAATAGGTAAGCAGCTTGGTGTGAAGAAATCAACTGTGGGAGCAATTATTAGGAAATGGAATACATACAAGACCACTGATAATCTCCCTCGATCTGGGGCTCCATGCAAGATCTCACCCTGTGGGGTCAAAATGATCACAAGAACGGTGAACAAAAATCCCAGAACCACACGGGGGGACCTAGTGAATGACCTCCAGAGAGCTGGGACCAAAGTAACAAAGGCTACCATCACTAACACACTACGCCGCCAGGGACTCAAATCCTGCAGTGCCAGATGTGTCCCCCTGCTAAAGCCAGTGAATGTCCGGGCCCGTTTGAAGTTTGCTAGAGAGCATTTGGATGATCCAGAACAGGATTGGGAGAATGTCATATGGTCAGATGAAACCAAAATATAACTTTTTGGTAAAAACTCAACTCGTCGTGTTTGGAGGAGAAAGAATGCTGAGTTGCATCCAAAGAACACCATACCTACAGTGAAGCATTGGGGTGGAAACATCATGCTTTGGGGCTGTTTTTCTGCCAAGGGACCAGGACGTCTGATCCGTGTGACGGAAAGAATGAATGGGGCCATGTATCGTGAGATTTTGAGTGAAAACCTCCTTCCATTCCATTGGCACTGAAGATGAAACGTGGCTGGGTCTTTCAGCATGACAATGACCCCAAACACACCGCCCGGGCAACGAAGGAGTGGCTTCGTAAGAAGCATTTCAAGGTCCTGGAGTGGCCTAGCCAGTCTCCAGATCTCAACCCCATAGAAAATCTTTGGAGGGAGTTGAAAGTCTGTGTTGCCCAGCGAAGGCCCAAAAAGATCACTGCTTGCGTAAGGAGATCTGCATGGAGGAATGGGCCAAAATACCAGCAGCAGTGTGTGAAAACCTTGTAAAGACTTACAGAAAACGTTTGACCTCTGTCATTGCCAACAAAGGGCATGTAACAAAGTATTGAGATGACCTTTTGTTATTGACCAAATACTTATTTTCCACCATAATTTGCAAATAAATTCTTTAAAAATCAGACAATGTGATTTTCTAGATTTTTTTTTTTTCATTTTGTCTCTCATAGCTGAGGTATACCTATGATGAAAATTACAGGCCTCTCTCATCTTTTTAAGTGGGAGAACTTGCACAATTGGTGGCTGACTAAATACTTCTTTGCCCCACTGTATGCATACATGAATAAAAAAAAAATCAGGAAAAAATATATATCGCCCGTCATTAGTTTTCCGAGAGAGTCCTATGTCCGAGTCAACGTCAGGTTCAGTGAATACAGCATGTGATGTACGTACCACTGCATTGGGTCGGAGTGACTGACACATGACAAGTACCGACACAGACAAGTGATGCATCATGGCGACTGTCAAGAAAAGGAAGGTGGACGCAGAATGCCGCGTATTTCAGGAAAAATGGACAAATGACTTTTTCTTTGTTGAAGTGAAAGGCAAGCCAGTGTGCCTAGTTTGTGGCGAGGCGCTTGCGGTGATGAAAAAGGCCAATGTCGAGCGCCATTACAGCTCGAAACATGCTAAACTCGACGAGAAGAAAGGACAAATGCGTTTGGATAAAATTAACGCTCTTCGTCGGAGTTTGGGTGCTCAACAAGCAGCTTTCACACGGCCACAGACTGACAGAGAGAATATTACGCATGCAAGTTTTGTGGTGAGTGAACTGATAGCCACGAAGCTGAAACCTCGCGCTGAAGGAGAGTTCGTGAAGGAGTGCCTCGTAGCCGCCGCGGAGCTGCTCACGCCCGACAAAGTGAAATTATTTCAAAGCGTCAGTTTGTCCCGGAGAACCGTTTCAGAAAGGATTACTGATATGGCGCAAGATATTGAAAAAACACTCAAGAACACTGCAAGAGACTTTGAGTATTTTTCTCTGGCCTGTGACGAGACAACAGACATCACACAAACAGCGCAGCTTGCCATTTTTCTGCGTGGGATTACGTCTGAGTTTGAAACAAAGGAGGAGTTGCTGTCTTTGCAAGCCATGCATGGCACTACTAAAGGTGAGGATTTGTTCAATCAAGTTATTGTGGCCATGAACAATTTTGAACTGCCATTTGAGAAGTTGAGCGGCATCGCCACTGACGGAGCTCCCGCAATGGTTGGCGCGCAAAAAGGATTGACTGCTTTAGTCAAAAAAGAAATGAGCCGACTGAGTCTGGATCCAAGTGATTTAGTTGTATGCCACTGTATCATACATCAAGAGAGTTTGTGTGCACATTCCCTGAAGCTTAACAATGTGATGAAAACAGTTGTGTCCACCATAAACTTCATTAAAAGCAGAGGGCTGAACAACCGCCAGTTCAAGGAGTTACTCAGCGAGCTTGAGTCAGAGTATGGTGATCTGGTTTATCATTGTGAAGTGCGATGGCTGAGTCGTGCAAATATGCTCGCACGGTTTTATACACTGCGGGAAGAAGTCAGACGCTTCATGGAGATGAAGGGTAAACCTGTCATGGAGCTCAGTGATGGCAAGTTCCTCCGTGATCTGGCCTTCATGGTGGACATCAGCAAACACCTGTCAGAGCTAAACATCAAGCTGCAAGGTCCCAACCAGCTCATCAGCTCTCTGCTTTCAAATGTGAAATCATTTGAAGTGAAGTTAAGGCTGTGGCAAGGACAGCTGGAAAGGGGAAACACTGTGCACTTTCCCACCCTACAAGAACAAAAGCCTGATGTTACGACTGAATATGCTGGTGAGTGTGCAAAACTCATCCAGGCATTTGATGAGAGGTTTCATGATGTGAAAAATATACAAAAGGAACTCGACGTGTTTGCGACACCATTTAATGTGCAACCGTCTGATGTGCCAGATAACCTCCAAATGGAAATAATTGATCTGCAAAACAACAACGAGCTCAAAGCCAAGTACCACAACCTTTCTCTGCTGGACTTTTACAAACTGTATGTTCGTGCTGAGGATTTTCCCATCCTGAGGAGACATGCCCTGAAGTTTGCATCTCTGTTTGGGACAACGTATCGCTGTGAACAGTTCTTTTCAAAACTGACTCTTGCAAAGACTCGCTTCCGCTCAAGACTGACTGACTCAAACTTGGAAAACCAGCTTCGAGTAGCATCATCATCACTGCCAGCTGACATCAGACGCCTTGCTAGAGAAAAACAGTTCCAGCCATCACATTAGGTGAGTCTAGAAATGCAGCAAGCATGA
Source organism: Pollachius pollachius (assembly GCF_949987615.1). Lineage (NCBI taxonomy): Eukaryota > Metazoa > Chordata > Actinopteri > Gadiformes > Gadidae > Pollachius > Pollachius pollachius. The sequence goes on from NC_136936.1 coordinate 21,371,777, forward strand.
GGCTTAGTAACACAGCAGTTATAGACTTTTTTTGTCTTTTCTTTATCTTTAGTTATTTGTTCATAATGGTATGGCCCTCTGAGGACTTTGGAAAAATTGAAATGGCCCTTGATGTGAAAAAGGTTCCCCACTCCTGAACTATAGGCTTACCCTTCACTTTTTGAGCCACTTGCTCCTTCACATCAGGTGTGACCATCACATGGGGCTCCACCCACTGAAGGGAGAAGACGGGATCCAAAGCAGCCGCTTTGAGATACACTGGATCAGAAAAGGGTGCAGAGGTTCCGTATTGATTGCTATCCATTTCGACATTGATGAAGATTCCAAGAAATCTTTTTTCCAAGGAAGCTTGGAGTGCCTTGACAAGGCCTCTCAGGAAGGTCACTTCAGACTTCAGTTTCTCCAAGTGATGATTCAGAGACAGAACCGAGGGCAAAACAGAACTGATGGTCACCACGTTTTCACCCTGAGTCAAATCTGTTGCTTCCCCAAATTGCTTCAGGATATCCAATAGCTCCTTCATCAGATTCCACTCTCTTACTGAGAAGGACAATTCCTTGTGCCCCACTCTTTCCAGGACCTGGCACAGCGCTGTCTTGTCACAATGCAGGGCCGCCTTTACCTGTCTCAGTTGTGAATTCCACCACGTTTTTATGGCGGCAGGAATACCCCCTCGCTCCCCAAACTTAGCCTCAAATGCATCTTTGAAGGTTGAACTGGTATGCAGCAGTGAACTTATTTTGGTCAGCTTTGAGAGAGCAGGAGCTGTTGCTTTGGTTTCCTTTAATCCATCCCCCACCACAAGTTGGAGTGAGTGAGCAAAGCACTGCAATCGTGTTTGCTTGCCCATGGCAGCATTGACATTCTCCATATCCTCTAATGAGAGGTCATTCCAGAGCTAAGGCTCGTCAATTTCCTCATCGGTGTCTTCAGCCTCGCTGGGGAAGCACACTGTAAAAGCTTTTTTCATATTTGCTGCATTGTCAGAAAGTATGAAATCCAGCTTCTCCTTGATATTAAAATCTTTACAGATGCTTTCGAAAAGCTCACATATTCCTACAGCAGTATGTGGGCCTTTGAAACGATCACATGAGAGGAGATTCAACCTTAACTGTATGCCCTGCTCTCTTCTTTCTATATAGTGAACAGTGACCCCAAGGAAGCCCCTCATTTTTCTGTCAGACCAAATGTCCACTGTTACTGACACATGGTCAGTATTACTTAGGTTGGTCTTCAGCCACATGCATGTCTCTTCAGCAATGTTATCCACTTTGGAAGTAAGTGTTCTACGGCATACTGGACTATATTTGCCATCGACCAAGTGCCGAAAAAATCTGTTCTCCACTATGGAGAGGGGTATGTTGCAGCCAATGACCAGGTCTGCCAGGATTGAATTTGTAATGGCTTTTTGTTTTGGGTGGGCAGCATTGTATTGAGTAGCCTGTGCACTGGAAAAAGCAGTCATCAACGGTTGCTGTGGATCCCTTGCAATGCTTTAGGTCATCATGTATTCTTCAAATTTGTATGAGATAAACATATTCACATTAATATTAATACTTCTACCTCTCATGCAAATATCCTAGGCCAACAAACATTTAGATCAAGGGAAAATAATCTATTATTTATTTTTTATATGTAATATGTTCACACAGGGCCGGCGCTCGGCATAGGCAAATGCGTTGGGGCGCCCTCTGGTGGCGCCCTTAATTAGTCAATTGAAATATACGAAACAAACGGAGAAGGGAGGGGGCGCGGGAGCAATTGCTAGGGCACCCCGAAACCGTCACCGTAGTATGCAGGACAATGCAACAAGGCCAACAGTTTATTAGTGGTGGTATCTAATAAATCACTGTCTAATCAATACTTCATTCACTGCCTCTTCCGTGGTCATTAAAATATAATGAATAGACTGCGTCGGGTTCTCCGACGTCTCAAGTGGAAGTTGGCGTTAGTTCTAGCTGGGCTTAATCAACAAAGCGCCGCCTTCGTTAGCGATTGGCATTTTGCAATGCGTTTTCTGTCTTGCACGCAGTAGTCTTTAAACACAAATGTAATTATTCTAGGTATCATCTTCTCTCCTACTCAATCAACTCTGCTGTTGTCGTTCTTCATTGATTCATGGATATTTCTGCATCCGGCACGTCATGCACGAGGGAGTGGCTAGGCGCCAATGATGCGAAAGCAAATCTCTCCTTGATGTTCCTCTGGGCCATTGAGCAGTTTTCTTAAGAACGAATGGGCGGCCATTTTTCAGGGCCGCTGTCCATTCTTTAATATGTCCATGGTTGATTCACATATGTTTTGATTTTTGTTTTGAAACGCACAATGACATTGCAGGGACATCTAGTGCCACTAGATGTCACTAGATGTCACTGCAATGTTATTGCGTGTTTCAAATCAAAACATATGTTTAACTCTAATCCACTAGAGTAGTGGATATGACAATAGGAAAAGCTAGACCCGTTGACCGCTAGATGTACATTTTGTAATCCTGCACATTATAAGTTCCTACATGGATTTTGTCTTCTGTGTGTAATCATATCTAGCAGATAGCACCACGCAACCTGTTATTCAGCACAGCTTTTTGCCGCGTGAATGGATGAGTAGCCTAATCCCAGTTATTTGGCTAGATCAAATAAATAACCATAGCATTGGTCACGTTCAGGATCAAGATATTTGCCTGCAAGCAATTTATTTACGCTACCTGCCTAGCACTACAACGAAAAAAATATGACCGTAAAAATGGTTGTGATAGTTTTGGTTTATTTGACCAGGGGGCAAAGTGTTTGGCAGCTTTTCAGGTCATAGGATCTACTTAGTTGAACGGGAAACTAGGAAAATCATAGTCCTGTTCAGTGTTTGATTAACTTAGTTTCGCAGACTTCACTCCACGCATTGCGTGTCTGACTGACTAGTGCTTGCACACCGCTGCGCGGCAACCGCCCTGATTACCGCCTCGCTGCCGGAGGGTTCAACGCAGCAGTGTGAAAGGGCCAGGCGTTTTCAAAAGCGGCTGCTGCTGCTGCCGAAACTTTAAAAATGGGGAAAGCTGAGCGGTAGGGCAAAATCTGTGCGCGTTCATGTGGGAGGCAACCGCTTCCTGGTCCAACGGCCGCTTTCGTAGCCGCCTCCCCTCTGCCGACCTTCCCTCATTGGAGACGGCGAGTTGCCGCGCGGTGGTGTGAAAGCAGCTGATATCTAAAACAATAAATGTTTTTGACTTACGACATGTCGAGTCATTACAAGTCAAAGAGGCAGAGTCCGAGTTAAGTCCCAAGTCAATAGCAGTCAAGTCTAAGTAGAGTCGCAAGTCATGCATAATTTGTCAAGTCGAGTCTGAAGTCATCAAAATCATGACTTGAGTCTGACTCGAGTCCAAGTCATGTGACTCGAGTCCATATCTCTGGTAGACTTCCTCACCCACTTCACCACGGCACGTACCCTTGCTGCCCAATTGGTGACAGCGTTGCACTGGTGGATCTTCTGGGCTGCAAGGTTTAATGTGTGTGCGAAGCAGCCGATCTTGACCAGCTGCAGCTTCTTCATTGCCACGTTCATATTTCCTGCATTATCCACTGTCGCTGCCACAACCTTATCACTAATGCCGAGTTCCTGAAGTATTTCTTCAATCTCCTCAGCCACAACAGCACATGTCTAGGCTTCATAAACTGCCTTGGTTCTTAGGACTTTACCTAAGATCTTTCCCTGCTTGATATAATGTACAGTGACCGTTATATAATGGTCTTGGGCAAGGCTTGTCCATCCATCTGCTGTAATGGCTGCCTTTTTCACATCTCTCAATACTGAGACAAAGTTTTCTCTTTCCACCTGGTATCAGGCTGGGATCAGGTGGTTCGTAAGAGCTTCCCTTGATGGGGGCTTATATCTTGGATTTCACACCCTTGTCATCTCCCTAAAATAATTTGTTCATGAAATACTACAGTGGTTAGGACACAATCAACATGTAATTTAACATATTATTCTGATGATGTATTAGCCACCAGAAAAACACATACTGTGACGTTACTTTTAAAAGTTCATTGTAGAAACGCTGTATGGGCTCAAATGGGCTGTAAAGGAATAGACCTACATACTAGCTGTTGGTTTCATTGACCACCTACCGAAAATGGGGTTGCTCTACAATGGAGAAAGGATGTAAGCCTTTCACAATGACCTTGGTCACTCTCTGGTGACATTTGTTTATTTTCTCCTCATTCCACCTAGCTCCTGGACCCTGAGCAGCTAGCGGGAAAGGGTTAACTTGAGCCGATGTCGAGGTGCCAGCTGCCTGAGAGCGATCATCTAAAATGCATGAAATTTGTATAGGTCGGCATTATTAATAAAAACTACTACACTACTACTATAAAAACTGCAGTTGCAAGGCGACAGTGTGCTGCTAATGCAGGATATTTAATGTGAAAGTTACCGTTGTCAACGGAGGACACAGTGGAGCTTGTTTGACTCGTATGCAGGCTTTTGAACACATGGCATTCTTGGCACTTAATTCCATGCTGGGTAGACAAATGCTTTAGCATGTTGCTGGTGTTTGCACCCTTACACGAAATGACAGCATTGCACTGATTACATACGGCAGGATTTTCATTGCGTTTGGTGAAATGGAGTTAGACTTGCGATCGGCCGTCGAAGCCGTCCGGTCGCCACCGAAGCTTCGGAGGCATTCCAGCTGCTCCGGCGGTTGTACTCCGGGACAGTGTTAATTTCGTTGACGAAGACTACGACGAAGAATATTCGTCAACGAGCCTTTTTCATGGACGAAAACTAAATAAAAGTCAGATATGATGACGAAGACTGTGACGAAATATAACTGACACTATAGTCAACAAATAAAAATGAGATGAAAGTGTTAGCGCGGGTTGAATGGAGAAAAGATCCAATCAGAACTACTCTTTTTGTGGGACAAGTTGGGAAGAAATCCAATCAGAGTGAATCTTTTGAGGTTATGTTGGTCAGGACTAGGGCGAAAAATGAAGGATTGACATCTGGTCGCACTTCACATATGACAACAAGGACAACAAGACCGTTCGCGTGTGTAGCAAAAATCGCTGGGAAAAACACCACCAACTTGAAGCGACATTTACAGACGACTCATCCAGAAATACATGCAACGGTAATCATATAAGCTACGGTTATTTTATCAGTGAAACCATTGTGTTTCCGCTACACTTGGAATAAAATAGAAGCTAAAGGAAACCACCTCTGAACTGTATTGATGAGATGATTGTCTCGCTGAATTAATATGAGTATAAATATATGTTCTCAAATTGAATCAAATCTGTAGTATAAGTAGATGTTGTGGTGTTGTATATGGCTGGACAAAGTGTGTGTGTGTGTGTGTGTGTGTGTGTGTGTGTGTGTGTGTGTGTGTGTGTGTGTGTGTGTGTGTGTGTGAGAGAGAAAGAGAGAGGGAGAGATCTGAGGAGATTGGGCAAGAAAGAAAAGAATCACAACTTGATTCCCCTTCATTCACCCTCACAGATACACAGAAGACGTCTGATGAAAAAGATGACCATGGGCCAATTGGAAGTAAAACTAGTGCTGCTAGTGCAACCTAGCAGCAGGCCATCTCTACAGCTTTCCAAAGTTCTTCAGAGTACAAAACTGAATCCAAGGAACAACATACCAAGGAGCAGGCCATAGCTAGATGGATCGGACGCACAGGTTTACCACGCACAACAACTGAAGACGAGGACTTTGTGCTAATGATGGAGAAAGTAGATAGGAGACTAACAGTTCCAAAGAAAACTAAAATGAACAATTTGATTTAATCACAGTATGAACATGAAAGACAAAAAATCAAAGAGAGACTGGCTGCTGCCCGGAGTACCCATTGGCCTTGACATATGGACAAAAAAAAAACTGATGGCCTCATTCCTTGCCAAATGTATGCAAGAGTGGGCCATATCAAAGGAGAAGATCCTGACAGTAATAACAGACAATGGGAGTAACATGGTGGCAGCCTTTAAACACCACAGCAGAAGAAACAAGCTCCGAGGACCACTCCCCTGGGTCCACGACGCCGGAAAGTGACTGTGAATCTGTTCCTGATGACCAGCGGTGGGCCATGTTCAGTTTATTCTTTTATGTGACAATTATCACATGAATGATCTTCCCCCTGCCACATGTATACAGTATATAAAGACACACACCAGCCACTTTATTAGGTTTAGACTTATTTGGTTGTCTTTTCTTCTTGTTATTAGGTACCATTATATCGACATGGAAATGGACCGGACACCGTGTGTGGTGCATACCATACTACTTGTGGTCCACATGTTGCAGAAAGAGCCTACTGTCAAAAGAGTCCTCGATAAAGCAAGATCTGTGGTGAAGCTCTTTCGCAAGTTCTCAGTTGCAACACAGAGGGTATTGGATCAGTGCGGTCCTATTGTTGTAAATGACTGCCCCACACGCTGGTCAAGCACATTCAACATGATCACACGACTCCTCACAGTAAAAGGTGCAGTCCGTCAAATCGCAAGTGACATGGGATGGGACAGTTTTCTTACTAGTTAGTGGCAAAAGCTTCCGTCATTGCATGACCTACTGCTGCCTTTTGTGGAACACACTAAAACCCTCCAGAGTGACACCACATCTATGTCCCTAGTGGTTCCTGCCCTCTTTGATCTGCTAAGTCACCTAACTGACTATGCAGAGAGCACTCGGTAAAAACTCGGAAATCTGAACCAGCGTTTTGCTTGCATTTTGGATTAAACCGATGAAAAGTTCTCACCGCTTGCAGCTGCTGCCTGCTTCGTCAACCCAACTGTCTGTGAAATCCTTGTTAATAATTATGTGGCTGATGGAAATATCCAGGAACTGCTGGAACAGGCAGAAGACTATGTGGTCAAATGCACTTTCCCACACACAAGACAGGAGGACCAGTCTGAACATGATGCAGAAGAAGGTTATTGAGGAACCAGAAGCAGCGCCATCCTCAAAGCAGCCGGTGTTTAGGTTCCTCTCAAAATGCCGCACCACAAGGCCTAAACAGAAAACCTCCACAACCAGCATCAGGCAGCAGATCAAGTACAATGAAGAACTTTCACATCCCATCACTGAGGACACAGGAACAGACTTCTGGCTGGAAAAGAGTGACAGTTTTTATCACAGTTCAAAGCCTTTTGCGTTAGACTTCTTGGCTATGCCAACTTCTCAAGCATTTGCAGGGAGGGCATTCAGCATCACAGGTCACATTTGAGCTCATTGATACTAGCTCATTGATACCTTTTTATATATTATTTTGTGTGCAATGACATTACAACCAATGCATATTTTCATTTACATATTTTTTCTTTTTCTTTTATAATCTCTTTGATTTTGCACACAATGCACAGTAACAAAAGATGATGTGTAGAGAGTTGTGTGCTTTTTTAGTTTAATGTGATATTTAACTGTATTTTCAATGCTGGGAGGGTATTCCAGGATTTTTTTTATTTAATTGAAGATTAAAGAGTACTCTTTGGTGGTGTGTGCAATGGCATTACAGCCAATACATATTTTATTTTACATTTGAGAATTGCACTAATCTGTTCTGTTCAAACTTTGCTAACTTTGCACAGAGTAGCAAGGTATTGTAGCCTTAGCAGTTATTGAACTTTTGTTTTGTTAAAAATAAGCCCCTGAATTCAACACATTTTACATCTCATGCATTAAGGATGCACAAAGTCCATAGAAGATCAAACTTGAGATTAATGCAATATTGAAGGCGAGTTCTGTCATGACGTTAAGAATAAAATACATGTTGTGTTACAACCGTTAAATCTGTGTCTGTATTCCATATTCAAACCTTTATACCATTCCATAAAAAATGAAATCTTTAGTCGACTAAGTCCACTGTAGATTTAGTCGACTAAAATCTGCTAATATTTAGTATACTAAAACTAGACTAAGGGCGTATTCACAACTGCCTTGTTTGGAACCAAACCAAAAACATCGCTGGTGCAGACCTTTTGGGCTGGTGTGAATATAAACGATCGAACTCTGGTGCGGACCAAACAGCCGGTCCGAGACCCAGCTGGAGAGGTGGTCTCAGTTTGCTTCCAAACAAACTCTGGTGCAGTTCGCTTGAGATGTGAAAGCGACCGCGCTCGGTCACTTTCACGGTTGATTAGCACGGTAAATTCAAAGATCAACGTCACGTTATCAGACCGGCATCACGTTATCAGACCCGTTAAAAATGTGCCGTGGCTTAACATGTAGCAAAGAGGAGACAAAATGTCTTTTGGATATTTGGGCAGACACCAACATATGAAGTATGTTAGAGAACACTTATAATAATTCGGATGCATTTAATAAATTCAGTACAAGGATGGGGGAGAAGGCATTCGAGCGGGGAGCTCTCGTAGGGATTGGGCTTCGGGTTTGTTTCCCGGCGTTGCTATGGTTACTGGTCTTGTGTGTTCCAACGGTTTATTAGGTATCTAATAAATCGCTCAATATCAATACTTCATTCACTGCATCTTCCATTGTCATTACAATATTATGAATAGACTGCGTTGGGTTCTCCGACGTCTCTCCCTCTTCCACAACAGTTAAAGACATGCAATGGTGGTTATCTCGGTCATGATTGAGAATGAATAGGGTGTATGCACTAAACTGTGTGACGTACTTCCTGTTTCAAATAATACAGCTCGGTTGCTTCCGGTCTGTGTGTTTATCGCGCTAGCCTGCGGACTTTGTAAACATGGATCAAGACCTCAAACATCTAAAAACTGGAAATTTTCAGAGGCAGGAGACAACCTACGCAGAGCACTGCTGTGTCCCCCACTGTACAGCGTCAGCTAAATTCAACGGGGTATTAAGTTTTCATGGCTTTCCGAGCCAAACTGACGTGAGGAGTCGATGGATTGTGAACATACGCCGGGATGCATATGTCATCACCACTCACTCCAAGGTCTGTAGCAGACACTTTATTCCCGACAAGTTGATTGAGCCAACTACTCCAAACCGTTGCTGGATTGCAACGGTTTGCTGGCTCCAACGCAGACATACGATTTTACACCAGGGAAGTCATTTCCATTTTTTGTATTAGCCTATGTGATATTAGCCTATGTGATATTAGCTTTGTCCCTAAGTGACGGGGATATGTGCCATGCAGGGACAATAGCTCTACGTTACAGATTAATTTATAGTACTGTACCAAATTACTTCTTAATAGGTCTATGTGAATGATAAATAGCACACAAGTAGTGTCATGTTGAGAGATGGTGTAATTCAGGACAGGAGTTGAGAATGTCCATGTCTTATCAGAATTTATATATTTGAATGTGACAGCATCAATAGTTAAGAAAAAAACATTTATAATACAGATTTGTGTAAAGACTTACAGAGACGTTGCCAGTTAAAGTCTACAAAAGTTTATTTTTAAATAATTGGAAAAAGTCATTAGTTATTCTATGAGAGGAAAATGGGAGCACTGAAGCGACAGCGCCAGAATGTGACCGTCTCCAGCTCCACCAATGCGGGTCCTAGAACAAAAATACTATTAAACGATTGTAAAAATGTATGAATTGAACTTGTAATTGAAATTGTTTAACTTACCATTGTTCGCGGCTTGTGCCATTGCTGCTCCGACTCCATACAGCTATGCACAGGGGGCACGACAGGAAGCTTCAACGATGAATAGTGTGCTGTCTGAAACAATAATGCTGCTAAATGGTTGCACAGAACAGTGCCAGCCACACAGGAGCAGTGGTGGTGACTTAGCATCACTGGGGATGAATCACAAAGCTTGATCTAAGAGAAAAAGGTAAATCATTAGAAATTATAACCTCAGCATCATGGGTGTAAACAACCAATTGGTTCTTATGAAGGTAAGCACTTGAACTGTGCTAGAAAAAGCCTACCATCCTGAATGCTTACTGTTATATTCTCTCCCTCTTAAAATAAAGATGTGATTGTTTTTAAAGCGGACTCCAAGAATCACACAATTATTCCACTGTACCTGTACATCTGCTTTGCAAACGACAATAAATATCTTGAATATTGAAAAGTTGTAGTCTTGTACTCATTACCTTGACTAAATTAAATTGTGTGCGGAAAAAAGGGAGGCATGATAAACATTCAAGTTGGTGGCCCTTGAGGACTACACTTAGCTACTGCTCAACCGAACAAACCCCACTGAACAGGGATGAACACAGCATCCTGCCTACACTCAAACTGTGTGGTGCCTCGCTCTTCCTCATCGACCTGTAGCACAAGGCTCTCACGCTGACCTGCCCTGTCAGCTTGTCTTTATTGGACACTGAATGAAATAACATACAAATTCATTAAGCTTCAATTGTACTGGGTTACGCATCATCACTATCTATAACAAGTGACTACATGGAAAGTAAGGTTAGGTAGCTACATAACGTTACTTTTGTATACGCAAAACTGGCTATAAATTAAACAAATATTACTCAACACAACAGGCAAAAACATCAAGGCTGATATAAAACACTGGTTAAGAAATCTTGTTAGAATTTGCTGTTACTGCATCGTAAGACACGTTAGTAAGTGACAGTTAACTGACAGACTAGCCTTTGACAGTAGCTACTAGCTAGCGTCTGTTAGAAGTAGTTTTCTTACCTTCGTAGCTGTGAATGTAGGTCGCAGCATACAACCTAAACCCCTTCTCCAATTTGCTCGTCGGAGTTTTTGTTTCCCGACATAAACGGTGCACATCTGTGATATTTATTGCCGGCAGCTCCTGTAAACACCGGGTGTAGAACGTTGCCATCTTGGAACCGGAAGCTGATGAGCTGTATTACGGCGAATCAGGAAGTGCTTGTGCAAGTAGCCTATTGGCATGAAGCACAGTTGGCGGGCAAAAGATGTAGCACGACAAATTGACAAAACTTGCACAGCGACAGATTATGATTTGTCTCGCGACAAAACTTGGGCGACAACGCAAACGGGCGACAAATGTGTCTTTTTGTGTGAACGCAGCATAAAACTAAATCAGAATTTGCAGCCAAAAACACTGCTCCGGGAGCTGAACTGCTGCCGGAGCTCGCAGCTCCGGCGCGGGGAGCTCCGCGGCAGTCCGGCAGCTCAGCTCCCGGAGTACAATCCCTTTCTCCTCCATGTCGCGGTTCATGGACTTAAGAGTGTCAAGGCCAAAGTTCCTTTCCCAAAATTCTTCTCAACCATGGCCGAGATATCCCCCGCTACGAGTCTTTACTTGTTGTGGGAGTACCAGAGACGTCAGACGCAGTCTTTATGATTCATAATATTATCCGAGGCGCACGTAGCTTTTGGCCGTGACATTAGATATATTATATAAATACCCATATATATTATTATTATTATTATTATTATTATTATTATTATTATTATTATTATTATTATTATATAGATATAGAGGTTCAAGAGTCCGCAAATGGCAACAATCCCTTCTCCATGCTGTGGTTCAGTCTGACAGCTCATTGGTCAATGGGCAGCAGCTCATTTGCACTAAAGCTGCAGACACCGGAAGCAGTGCATACTGAAGGGACTGAAACAGAGGGGTACGGTGCCCCTCTGGTGACATGGGTGAATATTTATTAATTTGTGGCCACAGAATAATAATTCGTTGCCAAACGAATGATTTGTGCACACGCAATAATAATTAGTGCCAACACATTAATAATTCATGGCCACGCAATAGCAATTCGTGGCCACAAAATAAATAATCTGTGGTCACAAAATAATAATTCGTGGCCACATAAGAAATAATTTGTGGCCCCAGCACAATAATTTGTGGCCGAGATTTTTCTTTTTTGAGCCCAAGAATGAGTAGGCTAACCCACACCATTAAGTGAAGTCATACCGGGCAGCCATACGTGGAGAACTGGAGTTTGGAAACGACTGTACAAGGTTGGTCCTACTAGTATTACCTGGCTGAATGGTGGCTTAATAACATGAGACATTAGGAGATATACTGGTATGTTATTAAGGTAAGTGTGTAGGCAGGGAGTATTGAGAAAGGAGTTAGCTAAGGATCTTTGGTGTAGCCTAAATTGCAGGCTAATTTCACGTCCATCCCCTGCACACATGAGTTAGCTACGTAGCAAGCTAACGCTATGTATTTAGTAGACGCTAGAGAGGTTTCTCAAGACACTTTGGAGTCTGTGTCATTCACATCAGACGGGTAAGGGAGGTAGGCAGAGGCAGGGAGTCTAGAAAGACTAGACCTGTCGTGTCTACGCCATTCCGCAGTACTGCTTTTGCGCCACTAAACGGCGACACGGACCATGTATTGAGCATATTCAGGAACAATGAAGTTCTCGTTAACCTGAAGGTTATTAGTCAGTGTGTTTACATGCAGTCATTATCGGGTAAATAAACGAATAAGATCTCAACAGGACTTTTTAAATGCATGTAAACACCTTTACCCGATCTACTTTGGACAGAAATCGGTACATGAACGGACAATCGCAATCAGATAAGAACACCTAGATAACTCGATCATAGTCTGCTTCCTACCTGCATGTAAACCCGCATCGTATCGGATTTCGCGTTCTGCGCATGATCGAGATCTTGAGGCCGGGGGACGTGAGCCAGAAGTAGAAGGAGACGGTAGTCTTGTTTTTGTCGCCATAGACATATAAACAATTATTATTTCTTTATAAATATTTAATTATTTCTCTATATGTTTACGGTTGTCGCCGTTGGAAAACGAGAAACGGCGATTTATTTCAGAAGATGGAGGAAGCCGGTGTCATGCCATTACCCCCTATAAGAAGTGCATCATCATCAACATGCATTCAGTACACACTACGCTTCGATTTCACCCAAGGCTGAATTATAAGCAAATGTTTTCTTAAACGTTGGTCATCAACGAGGTTGTAAAGTAGTAACTACGGCACATCTGTCAAAATAACCGTTTTTTTCATCTGATGTGTATACGATCTTTATTCATTCATTGCGCCTCGACCGAACTGACGGGGATATTCTCTGATATTATGAATCTTAAATCTTTAGCGTTGGGTTCTCCGACTCTCTGGTACTTCCACAACAAAGACTCGTAGTGGGGGTTATTTCGCATACGGCCGAGAGGTCGGAACAATGGATCGACTGAGAAATGACATGGACCCGAAGTGAACTTACAGCTGTCTACTGAAAACATCTTTCTCGAATGCCGCCTGAGTTTGTTGCTGGTAACTTAAAGAGGTCAGCCAGTGGCTCTACTACCACTTGTTGAAAGGGCTACAGCGCCACCTAGCGTAGCGGAGTCAGCCATTATTCGATTCTCTGAAAGACTGTGTCACAAAGACAAATGACAGTCCGTTCGTGTAGCAAAATCGAAGTGTTTTGTGCCTTTCCAGTGTATGATATCAGCTTAGTCAAAATGTGATAATATGTATCATACATATAGGATAATAATGCATTTATATCAATAAATATTTTCTTATGTAGATTTGGCTTCTTCCTGTACTACAGTTATATGGATTTAACTGTTACCTGTTTAGAAATTAGATCCTTATTGTATTTTATCCTATCCTGTATAGTGTAACTACTCTCCCGATCCAGCACAAACCTATTACCTTCCTATAATAGTTATAGTTTTAAGTGTATTTGTCACATACATGAGTGCACAACTGCTAAGAGCATATTTTTTATTTATCCTTTCACACTTTCTATTTATCTACCTGTTGTATTGCAACACTGAATATCAATGCTGAAAAAATAAAATACAGAGTTCGATCCCATCTCTCCTTCATATATTCTTACCGATATACCATCTAGTATAGTGTCATTACCCTGTAGTGAGTGTAACATAATTCACCTACAGTATTTTGTTATGTGTTGTTCTTTACACTGTGTTAGGCATGTCGTTTACTGTCTCTGTGTTTCAGGGATCGCTGTCCCTTTAAGGATTACGAGCTTCTCATGACGCGGAGAATAAACGAGTCACACAACTGTGTGCTCAACGTGCGAAATTGTATCCTTCATTTAATGCAATTTCCACAACCCTACCCTTAACTAGCACAATCCTATCACCTCCCTAGTAACCATTGTTTTTGGTCTAATGACATTTGTACTCAGGTAACATGGAAGGACAAAATGACTTGCTGGAGTTTCTGGAGGACCGACAAATTGAACAAGACATTCTGGACAAACTGAAAAAAGACAAGGTATTCTGAAGAAAATGTTACTTTATTCTGGGACCAAACTGTAAATAAATAAACTGCTTTCTCTGTTACATTTACGAATTGTTAAGGCAAGGCAAGGCAAGACAACTTTATTTATATAGCACTTTTCATACACAAGGCAGACTCAAAGTGCTTCACATATAGACATTGTCATACAATAAAATTAATTAAAAAATACTTAATAGAAAAGAAAACATACAAAAAAATTAGTAAAATATAGAAAATAAAGGCAAAGTTAAAAAAAAGCAGTTTAGAAAGTGCAATGTGTTTAAGAGAAAATAAAGGTAAAGTTAAAAATGCCTTTGTTTCTGAAAGAACAAATTATTTAAGATTTAGCAGAAAGCTAAAGAAAACATAAAAGTCTTCAGTCTTGTTTTAAAAGTGGTCAGAGTTGGGGCAAGTTTTGAATCCTCAGGGAGATTATTCCATCTACTGGTTGCATAGTAACTAAATCCTGCTTTCCCATGTTTTGTGTTTGGGATAATTAAAAGATTGGTCTCAGAAGATCTTAGTGGTCTAGAAGCTTATGTAGTGTAATCATATCAGTGAAATATTTTGGCCCTAAACCATGTAGGGATTTATAGGTTAGCAACATGATTTTAAAATCAATTCTCTGACCTACAGGAAGCCAATGTAACGATTTAAGAATTGCTGTAATATGTTCAAATTTGTTGGTCTTTGTTAGAACTCTAGCAGCAGCATTCTGAACAAGCTGAAGTTTCCTTAGAGTTTCCTTAGAGGTCCTTTCACCTGTAAGGAGACCATTGCAGTAATCAAGCTTACTAGTGATAAAGGCATGTACAAGTTTTTGTAAGTCTTCGGTTGACATGAGCCCTCTTGCTACATTTTTAAGGTGATAATATGCCGATTTTGTAACTGATTTGATGTGACTGTTGAAATGTAAATCTGAATCCATGATAACACCTAGATTTCTGGCTTTGATTGAGGTTTTCAGGGACAGAGAGTGAAGGTGTTGGGTTACTTTAAGCCTTTCCGTTTTAGTACCAAATACAATTATCTCAGTTTTGTCCTCATTTAGTTGAAGGAAATTTTGGCACATCCAGTCTATGACTTGCTCAATGCACTGGCACAGCAGATCTATGGGATGATAGTCATTTGGTGATAGCGATACATAGATTTGCTTGTCATCGGCATATCAATGATGGTCAATATAGTTATTTTGCATGATTTGCCCTAGTGGGAGCATGTAGATGTTGAATAAAGAGAGTCCCATGATCCACATGTCACCTTGGTTGATTCCGATACAAAGTCGCAATTGGAAACAAAGTAGTTCCTATTTTGTAGGTAGGACCTAACCCAATTTAAGACTGTGCCTGAAAGCCCCACCAAGTTTTCTAACCTGTCCAAAAGTATTGTATGGTCTACAGTGTCGAATGCAGCACTGAGGTCTAGCAGCATTAGTATTGAGGTTTTGCCAGAGTCTGTGTTAAGACGGATGTCGCTTACAACTTTAATAAGGGCAGTCTCGTGCTGTGTAGGGGTCAAAAGGGGGCAAAACATGGGTTGAGAGGTAGTAACAAGGAGGTGGCCTTTTTTATAAAGTACATTAGAATGTTCATTGATATACCGTTTTTTGACCGTATTTGATTTTGTCTGTATTTCGAGAATAAAATATATATTAAAGAAAACACAAAAGTGGTGAGACAGTCAAGGATCAGTCACAAAGAGTTCAGAGACATTGAGGCCCTTTGTGATAACCAGGTCTAGAGTGTTCCCTTACAATGAGTAGACTCTTTCACATGTTGAGACAGTTCAAATGTGTCCAAAATGGTAAAAGGTTTTTTTGCACACTTGTTATTCAAATCATCAGTATGAAAATTGAAGTCACCAGTTATAACTAGACAGTCAAAGTCTGTGGAGATGCTAGACAAAAATTCTGTAAAGTCATCGAAAAAATGTGTGGGTGGCCTGTAAATAATTAATAGGAGAACTCTGGGGGAGCATTTCAATACAGCACAAAGGTATTCGAATGATGGAAAATCACCAAATAACATCTGTTTTCCCTGAAATACATTTTTTAATATAGCAGCAACCCCTCCACCTCTTTTTCCAGATCTACACACATCAAAAAAGTTATAGTTGGGAGGAGCTGTCTGTATCAGAATGGTTGCACTGTTATTTTGTTCCAGCCATGTTTCACTTAAAAACATAAAATGCAGTTTAGAAGTGGTAATTAAATCATTAACTAAACATGATTTGTTATTAAGAGACCTAACATTAAGTAGACCCATCCTGATGGAGTTGATAGGCTTTAAGGTTGTTTTCGGTTTGGAGGGAAAAGTTATGAGATTTGTGAGGTTAGTGTGTCTAAGTTTCCCTTTGTTTACTCTCTCAGTGGTTACGGCAGGAATGCAAAAATTGCCATGTTTTGCCGTAGGCAACCTTGGGTTCAGCAGATTATGCAAAACTTCCTTTATACTGTGTCTACGGCTGAACCCTTTTTTGTCTCAGTAATACTCAGGACTACTATCAGTACGGGGGGGGGGGCTCCCTCGGCTTGGGTGTTATCAGCCTGTGGCCATGACGTGGCGATGCTATCATTGACACAGATGCAAGTTTGATGCCAACATATTCCAGTTTCTTAAATTCAGCTGGAAAATCACAAAGGGAGGAGACAGTGGAGCTGGAGTTGTTGTTGTGGCTATGGCTATGTTGTGGCTGGAGGTCATCGTCGATGGGGGAGTGCAGAGGAGGGGGGTGGTCGTTCCTTGCCAAGCCAGCATCAGCGATGGGAGAAGGCACGGTGTCCATGGCGTCGGGCATGCTGTTGTCTCTCTTCAAGGTCTGTGGTCTGTCTGCTATCTGTGTGTCAGATAGTGGCAGAGTAGATATGTGGGGGAGGCTGTAGTCTCGCTTCTTCTCAATCTGTGCTCTGAATGTGGCCTGTGCGTCAGACCATGGCAGGGTAGATTTGTGGGAGAGCGAGAAGAGAAGATTGTCCCTTAACAGTTTTGAGCCTAACCTGTTTGGGTGTAGGCCATCTGCTCTAAAAAGATATTTGCGGCCCCAGAACGAGTTGAAATTGTCAATAAAGCCCCTTCCTCTTTCATTGCAGACACTGGAAAGCCATGTATTCAGTGCAAGTAGACGACTGAATCTGTTTATTCCCCTGTCAACTGCTGGTATGGGTCCACTAATGAATGACTTAATGTGTATTTTGTCCAGTGTGTCCAATAGATCAGTGTAATCCCTCTTCAGAAGTTCTGACTGTTCTCTTCGAATATCATTAAGTCCTGCAGGCACAATAACCTGTGAGATGTTGGGGTTTTCCAATATGATTGTGGCTAGTTTCTGGTTGATATCACTAACCATCACATCTGAGAAGTAGCATGTTTTGAACTTCTTACCGGTTATATCCTTGATGGTTGAGTCTCCTATAATCAGAGTGTCTGGTTCATCTTCATTCTGTGAGATGGGCCCTTATTGGTTTGAGATGGCGGTGGCCGACGCATGCGCAGCTGGACTCCATGGCGACTGGTTCTTGTTCCATCTCTGTCCGCACCCTCCGTCCGGAAACATTTCGGGGCTCAGGGGTGTACGGGTGGCCGACGCATTTGCAGCTCGCCTCCATGGCGACTGGTTCTTGTTCCGTCTCTGTCTGCACCGTCCGTCCGGACGCATCTCTGGGCTCAGGGGTGCACGGGTGGCCGACGCATGCGCAGCCGGCCTCCATGGCGACTGGTTCTTGTTCCATCTCTGTCCGCACCCTCCGTCCGGACGCATCTCGGGGCTCAGGGGTACAATTCGGGGAGAGCCACCAAACGCCTCCACGGCTTCTATGAAGTAACCCCCTATGACGCGTGGGTCGCTACTTGTGTAGGCAGCTTTCAGCCATATGATTTTCTGTGAAAAGCCATCACTGCACCCACTGATGCAGATCCCATGTGGCTTTAATGTATCATAAGCATCTATATGCCAGATGTAGTTGGGTCCTGCGGCAAAATACTGTCTACGGCTGGAACTTCTGGAACGACGAATGGCCGATGCGTCAGGGTCCAAGGCTGAAAGAATAACACAAACATCATCCTTTTTTGCACGAATGCCATTTGACAAGCACTTTTGGCATTTTTTGGCATCCATCTGTATCCGTGAAGTCTCCCAGGTCCTTTCAGCTGGTGAATAATGAAATCTACTACTTCCACGAGATCAGCATGTACTTTACGCATCAAGCCATGCATTTTTAGCAGCCGTATTAGGTGTCTCTTGCTAATTATGATTCCATGCCTAACCGCGAGTGACTTAAGTATTTGATTATAATCCATCCCTAAATTAAAATAAAACAAAATTAATTCAAACTTTTCCATGTTCTTCAAGTTCTCCAAGTTCTTCAACGTATAGGCCTACAGCCGACAAGCTCCTATCTTGATCGTGGCCACAACACACTAATTCATGGCCACAAATTATTATTATGTGGCCACGAATTATTTTTGCGTGGGCACGAATTATTAATGTGTTGCCACAAATTATTATTCTGTGGCCACGAATGAATAAATAATCACCCATGTCACTAGAGGGGCACCGTAGAGGGGAATAGCGGTAGGCAAGATTTTTTTTCTAATTGAAGGCGGCAGTCCAAAGGCGGGGGGCAGCCTCAGCAAAAGCTCTGTCACCCCTCTGTTTTAATCTAGTGCAGGGGTGGCAAACAAATTTTCATCGAGGGCCACATCAGCCTAATGATTGCCCTCAAAGGGCCAGATGTAACTTTGAGGCAGTATAAATGTAGCTAAATGTAATGTAAAATAAATGCAACTACTCCTTAATGTTAAATAACTCTGGATTTTTGTTATTCAACTTACAAATATTACATATATATTAGCATTAAAGTAAAAATAAATGTTTGCTTGCTGCTCTGTTATAACATAAATCCTTTTAATTTGTCAGCTCATGAAACCCACATTACTCTATCAATCAACGATCAAACTATCCAAGTGAATAAGGATAAATAACAAGTTATGACATTCAATTTGTTCAAAACTTTTTTGTCATAGTTGAGAGGGGCAAGATAATGGTCCAACCAACAATTGTGAGCTTCTAAGAACATGTGTGACAGGTGTAGCATTTTACATAAACAAATGGCTGCACACAGTCTTGCAAGGGGAAACATCCAACTTATTGTGAACATTTGTCTGCATAAACACAGGGCTCTCAAGTCTCACGCATTCGGCGTGAGACACACACAATTCAACCCGTGCACATGCTCACACGCCACACTTTGTATTACTTACGCAGAGAAATTACCAGGACAGCGCTCACCAATTTGCGCCGCTATTTAACAGTGGAAAAGGTAGGAATCAAATGGGTTTCCCGTAGGGTAACCAGACGTCCTCTTTTGCCCAGACATGCCCTCTTTTTGAGACACTTTAAAAATAAAAAGAATGGCGGAATTTCAAAATCGTCCGGGATTTTATTAAAGCCTCATACATGTTCACATTGAATTTGCGTTGCGTTTCTCTGGGTCGTTCACAAACTAGTTAGGCTACGCCCTCCCCTACTCAGTTCTGTTTGCTTTGCATTGGTGGAAGTGAGTAGGGGGAGTGTTTAAGTAGAGCCTTCAGATTAGACGGTTTAACTTACTTAGTTACCGTCATGTTTTGTATTTTTTTTTTTACCATTATTGTTTTATGGGGACAAACATTAACACATTTCTCCTACAGGGGATTGATAAAGTTCTATCTATTGAACAGAAAGAAATACTTGGTCATACTTTACACACTTGACCACAGCATTGGCTTACTGAATGCCACAGATATATTTTAAGCATTGGACTGAATGCCACATAAATATATAATTATGTTTTTGCATGTTTGCAACGTTAAAAGTTGAGGGAAAAGCATATGCCTCTACTGGTGTTGCTTAAGCCAATAGCCTTTTGAGGCAGTGTTGTTTCTGAATAATAGTGTTAAGGGCCAATAATGCTTACTATCATACATTAGTCACCATTTGTATGCAGTCACCACTGCCCCGCCGCCGACAAAATCTCACTCTGAACTCAGTTCAAAACTTGAGAGGCCTGTAAACACATAAACCTGCAAACACTAAATACATTGCTACACATATAACATAGTATATGTAATAAACTCAAAATAACAACACATGGGTTGTCTCAGTTCACAACTATATTGGTCAAATTTTAAGGTGAAGTTGATGAGGAGATGCTGCCTGTCCTTTAACACACCACATGAATCCCCTCTTCACCATCCTCATCCATTGATCATGTTCTGAAAATAACAATCACAAAGCAAAATGCAAGCACAATCATTAAATTGCACACAGTTTAACTTTTCTTGTTCTTGGTTGAAATACATTTTATTATATTTTAATTAGGTTTTCAAAAATGCTTACCTATGTTTTTTCTGACCAGATGTCTGACACCTTTTTTCCATGGCCAGTGTGTCAATGTCTGGTTTTAGGTCTTGTGCTGAGGCATTCCGTAGAACAGCATGGAGGTTGTCATCAGTGATGCATTATCTGTGCTTGGTCTTCTTTAGATTCATGATTGAAAACATCTGCTCGCACAGATAGGTGCTCCCAAACATAGACAGAACATGGGCAGCATGAAGTCGAAGCTGTGGCATCAAACCAGGGGGCCAGGGGTTGATGGTAAAAGTCCTGGATTGCAGCATCCTGGAACTTTGCTCTCAGGCCACTATCGCTTTGAGGCTCTATTAACTCCATCTGAAGATGTTGGGGTGCAGAGCAGACGTTGGTGGTGAAAGGATTGGCAAAGATGGCAAAGCCTGAGTGCTGTGCTCTAAAGTCAGAGAAGCGCCTATCAAACTCATTCATTAACCGGCTCAGTTTGGTAGCTAGCAGAGTACATGAAAAAAGTACCAGGAAATGCGGCTGAGATGCTCTGACAAACAGGAAAGTGGGCAAGATTGTCCTGTTTCACTTGGTACGTCCATAGATCAAGTTTATGCTGGAAAGCCGTGATCATGTCGGACATCTGCCTGATGACTTCTTTGCGTCCCTGCAGCTTCTGATTCAGTTGGGCGAGATGCTCAGGTATGTCACACAACATAGTTAAGTCACACAGCCAGTTTAGATCTGACAGTTCAGACAAGGGTTTCCCTTTACTCTACATGAAAAGAGCAATATCTTCCCTAAACTCAAAAAATCTTTGAGGACTTTGCTCCTACTCAGCCACCGTACTTCTGTATGGTGCGGCACGTAGCCGTGCTCCGAGCCAATCTCCTGCAAGAACAGCTGGAACTGACGATGATTAAGGCCACATGCCCGAATGAAGTTCACTGTTTTCATGACTGTAGTCACTATATCATTCATCCCCAGCACCTTCCCACACAAAGCTTCTTGATGGATAATGCAATCATACGTTATCAAAGGTGTGTGACAGTTACTTTTTTGCATTTTCTCCTTCATTCGTCCAACGAAGCCCGCTTTTCCTCCACACATCGCAGGTGCACTGTCTGTAGTTAATCCCACCAACTTTTCCAGGGCAATGCATTTTTATTTCCGGACTTCTCCACTGCATCAAAAATGTCCTGTCCTGTGTGGTCCCACGCATGGCAGCAACATCCAACAGCTCCACAGTGACAGAAAGGTCAGACATGACGCCTCTACTAAAAATGGATAGCTGCGCTGTATCCGTGTTGTCTGTGCTTTCATCAAGAGCTAATGAAAAAGCTATGTAGCTGCGTGTCTCTTCGGCCAGCTGTGTTGCCAGGTTTCCTGCTAGTTCCTTAACTCGGTCACCGATGGTGTTTCTTGATAAACTGACATTTTTAGAAGTCTGTATCTGGTCGGGAAACACCTGCTCACAGACCTTCAGCTTCAAAAATGCCAGCGTAGATTGTACAACCGCCACTGCCTCATAATACAAAAGACATAGCGTTTTTTCTCCTTGAAGCACAAAGATATATTTGCCTTCCCAACTTTCTTGAAACAGCCTTCCATCTGCATCAGCTTTTCTCTTTTTGGACATTTTGGGATCATTGTTTGTATTTATTAAAATGGCACTGATGTGGAAAAACTGCAATCTAGTGGTGGGATGCCGTCACTTCACGGGTAACATGATCGGCATTATAAGATATTATTACACGGGTCTTCTCAATGCCGTGGAACGATCTGTTCACTTGCGTGGAGCGCTCCGTTCACTTGCATGCTTCACAACTTCCGACAGTGAATTATATTTGATAATTCACCGTTGCTAAGTATAATTGACCGCTGTCAAGGAAAAAAAATGAATTTTTGCCTCTAATGGATCTTTGGTATCACTCCGCAAGTAGTCCGATAACTTGTCAACCCCAGCATCTTCGGTTGCTAAGCGACTTCAACGTCTCTTTGGCGGACTATTAATCTGCTGATCAACACTACAAATGCTGGTAACAAATAAATTGTGAAAAGACACACCATGTGAAGTTTTTTTTTCGTTTTGGCATAATGTATAGAACATCGTTGGTCATTATCGAAAATAAGCCCCTTCAGGGCGAAGCAAGACACCTCAGCAGCGTGTCGGTGTTCTGTTCGCCCAGTCTGGGCTTATTTTCCCGATAATGACTGGTATTCGATACATTATCCCTTAGATCCAACCTTTTAAGCTCTCGCGGGCCACATAAAATGACGTGGCGGGACACATTTGGCCCGCGGACCTTGAGTCTGACACATCTGATCTAGCGCGTGGAACGTGCAGGAGACCCATGCTACATGATCTAAGGGACCTTGGAGCTGAGTGGTGATGGATGAGCTTGGTAATGTAGGGCAGGGCCAGACCAATTACGGCTTTAAAAAACATAAGTAGGGTTTTAAAATAATTCTGTGCTGGATGGGCAACCAGTGGAAGGATGCTAGGATGGGGGTTATATGATCCCGCTTTCTAGATTCAGTCAGTTGCCTTGCTGTGGAGTCCTGGACCAGCTGAAGGCGAGAGAGGAGTGATTGAGGGAGTCCTAGGTTTCGGGCGTTGCAGTAACCCAGCCGTGATGTGATGAAAGCGATTACCTTTTCCAGATTGTGAAATGATAAATGGGGTTTAATTTTATTAATGACTCAGAGCTGGTAAAAACTGCTGTTGACTACAGCAGCAATTTGCTTGTCAAAGCAAAAATTTGAGTCAAAGATGACACCCTTTCTGGTGTGGGGTTTGACGTAGAGGGAGAGAATACCTAGGTTGGCCATGCGAGGGGCTTTAGAGTTGGAAGGGCCAAAAGTAATGTCATTGTTATGTTGGAGGAAGTTACTTCCCATCCAAACATTTACCTCCTCAAGGCAGTCAAGGAGGGTCTGGAGCAAGTCCGCAGATCTGAGAGGAAGGTATAATTGCGAGTCATCTGCATAAAAGTGAAATGAGATGTTATGCTTTCTGATTATATTACCTAGAGGGAGCATGTATAGGCAGAAGAGGACTTGGCCTAAAATGGACCCCTGGGGGACCCCACAGGACACAGGGGCAGAGGTTGAGGAGAACTTGCCGATAGACACTGTGAAAGATCTATTGCTAAGATAAGAGGAAAGCCATTGAAGAGCTGTACTACTTATAACAAGCCACTGCTCTAGGCGCGACAAGAGGGTGTTGTGGTCGACAGTGGAAGGGCTCCAACATCTCGGAATGGTTTAAAAATTGTTGTGGCAATAGTTGTGATAAAACCACCTTTTCCAGGATTTTTGAAATAAAAGTTTTTTTGTTTTTTTTTGGACATTATGCATCCAGGTTATGTTTTTAAGCAGTGGCTGAACAACCACATGCTTAAAACTTGCTGGAACTAAACCCCTGGTCAGGCAAGAGTTGAGGATGACCTGACCGACCTGAACTGACAGACTCGCCTGAGAGAGCGGGTAGTGTCATCCAGCCATGGTTGAGATATGAGTTTGGGGCGTTTGAGCTTAAGGGGGGAAATAGAATCAAAAATTGCTGAGCATGAGGAGTTGAAAATACTCAGTGGTTCATCTGCACAAGGGGGGGGGGGGGGGGCACTCACAGTTAAAATGGAGGTAGCAATATACCTTGCCAGAAAGCTATCTGCAAACTGTTCAGCAGTGAAAGGGTCTATGTAGCGTGCGTAGCGATCAGGGGTTTTGGCTGTACATTGAGGATCAGAAATGTTAACATTGAATACAATAGGTTTGTGATCAGAAAAGTAAGCCTCCTCGACATTCACATTATCAATGGACAGGCCATGGGATAAAATTAAGTCTAGGGTGTGCCCGAGTACATGAGTGGACTGATTAATATGTTGCATAAAGCCATGAGAATCCAACACATAACATAATTCCTTTACCATAGGTTTATCTGGACAGCAGAGGTGGATATTAAAATTACCCAAAACCAACAGACGATCATGCAATGTTATTTGATGCGACAGAAAGTCTGAACATTTTGAAATGAAGTCCTTTGGTTTCGGGGCCTGTAGACCAGGGCACACACACCCGACAGAAAGTAGCCATAATTTGAATCTATTCCTAAAACCAAAGCAACACCACAAACCCTCCCGGAAGACCTAGGCGTGCTAAGGAAGGAGGCATTAGTTGGATAAAGTTCTCCAAAGACGGATGTTTCACCCGTGCCCGCACCTTTCCAAGTCTCCGTTAAGAAGAGGAAATCCAAGTGTCGTTGAGTAAAAAAGTCATTTAAAAGGAACGTCTTATTAGACGTTCCTTTTAAATGAGACGTCTTATTAGACGTAGTCAAAACGCTGTGCCGGGGTGATCAGAGGCAAGGAGATAATGTTGCAAGGAAAATGAAATATTGTAAATGATGTATGAACTGATACAATGGGTAAAACATGTATGATTAATTAGAATTCAACCATCAGTGGCCAAGCCTTAATTTCATGGCCCCGCATCTTCTTGAAAAGTTCAACATGAAACCACAAAAATGTTACTCAAACAGTTTTGTGTCCGACATGTCAGACCGAAAGATGCGACCAGAAACGATAATTTGAAAAGCCTTCCTGAACCAACTGTAGAAGAAGGCGTACACCAATGGGTTGACAGTGGAATTAAGATACCCCAGCCACAGTTGTGTTTCGAAAAAGTTAGACGGAATGGAGTAGCCGATGAAGGGGTTGATGATGTTAAGCATGAAGAACGGCGTCCAGAAGGAAAGAAACACGCCCATGATGAAGGCCAGCGTTTTGGTGGCTTTCCTCTGGTGCTTGTCCACCTTGGAGGTGCTGGTGTTCTGTAGGCCTATTGTGCGTACTTGTCTCTGGGCCACCATGTAGATCTTCAGGTAGATGCCCAACATGATGACCCCGGGGATGTAGAAGGAGATAATGGATGACACGGTGCTGGACACCCTGCTCTGTAATAAAACACACCCTCCTTCACACGCCACATAGTTATAGTAGAACTCCTCAATTCCTAGTATATTCAGCTCGAGGAAGATCATCCCAAAGCCGACAACAGCAGAGACACACCATGTGACCAGGATCATGATGACTGCTGTGTGAACCGTTATCTTACGGGGGTAGAGCAGAGGGCGGCACACCGCATAATAGCGGTCGATGGATATGAAAGACAGATTCAAGATAGACGCGGTACATAGCAAGACGGAGGAGCTGTTGTAGATCTTGCAAAAAATCTCCCCGAAGTACCAGCATTTTTCAATGGAAAGAATCATTCCAGGGAACATGACCATGACCGCCAGCAGGAGGTCGGTTACAGCCAGGGAGAGGGTCAGATAGTTGGGAGGTGTGTGCAGTTGCTTGAAGTGAGCGATGGCCACAATCACAAAGACGTTTCCCAGCAATGTGAGGACCAATGCAGACCCCAGGCCAAAGTAGAGGGTGACGCGGACAGCAAAGGGGTAGACCGTCTTCAGACACGAGCCATTCCCGTAGCAGAACTCCGGCTCCATCGACCTGGGAAGGGGGAGGGGAAGGCAGTGGAAGGGAAGTGTGGGGGAGAGACATGGTTTTTGTATATAAGGGTCATTGTTTCCGCTACCTGAGAGAGACATTATTTCATCAATGATGTAAAACATAGTTTGGGGGCACCCATATGGCACAACATACATGAAACGTGTCATAGAACAACATACAACATACAATTTAGATGATGATAGTGAAGCGGGTTTATGTAAACAAAAGGAATGCCTAATGAATGGGGTTACAGCAAGAGCCAAACGTGCTTTTTTGTGTCTTATAAACACAAACAAAAAACCTCAATAAATACACACGGTAAGACTTCTGCTCCACAGTCATTGCCTATAGGTGTCCCAAAGGCAGCGCTCATGAGCTCCTCCCTAGCTAACTGCTGAACATGACAGTTGTCAGGGTCGCCGCCAGGATTGTATTCTATAGTACGCACAGTCCCCCAAAAACCGGTGGTTACCGCCGATATGTTACTCGTAGACAAAGACATGTTAGAAGTCAACTACAACAACATTGATTGTAGCTATTAAAATTTCCAGAAATACGTGCGCAGCCGAAATTTACAGATCAATCGCCACATTTGCAAAGCAAGGCAGTGGGGAACATTTTCCACGTTAACGAGATGACAAAATTATCAACTGAAGAAATACACAGCAAAAGTGCAATTGGTTACAATTGCAAGAAGCATTGTAGGCAGAAATAGAAAAAAAGGAGGCGGACAGTTACTGTGTGTTCACATCGTAAGCTGTAAAGCGTTTTGAGCGATAAACGCCCATTCACTTTCTATTAGACATGAGCGATAGGAGCGATAAAACGCTAAAGATGTAAAGCTGTAAATGAGAGTTGAAAACAGCTAAACTCTATGCAAATGAGCTAGTAGCGTTTCGGCTGTAAATGACCGCCAGCCAATCGGAATGTAGATGTCTCTCGCCGGCGTGGGTCCCAGTAAACATACACGAGAACTTAAGTTCCTACCATATATTTGTTCCTTCATCATGGTGTGTGAGAGAATAATTGCGGCTATTGCAAGGCATCGTATCTGTCCGCGATTGCATAGCCAACGTGGTCTTATCATAGCCCGAGCATTAACTAAAAAACACATAGAAAGAATAAAGCATCCAGCATATGATTTCAACAATGTATGAGCACATACACAATCCGCATTATGCAAAAGGGATGGTCGCACAGTGGAGTGCTGATGGAAACCAGCGGACAAGCGGTGGGTGGAGATGTGCGCGCATTTCAGAAGGAGGGAGTTACCACACAAAAAATTATTTCAAATTTGTCAGTTTGCCGTGTGTCTGCCTGGCACAAATGCTCCCGTTGAGCGGATCTTTTCCATAATAAACAATACTACACACACACACACACACACACACACACACACACACACACACACACACACACCTACACACACACACACACACACACACACGATAGCGATCAACTAAGCTATAATCTAGCACAGGGGTGTCAAACTCATTTTCACCGGGGGCCACATCAGCATAATGGTTGCCCTCAAAGGGCCACATGTAAATGTAAAATAGTATGTAACCAAATATAATGTATAATAAATGTAACTACTCCATAACATATTGTTTAATTACCTTCTGCATTTATTACTTATAGAACTTACAAACATAACATATGCATAGATGAGAAAAAAATGTTACTATAACAATAATCCTTTAAATTTGTCCGGTTAAGAAACCCACATTACTCCATTGATCAACGATCAAACTATTCAAGTAAATAAAGAAATATATTATCAAAACACAAGTTATGACATTTACTTTGTTTAACTTTTTTTTTTACACAGTCGGGAGGGTCAGAATAACATACAACCAACAGTATTGAGCTACTAAGAACATGTGTGACAGATGTAGTATTTTACAAAAATAAATGGCTGCACACAGCCTTGCAAGAGTAAACATTTGTCTGTCTTATCATAAACACATACACCTGTAAACAACAAATACATTGCTACACATAAAGTAGTATATGTAATAAACTGAAAATAACAAAATAAGTTCACAACTATGAGTCGGAAATGATGAGGATATACTGCCTGTCCATGAACACACCAAGTGGATCCCCTCTCCACCATCCTCATCCATTGATCATGTTCTGAAAACAACAAACACACAAAAAAATGCAAGCACAATCATTAAATTGCACTCAGTTTAACTATTATTATTTTTGATGGAAATACATTTTATTACCATATATTTTAATTCGGTTTTAAAAATGCTTACCTATCTGTTTTCTGGCCAGATATCAGACACCGTTTTCCTTTGACCAGTGTGTCGATGTCTGGTTTTAGCTGTTGTGCTGTGGCAATCCGTAAAACAGCGTGGAGGTTGTCATCAGTGATGCGTGATCTGTGCTTGGTTTTATTTAGATTCATTATTGAAAACATCTGTTCGCACAGATAGGTGCTCCCAAACATGGAGAGAACACGGCAGCATGAAGTCGAAGCTGTGGCATCTCACCAGGGGGCAGTAGACGGTAAAAGTCCTCGATTGCGGCATCCTGGAACTCTGCTCTTAGGCCACTGTCGCTTTGAAGCTCGATCAACTCCAGCTGAAGGTGATGGGGCACACTGCTGACATCGGTGGTGAAAGGACTGGCAAAGATGGTAAAGCCCGACTGCTGTGCTTTGAAGTCAGAGAAGCGCCGATCAAATTCATCCATTAACCGGCTCAGTTTGGTAGCCAACTTGGCACATGAAAAAACACCGGGAACTGAGGCAGAGATGTTCTGACAAGCAGAAAAGTGGGCAAGATTGTCCTGTTCCACTTGGCACTTCCATAAGTCAAGTTTACGCTGGAAACATTGGATCATGTCGGACATCTGCGTGATGACATGGTTGCGTCCCTGCAGCTTCTTATTCAGTTGGGCGAGATGCTCACTTATGTCACATAACATAGCAAAATCACACAGCCAGTTTGGATCCGACAGTTCAGCCAAGGGTTTTCCTTTACTCTGCATGAAAACAGCAATGTCTTCCCTCAGCTCAAAAAATCGTTTGAGGACGTTGCTCCTACTCAGCCACCGCACTTCTGTATGGTACGGGACGTCTCCGTGCTCCGAGCCCATCTCCTGCAAGAACAGCTGGAACTGCCGGTGATTCAGGCCACGCACCCGAAAGAAGTTCACTGTTTTCGTGACTGTGGTCATTATATTATCCATCCCCAGCACCTTCCCACACAAAGCTTCTTGGTGGATAATGCAATGATAACTTATCAGAGGCGTGTGACAGTTACTTTTTTGCATTTTCTCCTTCATTAGTCCAACCAAGCCCGTTTTTACTCCACACATTGCAGGTGCAACATCTGTAGTTAATCCCACCAATTTTTCCCAGGGCAATCCAGTTTTACTCACAGACTTCACCACCGCTTCATAAATATCCCGTCCAGTTGTGGTCCCATGCATGGCAGCTACATCCAAGAGCTCCTCGGTGACAGAGAGGTCCGACTTCACGCCTCTAATAAAAATGGAAAGCTGTGCCGTGTCCCTGTTGTCTGTGCTTTCATCAACAGCTAATGAAAAAGCTGTGTAACTGTGTGACTCTTCCGCCAGCTGATCTGCTAGGTTTCCTGCTAGCTCCTTGACTCGGTCCGCGATGGTGTTTCTTGACAAACTCACATTTTTAAAAGCCTGCATCTGGTCGGGGCACACCTGCTCACACACCTTCAGCATACACTGCTTCACAAAGGCACCCTCTGAAAAAGACTTGGAAGTGCGGGCGATTTCTTCAGCTACAATAAAGCTAGCTTTCACAGCCGCATCGTTTTTGGCTGTGGCTTTTGTGAACAAATTCTGTTGCGATCGCAGGTTGCCTTTTAACTCTTTAACTATCGCTTTTTTTTCTTGAAGGCTAACTTTAGCATACTTGGCTCCGTGTTTGGTTTCATAATGCCGACGTAGATTGTACTCTTTGATGACCGACACCGACTCAGAACACAAAAGACATACCGGTTTTTCTCCTTGTAGCACAAACATATATTCGCCTTCCCATCTTTCATGAAACAACCTTCCATCTGCGTCAACCTTTCGCTTCCTGGACATTTTGGGATCATGTGTGGATATTTCTCATGGATATTTCTGCTCAATCTCACTTGTTGCATTAATTAAACACTGTTGTGGACACAGCGATCTAGTGGCAGAATGCCGTCACTTCGCGGGTAAAATATAAAATAAATAAAACAACCTTTTTTTTAACGACGAATCAAGCACTCGCGCAGGAGACTCGCGCGGCAGACTCGCGCGGCAGACTCGCGGGCCACATGAAATGACGTGGCGGGCCACATGTGGCCCGCGGGCCTTGAGATTGACACATGTGATCTATCATATAAGCAATCGCTCCATTAATTAGTTATTCAGTGTTCCATGTATTTATGCTTATTATTCTTTTTCTATTGACCAAACTTATGAATATCTTGTGTTTTTGTGGCTCGGCATCAGCAGCAGCACTTGCCTCAACTACACGCGTGCAGGCAAAAAGCGCGGCTCCTTTAAATGGAAAAGCAAAAACGCAAGAGCGATAGGAGCTGTAAATATTTTGGACAGCGTTGCGTTTTGAGCTATTCAGCGATTTTGCATATTTTACAGTTTTGGGTGTGAACGTACAGTTAGAGCTAATTACAAAGACATAGCCTTTGTAAGGAATCCTCTAAGTCTACTCCGGCACAGATATAGGATGTCGGGCTATTCCAGCTGCAGAGTGCAAATGCACCTGCAAGACAGAAGCAGGGGTGGAGTGGAGGTGTAAGCAGAAACACACGGCAGCACTTTTAGACCATAGGCTATTTCTCATAATTCTAGAGTAGTGCCAATCAATAAAACCTTATTCGGAATCAGAGAAAGTTTGCTATTTTTTTATTTTTGTAATATGGAATTATTATAAAAATGTACACACAGTGCGTTCAGGATTACGCCGGCACCACTTGTTGCGGTGAATTATGTCTTAAGCATCTCTGTGCTTGCTCACTACAATAGCGTTTAATAATGACATTCTGAAAGTTGTGTAATTTCGTCTGCCATCATTATCAATCTGACAGAGCTTTGTCGGCTTTGACAAAAGGAAATACATTCTTACATTGCTAAATGCAGGCCCACACCTGAGTTTGTATCAGTACCCTTTAGGGCCCTCTTGTTAAATGAGTCATGTTGATGAGTCACAATGTGGTACAGCAGGACCTCTTCAAAGCCCAATCCATTCCGTGACGCAATCATTAGTAAACAGTCACTTCTTAGTTTACATGTTAGTTTTGTTTCTATTCATGAATACAGAGCCCATGTATAATATTCAATTATTTTATGAGGAAAAGCTTAGACTATACCAAATATACTATTACCAATAATACAATGCATTTGTTTTTTACATTGTTCAGTGAGAAATGACCAGTGATTGACTGTTAATAATATCTGGCACATCGTATTGCATTCAGTCATGTAGTTATTGGCTTATGCAAAACCAACATATGTGCTTTCAATATTGCTAAATATTCCTCATTCAGAGCAAAAGGGTTATGCCACACCACAGTCCTTAATCCATTGTTCAGTTAGAAATGACTGATGATTAATAATGGTTATCATAAATAATGGTTAATAATATCTGACACTGATGTCTGACACTTATTGCAATCAGCCACAACATCATGCTATTATCAGCTAATTTATTCTTATTCATACTTGCTAAATGTTCCTCATTCAGAGAGCAGAAAAAAATGTGCCACAGTCAGTCAATTATAAACAACTACAACATGAAATGAGAGCTTCATGAACTGTAATTATGTTGTAGTTGTTTACAATTAAGGATTGTTGCAAGATGTTTTTTGCCATATGAATGAGGAATAAAAAGGTTCCAAAGTATTTATCCATAATTCTAAAAAAAAGAACAACATGAGATACTACTTAAGAGGTAAAGGAACTGTATTTCGGTCTTTGTATAAAACCATAGAATAACTTCATCGTCTCTGCTCCACTAATTTTAGAGTCCAGCAATATTTTGTCTCACACAAATAAAATAAGTTATCAAATATAAACTCATAGATATAATATTTAATAGATTAAATAGTTTAAATTGTAAAAAAGCATTATGTAGGCTTACCTCAGTCTATTCTCAGGTATACTCAGTGGATATTAGCAGGATGGGCTTTATATATGTATTGTCATTTCAAGATGACGACATGTCAAAACAGTAAGCCACTGCTCTGACTGGGCCATTTCCCTGGACTCTGTGGCCAGAAGCAACAACAATCTCTAAGGAAAGGGCCCTGAATGGCAACATCGGCAACGTTGAGGGCGGGATGTTGTGAGAAAGAGACACATTAGGACCACACATTTTTGCCGCAGAATTCTAACAAAAAAAAATCACAGATACAGATTCCGGTTTTAATGCCATCTCAGCAAAAAGTGTCCTGGGTTTATTTAAAAAAACAACACAACAAGGGTATTTAAAGCATAAACACTGACAATCAGTATTAGATAAAGAGCTTTACATGAAAATGAAGGGTCATTGAGACATATGCTTTTGATCTTCACTCGATTTACTCCCAAAGTTGGGGGATATTTTACCAGTTGAGAACAACATTAAAATTGAGCCATTGCAATCATCATTCACAGTTTCCAGTTTTCTGAAGATTTCTGGAGGTGAAGCAAATGGATTTTATCAAACCCTACCACATAATTTATTTTAAATGAAGTTAGTTGAAGGTATACCTATTGCCTCTCTGAAGATGCTTGGTAAATAAAAGGCCAAATTTGCCATGATGAATTGTATAACAATAAATAATATTAGCCGAAGATCCAGGTCATTTGGAAGTTGTGTGATAATGTTACCTATTTTGTGGCTGTATGTTAAATGAATCAGACTAGAATATGTGTCAAGTATATATATCCAGCATGATACGGTCTGAGATTTACTGATTAATCCCGTGTATCGGGGTAGTGCTACTATCACCTCACCTCCTATATAACAGGTGTGGGTACTGTGGCAAGTCTGGCAGCTCAGCTCCCGGAGTACAATATTAGATATAATATTATATAAATAACCATATACA
Organism: Pollachius pollachius; assembly: GCF_949987615.1. Classification (NCBI taxonomy): domain Eukaryota; kingdom Metazoa; phylum Chordata; class Actinopteri; order Gadiformes; family Gadidae; genus Pollachius; species Pollachius pollachius. The sequence continues at coordinate 21,404,834 of NC_136936.1, forward strand.
ATATTATTATTATTATTATTATTATTATTATTATTATTATTATTATTATTATTATTATTATATGATATAAATATAGAGCTCCAGGAGTCCACAAACGGCACCCATCCCTTCTCCTCCATGCTGTAGTTCAGTCTGACAGCTCATTGGTCAATGGGCAACAGCTCATTTGCATTAAAGCTACAGACACCAGAAACATTGCATTCTGAAGGGTCTGAATCAGGGGAATAGCGGTAGGCGAGATTTTTTTTCCTAGAAGCTATTTCCATCAAACAGCTTCAAAAACATGTTTTCTGGAACTCAAATACTATGTTTACTTTTTGGGAAAACACCATAATATGTCTTCCTTTAAGTTAATTTTGTTGGCACCTCTATTATATTATTTACGGTAGCCGTTAATCGACTTGTTTGGACTTCCTTGAAACATGGACCTACCGTAAAGGCACAAACTTCGAAACAGTCTTTTTTAATAAACTCACGCTACACTAACTAAGTTATTGATGCTTTGCTTTATGTGTAGGGACCCTAATCATGCAACTACAGAGGTTTGGTGCTATTTTGAGCTATATCAGCAAAAAATAGCTGCATTTTTGAAGCTATCTTAATGCTTCAAAAATGCAGATTTTGAAGCATTCGCTGTGCTCCTAGCCAATAACATGGAAGCCAAACATTGCGCCAGGCAAACTCTATACTCGATTTTCAATGAAAAAAGTATCTGGAGGGCTTATTTGATGGGTTTACATGCCAAAACAAAGACCCTGGGTTTAATTTTCGCCAGAATTACACTTTAACCTAGTCATGAAAAAATCACATTGATTTAAATAGTCAAAAAAATCATATATTAAAAAGATCACATAGATTGAAATAGTTAAAATAATGAAAATATGGAAAATACAAAATGAAGTAGTAAAATAAAATACAAGACACAACACAAGTAAGTAAAATAAAAGCTAGAGTAAAGGAGCACTGGTGCAAGAGTGGGTTAGTGAAAGGCACATGCAAACTGTTTGGTTTTTAATCTGGATTTAAAAATGGAGTTGGTGGGAGAAGTCTTGATACCTAGTGGTAGGCGGTTCCATAGACGGACCGCATAGCAACTAAAAGCTGTTTCTCCCTGCTTGGTGCGGGCACTGGGTTGTACCAGTTAGTATTTTTCTACCGATCTTAGTGATCTGAAGGGACTGCACATTTTAAACATGTCTGCTAAATACAGAGGTCCTTCGCCATTAAGTGATTTAAAAACAAGCAAAAGGGCTTTAAAATAAATTCTGTAGGTCACAGGTAGCCAGTGTAGGGATTTTAAAACTGGTGTAACGTGACCTCTTTTTTTGGTTCTGGTCAGTAACCTTGTAGCTGCATTTTGAATCATTTGGAGAGGTTTGATTGTTATTTGGGGAGAACAGTAAAAATACCATTACAGTAGTCCACCCTGCTGGAAATGAATGCATTAATAACCTTTTCTTGGTCTCCTGGTGATATGAATTTTTTACCTTTGTGATATTTTTTAAATGATAAAAAGCAGTTTCCGGTAATGGCGGCGGGCTAGGCAGCGTTGTTTATCTACCCTCCACTAAACTTTGATAAAAACTGTGTTTGAAACATAATATACGACCACGAAAAGTGAGTAGCGTGTTTGGCTTTGGAAAAGAGACCGAAAATCGTCTACAGCAACGAAAATGACCAGACCAAAATAACGCAAGCAAGCAAAAATGTTGGATTATGGCTTGACTAAAACTGGCGGGGAAGCTAGCGATAGCGCTAATGAAGCTGAACCAGAAGATGGAGACTTAATAGCAGGCAAGTAAATCCTTGAAGCCATCAAAGAATGATTTCTCAGACAGGTTTGATGGGGTAATAAGTGCAATTGATGAAGTGAGAAAGGCGATAAGCGTCTGCACAGAGCGTGTTACGAGAGCAGAGGTCCACATTTCCAACACGGAGGACGAGGTGGTTACACTCCAAGCTAAGGTCCGAAAACTTGAACATGATAAGAGAGAGCTGCAAGATAAAGCTACGAACCAAGAGGCAAGGTCCAGGCGCAATAACCTGAGGTTGGTTGGCCTATCAGAGAAGACAGCGGGGGGATATACTTGTGGCTTTCTCGAGAAGTGGATCCCAGAGTCGCTGGGCATCACAACACTAACGTCTGGTGTTTTTCTGGAGAGAGCCCATCGCACAGGTCCGAACCGAGAGCCCGATGCACCCCCAAGAGCAATCATAATGAGGTTCCTGATGACAGAGATAAGGTGGCCGTACTCAGAGCAGCCAGAGCCCAATTGCAACTTCTCTACAAGGATAAACAAGTACGCTTCTACCAAGACCTGCCACAAGAAGAGCACAAGAAACAGAACAGTTTTGCGATTCCAGACAGAGGCTTCGTAGCTTGGGGATTCGACACGGCTTGCTGATTCCTGCTAAAATGCTGATGACCTACAAGGACAAAACGCATACTTCCTCCACAGAAGTGGAGGAATGTATTCGGAAAATCAAAGAGGGAAATGGGACTGGTTGACTGTACGCCAACGTGAAACGTTGCAACGACCATGGCAGAGAATGCACACCCTGCAGCCAATCAATATTGAGCAATCCCCCAGACCGTGGTATAAGGGCAAGTAAGTTTGTTTATATGCAATGTTTCGCAGGACTGAAACTGAAACTGCCGTATATGTTTAACAGTGTATTTTGCTCGTTTGGTTCAGATAAAAATGGCTAATCCGTTTTACTCACGCACCCATGATCCAAGATCTGCACCCCGTGACCTCCCAGCAACCACGCTGCTAATATAGCACACCTGCCACCTACTGGCGACCCATGGGTACCACACCTTCAAAACCACACTGACAAACTGTCGCTGCAACACTGCACACTGTATTTGAACCACAAATAATAAATGAAACACATGAAACATATGGAAAACACATACACTTGAAGAAATACTCAGTTCAAGGAGCATCAACAGACCCTTTGCGCCACATAGGCTTATTTCTCTTCTCCCAGGGGGGGACGAGAGTCAGCTTAAAGAAGCTGTGGAGGTCACCAATCTCCTTAACCTGCTTCAGCCAAAGACAGAGCCACTCTTCGGGGCACGTCACCGCTTTCAGTCTCCGAGGCCCTGGAAGCCCAAGACTGCCCTCAACTCTGCTTTGCAGCAGCGCCTCGGTCCTTCAAGGAGAGAACCCCTATGCCTGTCAGTCTCAGGAGCATGGTCCAGAAGGGTTAAGATACATCCTGCGTCCTAAACCTGCCTTCTTGCCTAAGGTCCTACCGGAAGGCTATGTTAACCAGCCATGGGTGGACGATTGTCGAAACAAGGCTTGTTTCGTCCTTTGCCATCTGTGTTGGCATATTCCACAGGAGGTGTCTCTACCACTATCCCCTAGTTCCTGTGGCTACTCACAATCTACTAGAGCGCATTTTGTGTCCTAACCCTGCCTTCTTGCCCAAGGCCCTACAGGAAGGGTATGTTAACCAGCCGTGGCTTTTACCCTCCTTTCTACCTCTTGTGGAGGGTTCCTCCAGTGTTTTGTCTCCAGTTAGGGCCTTGAGCACTTATGTTGCAAGGAGCTGAGCTATCCGTAGGTTGGATTAGCTGTTTTTGTATTATGGTGAACAGGTTATCCTTTGTGTGTTGGCACATTCCACAAGAGATGTCTCTACCTCTTGGGCTATGCTTAGTGGTGTACCGCTTTCGGTCATTAGTGCCTCTGCCGGTTGGGCTTCAGTTAGCACTTTTGATAGGTACTACAAGGGTTAACTTGACTTCCGCCAATAATGTGGGACTGCCTGTGCCCATCTTTTCTTAGTGGTGAATGACCTTTTGTTGTTCTTCCATATTGGCATGTGGGGGTTGTGTTCCTTTGGTTGGTCTTCACTCACTGATTGATTTGGTACTGTATTACCATAATCGAGGGATTAAATATAGTTGAGCAAAACTAAGGTTACCTATTATAGCCACGGATAGTGATTTAATTGGATCAATCCAATCCTCCTTGCGGTGAGCATGATAGCCTCGAAAAAGGACACAAGAATGAAGGTTACCGTGGCACTATCCCGATAAAGGGGAATAATATGTAATCTTATCTCAAAGCGTATTCTGCCACACGGAAGGATACTATATTGGAGTGATCCAATTAGTTCTCATAACCGTTGTAACAATAGGTAATCTTTGTTTCTTTGCTTCAACTGCAGACCAGGTGAGTCCAGACAGAACAGCCCATGACCAATGTAAATGGGTGACCTTTATATTAAAAGACATGTACCATGCGTATGTCATTATCAAACAATGCTGATTGCATTCATAATGTTGCTTTGGAGTTCGCATGTGCTTTTCCATTGTTGCGAGCAAGCTACATTCTGTTAGCTGTCACCGTCGTGCAACTGTTTAACTGCAAAATTTAGTAGCTATATTGGTTATGCACTCAATGGCCTTCCCCTTCCAAAGAAAATGTGTCTTTGTTAAGCAAGAACAATGAGGCAAAATCGTTCTTGTGCCTGTTTCCAGTGCAGTGAAGAGATGGCTCACATGGAGCAACGAGTCCAGCGGCGCATCATTTAAAGCCCTCGCCATGGCAGTTGGTGTCTCACATGTGTTTGAATGTTTCAAATGTAACGTTGTTGGTGTTCTTATCTTGATTTTTTAAAATCTTGGACTATCTATTTTTTTAAATCATTGAGTAATGTAATACTTGCCGGTTTGCTGGGTGGCATGAAACTGCATTACAGTCTGATATATTTGTGTCTCATTAGAACGAGAGTTACGTATGTAACTATGGTTCTATGAATTCTGGATGAGGCAGTGCTTAACACTGGATGTTTTCCATCGCGCATGCGCAGGTTGAGTATTTAATATCAACAAAGTCACACGTCACCGGGGACGGGGATCGGGCCACCCGTCTATATAAGCCCACGTCACTCTCCAAGATGTCCCTTCAGCATCTTCTCGCAAGATTCCGAGTGACAGAGAACTCTGGCGGTCATCCAGAATTCATAGAACCGTAGTTACATACGTAACTCTCGTTCTATTTCATTCTTACTGAACGCCAGAGGTAGTGCTTAACACTGGATGACTATTACCAACGTAGTCACGAGGAATCCTGTACCCACCTATTAGGAAGGGTACAGGATGGTTCCTGAAAAAAAGCTGCAGCCACTGCGTGGTGAGCAGCTACATTGACCCTGTAAAATCGGGCAAAGGTGCAAGCTGAAGCCCAGGAGGCCGCTGCACAATTCTCACTTAGAGGCACTCCTCGTAGTGCTGCCCAGGAGGTTGAGACACTCCTGGTGGAATGGCCTCTGATGTAAAGAGACAAAGGCAGTCCTCTTGACTTGTATGCCTCCTCAATTACCTCCACCACCCACTTGGAAAGCCTCTGTCTGGACAGCGCTTGCCCCTTCCTCGGGCCCCCGTAGCAGACAAACAGGCCATCAGACTGGCGAAAACCAGCAGTTTCCTGTATGTAGCATCTCAAGTCTCTCACTGGGCAGAGTAGTTCTGCTGAACTAGCTTCCTCATCCAGTGGGTGTGAGGGGCCATCAGCTGCTAGCTCTATGACCTGATTATAGTGGGCCGAAGGCAGTCTCTTTGGAAAAAAAGATGGGTTAGGCCACAGTGCCACCCCTGTGCCCTCTGAGTTCCAGCGTATACACTGTTCACTCACTGGCAACGCATACAGCTCACTCACACGCTTGGCTGATGTGATCGCTAGAAGAAAGGCAACCTTTGCCAACAGCCATTTCAGTGGCGTCTGATCAAGGGGTTCAAAGGGGGAGACGGAGGGCTCCAAGTACCAGAGGTAGGTCCCATGAGGGAACCTTGACAGCCCGTGGGGGTTTCCTCCGTTCGGCTCCTTTAAGAAATCGGGTCACCAAAGAATGAGACCCCACCGTCTGGCTATCAACCTTAATGTGCCTGGATGAAATGGCAGCCACATAGACCCTTAAAGTGGAAGCAGATAGCTTCCTTTCCAGTAAGGACTGCAAAAAACGCCGTATAATTGGCACTGAGGAACACTCCGGTACTGCTCTCTGAGCCTCACACCACTTTGCAAATATCTTCAACCTGTCAACATAAAGTGCCCTGGTGGAGGGTGCTCTTGAGTCTATGATGGTTTGAACTACCTCCTGGTCACATTCCATTATAAATGGATCAGGCCCCTCAAGGGTCAAACCCATAGCTGCAGGCACTCTGGTCTGGGGTGCCAGATGTGGCCCCCCAGTTGTGAGAGCAGGTCCCGCCTCTTCGGCAGGCACCATGGATCTCTGCTGTGCCATATTTGCTCCATATTGCCTCTACTACCTCTGGGTGGAGTCGCCACTCCCCCGACGGAGGTCTCTGGCGTGAAAGAAAGTCTGCCACCATGTTCTGTGGCCCTGGAAGGTACATAGCCCTGAGGCTGGAAAAGTAAGGGAGAGCCCATACAAGAAGTTGCTGTGCAACCTGTAATGGCTGAGCCGACCTTGTGCCCCCTTGGTGGTTCACATTGTAGACAGCTGACTTGTTGTCACATCGTACCAGAACATGTTTGCCCCTCAAATATGGCAGGAATTTGCAGAACGCTAAATAAATAACACGGAGCTCAAGCACATTTATGTGCTGTGTCCTGTGCTGCGCACTCCAGAGCCCTCTCAACGGCCTGTGCTGCCACACTACCCCCCAGCCAGAGAGTGAAGCATCGGTCACCACCACCTCGCGGCGTGAGGGGATCGAACCCAGTGTGACACCTTTGGCAAGATATGCCCTGCGTCTCCAGGGTTGTAATGCCAGGAAGCATTGACTGGACACCCTGACCTTCCTGGATCCGTGCGATCTAAGTGGAGGTCATTGGTCCAAACTTGGAACGGCCACAAGTGGAGGAGGCCCAGTGGCTCTATTGACATTACTGACGTCAGCATTCCCAACAGCCTGAGAAAAAGGCTGTACCTTGCCATCCTGTCCTCCCGATCCTCCTGAAAAAGCAGGAGGATCTGGAGTATGGCCTTTACCCGCCGCGGGGACAGGAAGGAAAGCATTTGGACGGAGTCCAGGGTTATGCCAAGGAACAGTACCTGTTGGCTGGGTATTAGACAACTTTTGCCATAGTTGACTGTAAGACCCAACCTTTCCACATGGCCTAGGAGGGCTGTGGTGTCCTGCTCTGCCCGTTCCTGGGTTGGTGCGCAAATAAGCCAATCGTCCAGATAAGGGAGGATTTGGATTCCGGTGGCTTGCATTGGTGCGAGCGCTGCCCGCATGCACCTTGTGAAGATCCGTTGGGCTAGGGATAACCCAAATGGGAGGACCCTGTACTGGTAGGCCCGCCCTTCGAATGCGAAGCGTTCACAGGTATGGCCTGTGATGTGGTGCTATCGGGACGTGAAATTATACATCCTTTAGATGTGAACCAGCTTTGCCGTGCAACGGCCTGGAGCACTTCCGCTGTCTTTAGCATGTGAAAGGGCAATACTTTCAGAAAACTGTTCAGCCCTCGAAAGTCCAGTATAGGGCGAAATCCACCTCTTTTTTTGGAACTAAAAATTACACCTTGCTGTGTCTGAGGATCTACGATCTCGATGGCCTTCTTCTCCAGGAGGGTGGATACCTCCTGGACGAGGGCCTGTCGCCTTGTGGGATCGCTGAATGTAGTCAGTCTGATCCCCCTGAAAACTGGGGGCCGGCATCGGAATTGGAGATTTTAACCCTGGGAAAGCGTGGCCACCATCCAAGGGTCTGTAGTGCAACTTCCCCAGCAGATGAGCTGCTGCTGGGCGAAGAGCCCGACGCCCGGCCCTGAGCCATCAGTATCTGCCCCCGACCCCTCTGTGCCTGTGGTGCTGGCCTTGTGGGAGCCCGACGGGTTTGATAGGGTCGCTCAGGAGCTGGTGAGGTCCTGGGATGACCAGTAGGACGTGCTGGCGGCATAGGATGATTGCTGCCATAACCTTGTGGAGGCGGCTGTCTCAGTAGGGATGTAGCTCCCCGAAGGCTAGCAATCTGCTGCCGTGTCTAGTTAGCTTGGATGCCACGATACGAGGCCTGTTGTGCTGCTGGACCAAATAGCTCTCCCAGAACTACCTGGCGGCGAGCCAGCGTAAGCGACGACATCAGCCTACCAAGCTCTCTGGTCATGAAGGCAAACGCCTGCAAAGACGTGCCACTTAGGCTCTGCACTGAAGTATCTGCACTGGATGATGGCAAGGACTGAGACAGGGCCAGTATCAAATCGGAAGAGGGGATCCTGATACGGCCCATATGTGCTGCTGTGTCATAGCATTTCGTTAATAGGTCATGTGTGATGCAACACTGTGGCCTGGGACAGCGAGCATTCAGCCTCAATACCTCCTCTGGTGCCACAATGAGGGAGGCAATGGTCGGCTCTACTGCTGGCATTTTGTGAAGTCCATGCTTGCTGGCATTCTGCATTGAAGCCAAGGCCCTGCTGTCACTGGTGTGATGAGATGGAGAGCTGGGGTCTGGCCAGCATCTGTGAAGCTCCTCAATATATGTCTGAGAGGGAGGGAATGAAAAAGTATCTTGTGGCGGGACAAGTCTAAAGAATGCACTAGCTGAAGCCTGGAGCCTCATCCAACCCTAAGCTTGCCAGTGCCATTCGGGCCACTGGCTTAACCGTGGCCAGGGAAGCTTCACAATTAATTTATTTTCCTTATTTACCCACTAGCCTTAACTGTAATGGGGAGCTTCTGCTCTTAAATTCCAAACAAGGGAGTACATGCTTTAATGAGTGAAAACACTCATCAGGGAGCCTTTAATTAACTGAAATGAAAGTTGTCACAAAAAAGCAGCAAACGCCGGTAATGGCAATCTCCGATGCAGCGAGGCAAACAAAACAAGACGTAAGCTTAAGCGGGTGCCGAAAACAGGATCCCCTTATCTTACTTAACTTTAAAGCTAACACAGAGAGAATACTTACCTTAGCAGCCGCTACAGCTGGTGATGACGCTGTGTTAGCCTAGCATTATGCGAGCCGAGCTCACCGACGAAAACACCGGTACGCGGCGTTCACAACATAGCCGTGCATGACTAATCCCAGCCCTTGGAGGACGAATCGTGGCTCCAACCATGCGGTTGCAGGGCTACCAGCAAAGAGTCACCAGCTAATATTGCTTCTATTCAAGCTTATTTCGTACTCTAAACCTGTATTCGCTACTGTGAGAAGATACAAGGGGACATCTTGGAGAGTGACGTGGGCTTATATAGACGGGCGGCCCGGCGTCATTCCCGGTCACGTCTGACTTTGTTGATCTTAAATACTCGACCTGAACATGCGCAATGGATAGCATCCAGTGTTAAGCACTGCCTCTGGCAGTCAGTATGAATGAAATATAACTTGTTAACATTACGTATACTAGAGTTTTCGCACGGGCACTGCGTGCGCTCAACATGTAGTTGTAATTAAACCCATGGCAATAGTGTGGGAACCCCAGTCGATAATGTAACAAATTTCTGAGCGCATAATATAATAACATTTTGCCTATGATTTTACAACATATAACATGCGTTCACCACAAATGACTCTTAAAAGCAGTGCCAACATTTTAATATTTTTTAACCATTCAGTGAACAAAATGCAACAGGCTGATTATCATTTAGGGGGCCACTCAATGACCATCATCAACTAGCTAACTGAAGTATTGTGAGAAATACCAACTTTCGACTCCTCATTCACAAAGGTAATGTACATTTCCTACAGAGAAATATGTTGTTCACACATACGGCCCATAAGGAGAATATCAGGTCTCACGATCACCATGTATGAAAGCAGCTAGTGTGTGAGCATTTGATTACATTATAAAATTGGTCAATTTATGGTAACAGGGGTAATTGTTAAACGGAAAGTTTAACAATTACTTTCCGTTTAACAATCATCTATGCATGCAAATCAATTATTAAATAGCTTTTACTGTTATGCAGTGCTGAAAAGTGCATTGACATTTTAAAATGCAAGGCAACTGGTTAGTTGAAAAATAATAATCATCATTGTGATTAAACATCTCTTCCAGTGTCCTGGCCAAGTCAGGCAGCAGTAGCCTACAGTCACACATAGCATACACACAAAACATAAGAAAAATAAAACAACTAAAACAGTCCACAGGGGGGAGGGGGGGATATCAATATCGCAAGACATTTGGGGAGGCTCAAGGAGCAGAGTAATATTAGGTTTGAGCAACAAAGTGTAGTCTGGTGGTGGACTCTATAGACATAATTCACCATACTGTGTTATTGACATGTTTTCGTTGTGTTATAGGGACACTGTCTCTTTAAGAATCACGTGACTTCTGTGTTGATATGCTGGTTGGTGCGATGTTTGAATTTAACGTTTTTGTGTGTGCGCTTCCGTGTATGTGTCACTGCCTTTGTGTTGACGTGCGGTGCGTCCGCGTGCTTGTGCGTGCGCATGTGTGTGCGTTTCCGTGTATGTTCTTGCGCATGTGCTTGTTTGAAGTGTATGTATGCGTTCGAACTTGGCACATGCGCACTTGAGTAACTGGTGCGACAAGCCTGCTATTATAGTAGTAAGATAGTAAGATATGTATAATATAATGTTGGTATGAAGACTGCCCAAGAACCCAAGGAATTTACTTTGTCGACCTCCCTGATCACAGTGCGCAGGGGTTCAGGAAATGATTTCCATGTAATTATCAGAAAGTACAGTTTTGATTTTATTGAAATTTAAACAAACACAGCTTTTCCATTCATAAATTGCCAATTGTGGGTCTTCGATATCACGTCTGTCGTTGCGACGTTGGTCAGATGAGCGATGTCGAAATAACGTTGAGCGATTTGATGTCGGATCAGAGACCAACGTCAAAATAACTTTAATAACTAGCCAATAATCTGGGGGACAGATGTTGCACCGGCGCTTCCTGGAAGTCAACATGTTTGGTGGGTCATTGTAGTCAACATGACAACATGTTGATCAATCGTAGTGGCTTTTTATTTAAATCAATTTGTGAAATAATCCTGACCAAGATAGCATATCAAAACGCCTAGCATAGATTCATGTTGTGAAGGAGGTATTTTTTTAACAAAAGTTTTTGCATAGGATGTCTTTTGAATTTCTTGCACATTTTTTGACTTTCCGGTTCCTTAAGTACATCTTCACATACATTTAGCTTAATTTTGTGGTACCATACCATTGACCAACTTTGTGGCCAAAAAAAAAAAAAAGTACACATCGGTGCATTGGCCACAGCACATACATTTTTTTCAAATTCAGTTGCCCTTTTGTGGTTCTGTCAGGAAACCCTCATGTCATAGATTTAACTATTCATTTCCTTAAATGGTCATACAATATAGCTTGACAGTATGGTTGCACTCTTTAATGGTGATCCCTGTTGTAGGATCTAAAGCATGACATACAGATGTTGGATACATAACACCATCAGCATACTAACAGTTGACACAGGGAGCACTATACAATTCCCCATGGGGTACTTCAGATCTTTCAAAGTTCTCTGTATGGATGGCATACAAAAAAGAGATTGGACTGTGTTAGCCGTCAGCTAACAGGCAGCCCATGACTAGAGTGTTCCGCCAGTACCAGCAACACCCATTAGATTAAAAACAATGTTTAGTGACTTTCACAGTCAGCGTACCACCATGATGAATAATTCCACAATTAATATCTCTATTTTGGGATTCCATGACAAAAAATAAAGTATTTTTAATTATGTATGAACTGATATAATCAGAAACAGTTTCTTTGATTTCTTTGAATTTCCAACCATCAAACCATTCCAGCCATCATGCCTTTCTTTTCATGGTCCACATCTTCTGGGAGGCCTCAACATGAAACCACTGTCACTCTGCAATCAGTTTTGTGTCCGACATGTCAGACCAAAGGATGCGACCAGAAACAATAATTTGAAATGCTTTCCTGAACCAGCTGTAAAAGAAGGCGTACACCAATGGGTTGATGGTGGAATTCAGATATCCCAGCCACACAAATGTGTTGAACAAGGCGGGCGGTACAGCGTAGCCGATGTGGGGGTCGATTATGAAACAGAGGAAAAATGGCGCCCAGAAGGACAGAAACACGCCCATGATGATGGCCAGCGTTTTGGTGGCTTTCCTCTGGTGCTTGTCCACCTTGGAGGACCGGGTGTTCTGTAGGCCTATGGTGCGCACTTGTCTCTGGGCCACCATGTAGATCTTCAGGTAGATGCCCAACATGATGACCCCGGGAATGTAGAAGGCGATTATGGCCGACAGTGTGCCAGACACCCCAGTCGTCAACATAACGCACCCTCCTTCACACGCCACATCGTTATAGTAGAACTCTTCCATTCCCAATATATTTAGCTTTAGGAAGATCATCCCAAAGCCGACTACAGCAGAGACACACCATGTGACCAGGATCATGATGGCTGCTGTGTGAACCGTTATCTTACGGGTGTAGATCATAGGGTGGCACACGGCATAATAGCGGTCGATGGATATAAAGGACAGGTTTAAGATGGACGCGGTACACAGCAGGATGTCAGAGCTGGTGAATAGCTTGCATAACATCTCCCCGAAGTACCAGCAGGTCTCAACAGAATAGACCATTCCGGGGAACATGACCAGCACCCCCAGCAGGAGGTCGGACACGGCCAGAGATAGGGTCAGGTAGTTGGTGGGCGTGTGGAGTTGTTTGAAGTGAGCGATGGCCACGATCACCAAGAGGTTACCCAGGACTGTTAGGACCACCGCAGTCCCCAGGGTCAAGTAGAGGATGGCACGGACAGTGACAGGGTAGACCGTCCTCAGACACGAGCCATTCCCGTAGCAGAACTCCGTTTCCATCGGCCTGGGAGTGGAGGGCAAAGGGGGGAGAGAGAGGGAGGAAGGTAAGGAGGGAGGGCGTAAGGGAGTGGAAGGGCATGGCAGAGACAGGGTTCTAGTAAATTAGATCATACTTTCATCTATCTGAAAAAGACGGGGATTGAGGGATTTTGGCACCCATTTGCAGGACCTGAGTCAAAACATAGATTATACATTTGAATCATGTGCAGAAACATGTGTTATTGAACTGGTATAAAATTCAGATGATGATAGCGCATTTAATAATATTATGAGAGTTATGTAATTTGTCTGCCATCATAATCAATCAAGGATTTGACTGCTTTGATAGCGTTTAGAATAGACCATACATTTTAATTTTGCTGAATGCAGGCCATCATCATTTTTTATAATTTTCACCTCATGGTGCATTTGTTTTTTCCATTGTTCAGTGAGAAATTACCAATGATAGATAATATCTGGCACATTGTATTGCATTCATCCACTACAGCAATAATTTGAATTTTGAAAATGCTTAAAAATATGAAATGAAATATACTTAATTTGCTTATATTTTTTCAAAATAATTACATTCTTCATAATACAAATACTTTACAAATTGTTCAAATAATTATGTCTCAAACAAATAAAATCAATGCTTGACCTAAAACCTGTCCTATTTAAGGAATATCACAAAGCAGTTAGTAGAGATAGACCCATATTATTCAATAACGATTTCCATTAACCTTATGTATCAAATATAAACTCGTAGATCAATGAGTTTAAAGTGTGATAAAGACTTACGTGGGGATTACCTCAGCTGCAGAGGTATACTCAGTGAATACTAGCAGGATGGGCTTTATATATATTATCATTACAAGATGACGACAGAGTCAAAACAGTCAGCCACTGCTCTGACTGGGCCATTTCCCTGGACTCTGTGGCCAGATGCAACAACAATCTCTAAGGAAAGGGCCCTGAATGGCAACATGGAACATGTTGAGGGGCAGGATGTGAGAAAGAGACATAAGGACCACACATTTTTGTTGCAGTATTTTTATTAAAGAAATATGATTTCTAAATGTTAACTTTTCAACAGAAGTGGTTTTAAATGAACGGATATATGAAGTTGCTATTTCTTGTGAAAGTTTCCCATAGGTTCGCATTGTCTGAAGATGCTTGGTAAACAAATTTATTGCCCAAATTGAATTGTATTACAATCAAAACAATCTACATAACACACACACACACGTATGTTTAACAGTAGAGTTTATCAATTGTAGTTCATGATTTAGTTAGCTTTTTTTGGTATTTTATGTGAAATATTCCTGAGCAAGACAGCACATCAGAATAAAGAATATCATAGATTAAATGTTGTGGGGAGGATTTTTTTTGATAAGGGTTTTGCAAACTTTATATATACATACATCGCATGGTCGGCAGCATATACATTTTCAAATACATTTGCCCTTTTTGTAGAAGATAATAAACAATGCTTCAGAAACCCCAGCCACTTTAGTGTGTCAAACATGGCAGGTGGAATGGAGTAGCCGATGAAGGGGTCGATGATGTTACAGATGAAAAATGGCTTCCAGAAACACGCCCATGATGAAGGCCAGCGTTTTGGTGGCTTTCCTCTGGTGCTTGTCCACCTTGGAGGAGCTGTAGGCCTATGGTGCACACTTGTCTCTGGGCCACCATGTAGATCTTCAGGTAGATGCCCAGCATGATAACGGATAGACTGCAATGAACTGTAACAAAAGTCGTGAAAACACTCGTAGCTAACGAGGGCTCCAGGGGTACTCGTAGGGTGCTATGACCATCGTTACTATAGCCTCAGTAGTGTCGCCAGCTGGACATTCAATTTCGCAATACCCCAAAAACAGTGGTTACCGCCGATATATTATTCATAGACTACTGTTAGATTTAAACAGCAAAGACGAAGACATGTTAGAAGTCAAAAACAACATGGGTTATTGCAACAATTTAAAATTCAAAAAAAACATGCGCAGCCGAAATATCAAACGCCACGTCACAAGGTATAGGCCTATAATAAAATCAAATGATTCCATTGCTCTTGTGTGGGAGGTCGCTTTCGAGCTGCACTTGCTGTCTCCCTCTAATTTTAATTCAACCATCGTGGTTAAAATGTCCTCATATTGATCAATGACAGCAGACATACTGTACATGAATCATGCTGAGACCAGCGGTTGTCTGAGAATTTCTGCAGGCGATTTTTGTTGCGATTGTTTGCATTAAGCACTGTACTGGCGCTGTGATGAAGTTCACTATTTATTGGACCGTGTCTAGACAGTTACGAACATCCCTGACCATAGTTAATCACGTTTGTAGCCTACAATCAGACGTGAACTCATTATTGCATTCGGGTGTCTTCATTCATAAAAGAATAAAATCATTCGGGAGTATGCAAATTATTCTAAAGAGGTCTAGACTACGCCTTCTCCAGTGAACCAAGAAAGCTGTGAAATCGCCGGGCGTGCCAGGCTGCGACCGAACCGACTAGGCAGTTTAAAATGGCCTATACATCATCCTGCCCAACAATATGGGCAGGATCTAGACCAAGCTCTCCTAATCGGGTCAGCAATAGCCGTGTGTCAATGCCCAGCCTCTATGTTTGAATGATAATGAATTAATTGAGTTGCATTTTTAATGTTTACACCAAAGATTCTAGACTAGAGAGTGCGCGCCAATCAATGAAACCTTATGCAGAATCAGATAAAGTCGGCCATCTTTGCTGCGCAAAGCATGTTTCAGAAATCAGCACATTAAGATAAATGTAGTTGTCACACAAGCTATTTCGATTTTTGCAATATGGAATCATTTCAGGGGGGAAAATGGCATGAAAGAAAATACGCACAGTGCGTTCAGGATTGGGACTGATACATATGTCGGCCTAAGCCTAATCAATTGTGTTTTAATATCTTTAGCATTAATATTATTGCAGTATATTCTGTTCATAGGCTACTCTGCTGTTGGCCTTGAAGGGGAGATGTTATAACCCTTTTTAACCCCATTTTCCTGTGACATTCCTGCGTCTCCCCCTCCTACAGGGCCCATTTCAGCACCGTGTCAGTGGACAGTTACAATCCTACGAACGTCGTTAGTGCAGTGCATGCGTGTTCATGTTAAGAGGAGTTTCGGGAAACGCTCCAAAGAAATTTACAATGGTTCGCAAGATCCTTCTTGAGAATGATCGTACGAGCGTGGATCCATCGTTATCGGGAAACAGGACCCAGAATGAATTGTATTACAATGAAAAAAAGTTACATAACAAACAAACACACACACACACACACACACACACACACACACACACACACACACACACATTTATGTATCACAGTAGGCGTTGATCAATTGTAGATTTTGAGTTAGTTTGCTTGTTTTGGAATTTTTATGTGAAATATTCATAAGCAAGATAAAATGTTGTGGGGAGGATTTTTTTTAATAAAGGTTTTGTAAACTTTATATATACATACATTGCATGGCCGACAACATAAACATTTTTAAAGACACTTGCCCTTTTGGAACTACTGTAGATAAAAAACAATGTTAAAGGACTTCCCCAGTCAGAGTCAAAAATACCATCAGGATAAATACTACCACAATCAATAGTAAACAGTATTTTGTGACTTTTTTCAGTATTCCATGACAAAAAATAAAGTAGTGATTTAAATGATGAATAACCAGAGATAATGGGGATAATTCATTTGAATTTCCAACCATAAGTAAATAAGCCTTTCTTTTCAGGGCCCCACATTTTCTGGGAGGCTGCAACATGAAACCACTTTCATTCTGAGAACAGTTTTGTGTCCGACATGTCAGACCGAAAGATGCGACCAGAAACCATTACTTGAAACACCTTCCTGAACCAACTGTAGAAGAAGGCGTACACAAACGGGTTGATGGTAGAATTCAGATACCCCAGCCACAAAAATGTTTCAATCATGGCAGGTGGAACGGAGTAACCGATGAAGGGGTCGATGATGTTACAGATGAAGAACGGCGTCCAGAAGGACAGAAACACGCCCATGATGAAGGCCAGCGTACTGGTGGCTTTCCTCTGGTGCTTGTCCACCTTGGAGGAGCTGGTGTTCTGTAGGCCAATGGTGCGCACTTGTCTCTGGGCCACCATGAAGGTCTTCAGGTAGATGGCCAGCATGATGACGGGGAAATCCCGGGAAGATAGAAGGAGAGAAGAGATGAGACGGTGCTAGACATCATAGTATGAAACAAAAAGCATCTTCCTTCACACACTACATTGTGATGGTACATCTCAATTCCTGATATATCCAGCTGCCGGAAGAACATCCCGAAGCCAATCACAGCCGAAACACACCATGTGACCAGGATCATGATGACTGCTGTGTGAACCGTTATCTTACGGGGGTAGAGCATGGGGTGGCAGACGGCGTGATAGAGGTCAATGGATATAAAGGACAGGTTCAAGATGGACGCGGTGCACAGCAAGACGGCTGAACTGTTGCGAGAACAGCAGTTCTCGACGGACTCAATCATTCCAGGGAGCATGACCAGAACCCCCAGGAGGAGGTTGGTTACGGCTAGGGAGAGTGTCAGGTAGTTGGGAGGTGTATGGAGTTGTTTGAAGTGAGCGATGGCCACGATCACAAAGAGGTTTCCCAGCACCGTGAGGACCACCGCAGACCCCAGGGCCTAGTAGAGGACAGGGCGGAAAGCAACAGGGTAGACCGTCCTCACACAGGAGCCATTCCCGTAGCAGAACTCCGGCTCCATCGACCTGGGAGGGGGGAGGGGTGGGCAGTGGAATGGAAGGGTGGGGAAGAGACAAGGTTTAGGTCATTCTTTCCGCAAGCTGAAATCAACATTATGGTTTCACATAGATGTTTGGGGTGATGGGTGGGGGGTTATAATTGTCAATTAATTTAACAGGAAAATCTTTCGTAGACTAGACCATAAATAATATTATAAATAATATTATTCATTAAAATATATATTATAATATATATTTATTTTTTTATCGATTAATCAGTGAAGAATGACCAATGCTCTACTGTTAATAATATCTTGGCACAACGTATTTCATTTTGCCATGACAACAAGTTATTATCAGCTTATTCACACCCAACAAATGTGCTTACACAAGTTGCTAAATATTCCTCATTCAGAGAGTTCAAGTAAAAGTCATGCTACTGTCCTTAATTATAAACAACTACAACATGACGTAAGAGATTCATGAACTCTGCAAAAGCATTGTTGCATTACTTTTTTTGACTGGTGGACTGGTTTTACAGTCCCTGCATATTTAATTTTGTCACTTTAATCATTTTAGCAGAAAATGTATTCATTAAAATAGACTTCTCTATTTTTCATCTTTCGACTATAGGATAGGTTTCATCATATAACAAAAATCATTCAAATCAATATGTTACCCACAACCTGGATTATTTTAAGGAATGTCACCAAGTATTTAGTTAAGATAGACACATATTATTTAATAACCATTTACAATAATTGTATGTATTAATTTTTACTTGAGAGTAAGTAGTTTAAAGACTGATAAAGCCTTATGTGAGGCTGTCAGATGAAGAGGCAAACTCAGTGGCTTCTAGAAGGATGTGCTTTATGCATGTCGTTTCAAGATGACGACAGGGTCAAAACATCAGCCACTGGGACAATGTTGATGGCAAGATGTGTTCATAAAGAGCTCAGCACAGCTTTTTGGGGCTGTATTTACTAGAATTTTTGTTTTTAAATATCTGTTTAAATCAAGTTATCTTTTTTTTTACCTCGCTCAAGGGAACAAGTTGCCTTGGTTTATTTTGTTCTATGTAAAACTTAACAGCAAGTGTGTTTTAAAAAGAACATTAGAATAAGATAAAGAGCTTATAATTTAAATGTTGTTTGTATAGGGTAGGGAAGGGTAAGACATGGACGTTTTCTGATTTTCAATAGATTTACTTCCAAGATTTGATTTTTTTTTGGTCAGTTATGTACAACATTCACGTTTAGCCTTCCATTATTTGAAGTGACCATTATTCATTGTTTCCACTTTCCTGGAGGTCGCTGGTTTCAAGGTGCTTGAAAATAACAACCACAAAACACAAAAGCTCTTGGACCAGTCGTTCTACCTCTTCCTCAAAATGATGGAAGGGAAATCCCCGCCAAGCTCCAACACCCCTTATCAACACCAAACCAAGGTCCAATACCACAACCGAGATCATGGCCCAACACAGAAGAAGACCTCAGACCGAACACCCATATAAAGACTGGTCATGCCCAAATGGCTAAAATTCTCCAGGGATCCCCCTGCATAGTCTTCTTGCTCACAGTCCGAAATGGGAGAGCTTCCTTACAAAATTACATTAATGGGCCACACAAGACATGATGAGGTTACGTCCACACGTACGCTATGAGATGGCGCACCCTGTGGTGCGACATTGCGGCTCTCGCTCAGTCAAAGGTTATTTTGTTTGGTGTTATTTTGACTTTTTCCCGGATTCAAAGCGACCAGATACACATATGATAGGGAAACAATTTTACACATAAGAGAGGCCTGTTATGGGGTGGAATTTGACCAACTTCAGCTTCTTGCATTCCCGGAGCTGCAGCCGAAGGCACGGAGGAGGCTGACAGCGGGCTCATCTGGGAAACACAACCCGAAGAGGAAACGTGGCAGGCGGGGAGGTACCGAGCGGAGAATGCGGCGCCTAGCTCGTCGCGGGACATTAACTTTACGAAGCATCCTCCTGAGTAACATGCAATCAATCATAATAAAATGGATGATATCTCCTGTAAGCTTGCCACACAGCGACAGATCAGAGACTGCTCGTTGCTATGTGCAACTGAAACCTGGCTAAACGAATCCACCCCCGACGAGGCTGTCACACCGCCAGGTTACGCAATCTTCCGGTGCGACCGTACCTGCGAGTCCGGGAAAACTCGCGGTGGGGGGTGTTGCTGCCCTCGTCAAACAGACACTAAGATTGTTGCAAAACTGTGTTCACCTAATCTGGAATACCTGACCAGTAAATGCAGACCGTTCTACATACCGAGGGAGCTACAGTGCATCCTACTGACAGTTGTTTACATTCTCCCATCAGCCAATGGGGAAGAGGCACTGTTGGAACTCTATAGTATTGTGGCGACCGTGGTGTTCAGGGTGTCCAGGGTGCCGCAAGGGATCCTGGGGGGGGGGGAGGGGTTTGGAACATCGCAAGTTGGACCTCTGGCCCTCCTAGGTCCTTTGCGGCGGGGACTTTGTTTGGGGTTTGTTTATCTCTATGGGTGGGTTAGCGTTGCTGTTATTGAGTTGTTGTTCCCGACACCGTCACCGAGACGTTTGTGTTGGTTGGTTATGTTGAGTGTGTTTTAGTGGGTCATATGTGCGTCAAATAAAGGCAACTCTCGTAGTCATGGGGTGAAAGGGGCACGAGAGTTGTATAACTGCTGAACCTGGGCTCCCGTCTCGTCCTTCCCGTGCTGCTCGCCACATTGGTGTCAGAAGTGGGATTGGCCTGCACACGCGGATGAAGGACTGGGATTGACGGTCGAGCCCATGGAAGCTCCAACCGACGCCAACACACCCTGCATTGTGGGAGCGCAGCGGCCCACGGAGGGAGAAATGGCAGCTGTCAACCGCCCCTTGGTGGCAAAGACGGCGGTGAAGCTACCGAAGTTCTCCGGGGCAACGCAGCTGGAGCCATACCTGGCCCAGTTCCGACTTGCAGAGTGGCACAACGGCTGGGGTGCCGAGGAGGCGGTTGTCCACCTTGCTCTGGCGTTGGAGGGGACGGCAGCACGGGTGCTGCTCGACCTGGACCAAGCGGACCAGCGAGACCTTCAGGCCCTGATCAGAGCACTGGAGAGGCGGTTCGGTGAACGGGTCTTTGGAGACCAGAGCCGGCAGTTGCTGGCTTCTCACCGCCGCAAGGAGGAGGAGAGCCTGGGGGTCTACGCTGCTGACGTCCAGCTCTTGACCTGACGCAGCTACCCGGAATTCTCCGCGGCTGCACGGGAGGCCCTGAGTGTCGTAGGCAGCATGTCCGCCTCACCGAGCCCCAGACCCTCGATGCAGCTCTGGACCAGGCAGAACGGGCTTTGGTGGAGCGCTGCCGCCGTCGCGGTGGTGCATCCGTGGACGCGGCTGGGGCAGCCCTCCCCCTCGGCACAAAGGACGTGGGGGTCCAGTCCAGGCAGCGGAAGGGCCGGGTCCGGACGGCCACCCATGCCCTGTGGCTGCACGTCAGGCCTGACCGTGAGCCGCAGCAGTGTCGGCAGCTGGGGCTGGTCGAGGACTGCGGGTGGACGGGGCAGCGTGCCACCCATCCTCGTCCCAGCCGCCGGCGTGGCCGTCGGAGGGCCAGACGCCGGAGGGCGGCGGAGGATGGGGTGCCCGAACGGCGCTCCAGAGGCCCCCTACAGCGGAACCTGTTGGGGGCCCCGATGGACGTGGTCCCCAACCACACCCCCAGGACTTCTGCGGACTGTTAGAGACGGGCGTCCCAACCAGGGAGGAAGGTTGCGCCGCCGCTGGCAGGGGCCAAGTCGGCGGCGCCGGCCCCATGAACTATCGGGACTATATGTTGGGTGTTGGGGTCGACGGGACGTCTGACCCCTAAGGTGGGGGCTGTGTGGCGACCGTGGTGTTCAGGGTGCTGCAAGGGGTCCTGGGGGGGGGGGGTGTTTGGAACATCGCGAGTTGGACCTCTGGCCCTCCTAGGTCCTTCGCGGCGGGGACATTGTGTGGGGTTTGTTTATCGCTATGGGTGGGTTAGCGTTGCTGTTATTGAGTTGTTGTTCCTGACAACGTCACCGAGACGTTTATGTTGGTTGGTTATGTCGAGTGTGTTTTAGTGGGTCGTGTGTGCGTCAAATAAAGGCAACTCTCGTAGTCGTGGGGTGAAAGGGGAGCGAGAGTTGTATAACTGCTGAACCTGGGCTCCCGTCTCGTCCTTCCCATGCTGCTCGCCACAGTATGATCATTAAATATGATACATACACTGATGCTGCTTTTGTGGTGATTTTTTAAATCATTTTTTAATTTTTTTAATCATTGTAACTTAAAGTCAGTGTTACCTAAATATGTACAGCACATTACTTTCCCCACCAGCAACCCATCCAATCTGTGCCATCTACCGACCCTTGCCTACGCTGACCTTAAAATGATGGGACTCTGGAACTGCCAATCAGCGGTCAAGAAGGCAGACTCCATTTCGGCCTACACGTCCCTCACAACCCTCCACTTCCTGGCCCTGACAGAGACTTGGATCACTCCAGATAACTCTGCTTCTCCTGCTGCCCTCTCCACCGTCTACTCATTCTCACACACCCCAAGACCATCAGGGCGAGGAGGAGGGACCGGACTCCTCATCTCGCCAAAGTGGTCCTACCAGGTCCTTCCACTAGAACAGGCATCTCCAAACAGCGGGCCGCGGTCCGGGTCCGGAACAAGTGACGGTCCTATCTGGACCCATGATCAATTTAAAACAATGCGATATATATATATATTTTTTATGATTTATTTTTAAATTTTTTTATGATTTCACTATACAAAGCATGATTATGTTATGAAGACATTTCTCACCGAAATACAAATTGAAAGGCAGAATAGTCCGTAGTACAGCATGAAAACAGCAAAAAGTAATGATCTTCACAGAGCGAAGATCATGCACTCACCGAACTCCCCCCCTCCTTCTGTCTGTCACGGCATGTGCGTAATAGTGTCACTCAAAAAAAAGCCAATCAAATCGTTTGTTTACCGGAAGAGTGATTTGGAATGAGAAAATGGCTTGCTCGAAAATTAGGAAAGTTGACCACGAAAACAGACATTTTAAAAATGAATGGACCGACCAATACATGTTCATTCTCCCGCAAGGCAGTACTAAACCTTTGATGTGTCTTTTATGTGTTGCAACCGTGGCGCTGATAAAAAGCGGGAATATTAAGCGTCATTACGAATCCAAACACAGATCCTTCGAGGAAAAGTATCCCCAGAAGTCAGAAGTAAGAGCGCGGAAAATATCCAAGCTGAGAGCTTAGTATGAGAGGTCTACGCGAGTCTTCACACACTCATTTACAGGCCAGCAATGTGCAAATGAATGCTCACTTAAGATTGCATGGATTTTGGGGCAACATAAAAAAACCTTCAGTGACGCGACTGTTGTGAAGGAGTGCTTGAACGCCGCTGCCGAGACGTTACTTGAAGGTAAACAAAGGGATGATTTGTGTGAAAATATAAAGCAAATCCCAATGTCAGCTGCAACGACAACCAGAAAATCCAAAATGTTATCAGATGGCGCACGATCACAGCTTGATCAGAGTGCCCCATGCATATCCTTAGCCATGAATGAGTCTTCAGATGTAACGGATAATGCCCAGCTTTTGGTTTATGTGCGATCTGTGAGGACCTGTTGGGTCTAACACCACTTCAGACACACACAAGATGAGAAGATATTTATGAGGCTATTAAGGAGATGCTGTCAAAGAGGGGGATTGATTTAAGAAAGGTTGTCTCAGTCACTACAGATGAAGTACCTGTTTTGCTTACTTGAAATGTAGGCCTAGTGTACCTGTTTTGCTTACTTGAAATGTAGGCCTAGTGTACCTGTTTTGCTTACTTGAAATGTAGGCCTAGTGTACCTGTTTTGCTTACTTGAAGTGAAGGCCTAATGCTCTTTTTGTGTTTATTTGAAATGTAGGCCTGGTGTACCTGTTTTGCTTACTTGAAATGCAGGCCTAATGCACTTTGTGTTTATTTGAAGTGTAGGCCTAGTGTACCTGTTCTGCTTACTTGACATGTAGGCCTTATGCACTTTTTATGTTTACTTGAAATGTAGGCCTAATGTACCTGTTTTGTTTGCTCGAAATGTTAATATGCGTTACTTTGTCTTACTTGTTTTTCATTGTTAAAAGTAGGCTATTTGGAAATTGAAAATAAATACATCTGAAATTATAAGGAAATATGCTGTGTTGATTGTATTTGACAAAAGTAGCCTATTAGGAGGTGGTAGGTTAGAGGTTCGGACCTTTCTTGGAAGGAATTTTTAGTAACTGGAACTTGTTCAATTTTAGTTGAAGACCCCTGCACTAGAACACTTGGCCAGATCTGAATTTGAACTTCACGTTGTCACTGTCACTCTTCCCATCAAGCTCTTCATTGTGGTGATCTATCGTCCTCCAGATCCCCTTCGTGACTTCTACGACGAGATGGATGCCCTTCTCAGCTGCTTTCCTGAAAATGGCACACCACTCGTTATCCTTGGCGACTTCAACATCCTGCCAGAGAAGTTGCACTCACCTGAATTAACCAACTTTTTCACTACCTTTGACTTAACACTATCCCCTTCTCCTCCCACACACAGGGCCAGGAACCTACTTGACCTGATATTCAAAAGGTCCTGCGGCACCTCTGCTCTCTCTGTTACCCCGCTCCCCGTGTCTGACCATCACTTTGTTTTTCTCTCCCCTTGAATTCCTCTCCCCCCTCCTCTCTAGTCCCCACATTGTCACCGACAATGAAAAAACCTACCCTTGATACCACCGACATCCATAACTACAGACTGGAATCTCTTCTTTCATTCCTCTCTAAAACACTGGAACGTGCCATTGCTAACCAACTGTCTTCCTATCTCTCATCTAACAACCTGCTTGACCCTCACCAGTCAGGCTTCAAGAAGGCACACTCCACTGAGACGGCTCTCCTCGCGGTGACTGAGTCCCTCCGTGCTGCCAGAGCCTCGTCCCTCTCATCGGTTCTCATTCTCCTCGACCTGTCAGCAGCATTTGACACGGTAAACCACCAGATCCTCCTTGACACTCTTGCCAAACTTGGCATTGCTGAATCTGCCCTTTCCTGGTACACATCCTACCTGATGAATCACCCTTATCAGGTAACATGGAATGGCTCCTTGTCCAAACCTTGCACGCTTGAAACTGGTGTCCCTCAAGGCTCTGTACTGGGGCCTCTTCAGTTCTCCCTCTATACCAGATCTCTGGGCTCTGTAATTACATCACACGGCTTTTCCTATCACTGCTACGCTGATGACACTCAGCTATTTCTCTCTTTCCCCTCATCTGACAAACCCCTGATTGCAACATGCATATCTGAATGTCTGGCAGACGTCAGCACTTGGACAACTGCTCATCACCTGAGGCTTAACCTCAACAAGACTGCGCTCCTCCTAATACCAAGGAAAGATCTCCTACACATGAACTTACTGGTCACTGTTGAGAACATCACTGTATATCCTTCTCCAATGCCAGAAACCTCGGTGTGGTACTGGACAATCAGTTATGCTGCACCGCAAACATCACCGCGGTGGCCCGATCCTGCAGATTTGCAGGATTTGCAGGATAGTCAATGGAACTGCCCCTGCCTACCTCCAAGCGTTGGTCAAGCCACACACCCCAGCTTGATCCCTCCGCTCAACTACCTCAGTTGGACGTGTGGTACCGCCATCGCTAAGAGCAAGCAAAGTTTGGTTAGCAAAGTCACAACTTTTCTCTGTTTTGTGACCTCAGTGGTTGAACGAGCTCCCTGCCGATGTCAGGATCGCAGAGTCGCTCACCAGCTTCCGCAAAAGACTCAAAACTCACCTGTTCAGAGTTCACCTCGACTCTTCATAGCACCCCAGCCCCTTCCGGCCACCATTGTTTGTATTACATCCTGGCACTTAATGTACACACTTATTGTACGCACTTATTTATAGTACTTAATTGTGTAGCATCTGCAGTAGCTGCTATCACTGCTGTACACGGGCTATGGGTTAGCCTAGTGATTGTTAGCACTTGCACTTGGTTCTATGAACATCTTTACTGTACTGAAAGTGATATATTGTTTCACTTCATATGACAAATGTACTTATTGTAAGTCGCTTTGGATGAAAGCGTCTGCTAAATGCCCTAAATGTAAATGTAGAGGGAAAAACATATTGGACAAATGTTACAGTAATCTAACAAAGGCATACACTGCAGTGCCTCAGCCCAACTTTGCTAAATCTGATCACATTGCCATTCTACTGCAACCAACATACAGCAAGAAGCCATGATAGTAGAACAATGGTCAGACAATGCACTATCTGAACTGAGAGACTGCTTACAAACAACTAACATGGATGTGTTCAGGGTTGCCACAGACAACATTCATGACTATACTGCCAGACTGATCTGCTACATTAGCTGGTGCACATCCGTCTGTGTGCCCCCCAGGATCTACAGAAGATTTCCAAATCAAAAACCATGGTTTAACCAGGACATCCGAGCCAAGATCAGTCTGGAAATGAACAACAGTACAGGCTGGCCCGATACGCCCTGCTCAAATCAATCAGAGCTGCAAAAAAGTCACACAGAAAAATTGGAGAACTGCTGCACTGGTAATGACTCCCGCAGGATGTGGCAGGGAATTCAGACTGTCATGAATTACAAGGGGAACAAGCACACAGCTAGCACCTCAGACACCACCTTGCCGGATAAACTAAATTCCTTTTATGCCTGGTTTGATACCCACCAGCAGAACACCATGCCAGTATTACCATCAGGTGACCTGGGGAAAAGCCTCCAAGTAGCACGGGCACAGGTTTTAAGATCTCTGCAGCAGGGCCAGACGGTGTATCACCGAGAGTTCTGAAAGCCTGTGCAGCAGAGCTGGCTGAGGTGTACACCGACATCTTCAACAGCTCACTGGCTCAGGCTGTTGTCCCACTGCTCTTCAAAAAATCCATAATCATACCGGTCCCCAAGGAGCCACACACAACCTGCATGAATGATTTCCGTCCAGTGGCACTCACTTTAGTTGCCATGAAGTGCCTTGAAAAACTAGTGCTGAAGGCCATGGATTCCATTATTCCCATAACAACTGGGGCGTAGATGAGACGCACTACAGGCAGTTGGTGGACAGCATAATTGCCTATGGAGAGGAGAATTGTCTTGTTGTGAACGCTGACAAGACCAAGGAGCTAATTCTGGACCTCCGGAAGAAAGCTCCCCACCTACAAGCCCTGCACATCAAAGGTGCTGTGGTGCAGCGTGTTGAGAGCTTGAAGTTCCTGGGCCTTCACATCACCAACACCCTCAGCTGGTCCGAGAACACCACTGCCACTGTGAAAAAGGCTCAGCAGAGGCTTTACTTCATTAGGTCCCTGAAAAAAGCCGGCCTAAGCTGTCAACCATTCACGCAGGCCTACAGAGGTCTGGTGGAGAGCGTCCTCACAGGGGGCATTACTGAGTGGTATGGCAACACCAGAGATACACCACCGCCCAGAGAGTATCAGAGCAAAGAGGAAGCGGTTTTATAACAGTTTTAATCCAGCAGTCACAGACTGCTGGCAGCGGACATTCAAGCTGGACCGACAAACTATACCCCATCTCAGACTCTGACCCATTGAGACGCACACATGCATACGCACATACACGCACACACACATACATACACATACCTCTTCTTCTCACACATTGTCTTTAATTGCACTTTTTGCACTACATATTAGAATGTGGACCTTTTTACTCTGTGTACTGTTTTACTATGTGTTTAATATTATGTGCTATTTTTTTAAATATCATTGACCGGACAAGAATACCAATGCCCCTGTGCACCTGTACTTGGACAAATGGCAAAAATAAACTGAACTGAACTGATCAGTCTGGCTTACAGACTCCCTCCACTCAAGAAAGGACCCAGAAGATGGATTTGGAAACTTGAGGTGATCACAACCCTCCAAGGACAAAACTCTCTGTCCGTGGATGAGCCGGATGTACTATGTTGTATATATTTTGCCATTGCACGACGGCGACAGGGTCAGATGACATTTTCCAGTGTGGACAGATGAAACACAATCACTAAGGAAAGGGCTCTGAATGGCAACATGGAAAATGTTGACTCTTTTGGCGTCGTATTTTCATTCTAAATGTTAAAGTTTTCATTTTTTTAATTTATACAGGTTTTTTTTATTTTACTTCCCTCAAGGGTAAAATGTGCTTTCTGATCGAAGTATTTACTCTGAGTTTAGTCTTCTTTTGCCAGTTGGGAACAACTTTCATATGAGTATTGAAGTTTTCAAGTATTAGAAGACAACCTATATTCATGGACTCATCAAATCCATGATAGTCTCCAAAAACTTCTCTCTCCTCACCTTTGTTTTGTTAATATAAGACCTTAGTCCTTTGCAGTTACTGCCTCTGATGTGGAAGTTTCCAAACAAGAATCATGTGTACTCATTGTCTCTCTGAATATGCTTTATAAATGCTGCCAGTGATTCATCACACACACACAATTATATATTTTTATTTGTCTTTGTCATATTTGTGAGCATCACAATAGAAAACATGGCATGGATTCAATGTCGTGAGGGAAGTATAATAAAAGCAGATGGGGGAGAACAGGTTGATTTTGTTTTACAACAAAAATGTTGTCCTCTTTAATGTTTATGCTATTGTATGTTAAAGACATACAATAATATATCATATATGTCAAAATGTAATATATCATCTGTCACAGACTTATTTTCATGACGTATAGATGGGTTGTATTTTAGTATATGCTACACGTGAACAGTGTTGGGAGCGTTACTTTAAAAATGTAATTAGTTAAAGTTACTCACTACTTGTTCCAAAAAGTATCTGAGTTACTCCATAATAAAAGTAACTACTTACCAGGGAAAGTAACTATTTGCGTTACTGTAAAAAAAGAAAGTTGCTATATGTCATAGAATTTGGATTTTTCTGAGCAGTTTTCACTTGGCCTTAATGTGTTAAATGGTTGAACTGCCCATTCAAAGCCCTGATATACTTCCAACTGAATTTTTGCTTTGTTGCAAAGGCTGTGGAACATCTGCCGAATACTACAGAAAATGCCAACTTTTCATAGGATTGCTCCGGACTCGCCATTTCTGCTACTTCATCGAATCTGTTTGATGTGTGTGTGTGGCACGCGTGTCCTGGCTTGTATGTAAAAACACTGGCTCCAATTGGCTACCATGAAACATGACTCTGCCTTAGCCAATCATAATCGCTTATCTCGTTGTTAACCCACCCGGTCTCCTCACTAGCAGTTTGTGTTTGGAGCCAGGGGTGAATTCGGATTACGCAGTTTATTCAATCAATTCATAGTAACGCACCGCATATAATGTACAGTAACGTAACGGCGTTGTAACGACGGAAACAGTAATTAGTTCGATTACCCCGTTACTGAAAAAATAACGGCGTTATTACAAACACTGCACGTGAACCACGTAAGATGGTGCAATTTGATTGGTTCGCTATCTCGGGATATTGGGCAATATCCCATGATTGAGATCTCAAACTTGGGATGTTGTTTTAATCATGGGGATCGCGCGTGACAGTGTTCTCGTCATGCTAATAAAGAAAAACTGCTAATAAAAACAAATAAATCCTGGTAAAAACTGTTATCTTGTTTATTTTGGAGTGTTTACGTGTAGTATATACTACAACAATTATTCACACTATTCACTTCGCCTTTGGCGAATAATTGTTAAAAATGGGTGTATTATATGGAATCCTGTTCTTCCATAGCAGGCATTTTGACTAACACATTTTGCTACATTTTGTGGACCCACACCATTTTCGGACTTTGTTATACAGCACACAAAGTGAATATACATTGCATGGTTCACAGTACATACATTTTTTATTATAATGGCCGTTTTCGTATTTTGTGATTCAGAGTTTCATGAAAAATATAGACTTCTAAAGGAATTAAATTATGATGGGGAAAATAATTAAACTTAATTTGAACTTCCACCCATCAGTTGATAAGCCTTTCTTTTCATGGCCCCCGTCTTCATGGAAGCTCCAACATGAAACCACTGTCACTCTGCAAACAATTTTGTGTCTGACATGTCAGACCGAAAGATGCGACCAGAAACGATGATTTGAAACGCCTTCCTGAACCAACTGTAGAAGAAGGCGTACACCAATGGGTTGACGGTGGAATTGAGATACCCCAGCCACACGAGTGTGTCGAAGAAGGAGGGCGGTACAGAGTATCCGATGAAGGGGTCGATGATGTTACAGATGAAAAACGGCGTCCAGAAGGACAGAAACACGCCCATGATGATGGCCAGCGTTTTGGTGGCTTTCCTCTGGTGCTTTTCCACCTTGGAGGAGCTGGTGTTCTGTAGGCCTATGGTGCGTACCTGTCTCTGGGCCACCATGTAGATCTTCAGGTAGATGCCCAGCATGATGACCCCGGGGATGTAGAAGGATAGAATGGATGACACAGTGCTGGAAACCCCGCTCTGAAACAAAAAGCATCCTCCTTCACACGCCACATTGTTATAGTAGAACTCCTCTATTCCTAATATATTCAGCTTTAGGAAGATCATTCCAAAGCCGACCACAGCAGAGACACACCATGTGACCAGGATCATGATGACTGCTGTGTGAACCGTTATCTTATGGGGGTAGAGCAGAGGGTGGCACACGGCATAATAGCGGTCGATGGATATAAAGGACAGGTTCAAGATGGACGCGGTGCACAAAAAGACGGTGGAGCTGTTGTAGAGCTTGCAAAACATCTCCCCGAAGTACCAGCAGGTCTCAATGGAAAAAATCATGAAGGGGAACATGACCAGAACCCCCAGGAGGAGGTCGGTTACGGCCAGGGAAAGGGTCAGGTAGTTGGGAGGCGTGTGGAGTTGCTTGAAGTGAGCGATGGCCACGATCACAAAGAGGTTCCCCAGCAATGTGAGGACCACCGCAGACCCCAGGACCAAGTAGAGGATGACGCGGAAAGCGACAGGGTAGACTGTCCTCACACACGAGCCATTCCCGTAGCAGTACTCCGGCTCCATCGGCCTGCGAGGGGGGGGGGGGGGGGGAGGGAGAAAGTGATTGAGGGGAAGGCAGTGGAAGGGGAGGGTGGGTGGGGGGGAGGGGTTATGGCACCCAGATGCAAAGGACCTGAGGCAAAAATACATCACACAGACTGTATATGGGATACAATTCAGATGATGATAGCGCTGTGGGAGTGTGTTTGGATGATGCCTGGTTTAAACAGCTGGCCTGGCCCAGTCTGATTGGACTCTGGGGCTGGGTCAGGCTGCACACCTGTTGCACATTGAGTAATCAGTGTGCACAGGTTAGACCAGCCATCACCACACACTCGGAAGGAGATCTCATCCATGCAGCACCAGGCCATGTGTGTCTTGTCTGGAGGAGCCCAACTAATGTCACTTAGCTGGATTGTTGGAGCAACCTAGGTGGCATGTTGCAATTGGCTTTGTAACGAGTGCATTTAATTACGATATTATGAGAGTTGTGTAATTTTGTCTGCCATCATAATCAATAGAGACATCTGACAGAGCTTTGCCGGTGTTGACAATACATTCTTATGTTGCTAAATGCAGACCTTCACCAAAGCTTTTATCATCTTGTTTAAATGAGTCACAATGTGGTACAGCAGGATCTCTTAGTAGCCCTATCCATTACCTGATGCAATCATTAGTAAACTGTTACTTTCTAGTTTACAGGACAAAGTACAATCTACAAGTTTATATTACATTATAAAGCATTCATTAAAATGATTCATTATATTATAATGAAAAGCTTTCATAGACTATACCATATGTACTATTACAAATAATACAAAGTTTTTGTTTTTTCCATTGTTCAGTGATAAATGACAGCGAAAAATTACAGGAATGATTTGCTGTGAATAATATCTGGCACATTGTACTCTGTTCAGTCATGACAACATACAATTTTTAGGCTGTTCACACCCAACATATGTAATTAGTTAAGTTGCTAACTTTTCCTCATACATAGAGTAAAAAAAATCATGCTAACCTAATGCATAAATCACTAGAACATCAAGTCCTATATAGGGGCTAAGATAACTATATGTCAGTTGTACTTGTTTATATTTAAAGATTGTGGCATTTTTTTGCCAAACCATATAAAAACAGC
Source organism: Pollachius pollachius (assembly GCF_949987615.1). NCBI lineage: Eukaryota > Metazoa > Chordata > Actinopteri > Gadiformes > Gadidae > Pollachius > Pollachius pollachius. The sequence goes on from NC_136936.1 coordinate 21,436,509, forward strand.
CTTGTCTTTGCTTATACTAACCACTGACTTTACAGTCTTTACAGTCTTTACAGTTTTAATTTTGCCAGTATTATGAATTGTTTTAGCAGGAGTCCTGCTGTCCTGCTGCAGGACATCGATTCAAATTTAGTTGAGTAGGGTTATTCATAATACAAAAATAACTAAAGATGTAAAACAATTAAGATGTTGTTACACACAAATAATATCAATACATTGACCAAACAACCTGTCATATTTAAGGAACATCACCAAATTTGAAGTAATGATGGATATTATTTAATAACCATTTCCATCACTCTTATGTATTAAAATAACCTTGAGATCAAGTAGTTTAAAGTTTAATAAATCCTTAAGTGGGGGCTTACCTCCGTCAGTTGGAGAGGAATACTCAGTGGCTACAAGCAGGATGTGCTTTATATAAGTTGTCTTTTCTAGATGGCGTCAGGGTCCGAACAGTCAGCCTCTGCTCTGAATGGGCCATTTCCCTAGACTATTTGGCCAGATGCAATCACAAACCCTCAGGAAAGGGCTGTAAATGGCAGCATTAACAATGTTGAGGGCAAGATGTGTTGAGAAAGAGACACATCATGCCAAAACCATTTGGTGCTGTATTTTTATTACTTTATTAAATTCATACATATCCTTTTTTTACCTTGCTCAAAGGAAAACGTTGCCTTGGTTTATATGTACAATATCAAACAAAATATCACGCTCATCAGTATAAGATTAAGGGCTTCAAATGGAAATGTAGTTTGAATGGAAATGTAGGGAAAAGTAAAACACATTCTGATATTCCATAGATTTCTTCCCAGATTTGATTCATATTTTGGCACTTAAGAACAACGTTCACATATAGCCATAGACCAATTCAAGTATTTGAAGTCAACCATTATTCATGTTTTCAACTTTTCTGTAGGTATCTGCAGTTAAGTGGACTTGAGTGAACCATGCCACATTATTGATTTTAAATGAACTAGGGATGTCCTGTCCCGATGCACGGCATTGGGATCGGGCAGATACTGGCCCAGAACGCTGAAAACAACACAGAAAATTTGATTTGATCCGTACAGTGTGTCATGTAATAAAAACAGTAGTAGCCAATTAGTTGTATGAGAATGAGAGCTACCGGTAGAATGGTCATGTCAGCGGTGCGGAAGTATTACAACCTTATGAGGTGATAAAAAATGCGCGAATTATTCAGGGGTGGCAGAGCTGTTGGTTGGTTTAACACCACACACTTAATTAAGCATTTGAAAAGACACAACAAGGAACAACACAAACAGATAAACAACAAACAAATGACGCAGCCGGCATGAAAAGTACCATAAATAATATCAGTATTAGGTGGTTTTGGGTTTCATGAAATTATATATTTTTACTTTAATGATGACTAAACAGATTTAATGGGAAAAACAATAATAATTTATAAACTAATTTCTTTGAATTTCCACCCATCAGTTAAAAAGCGTTTCTTTTCATGGCCCAACAGCTTCTGGGAAGCCTCGACATGAAACCACCCTCACTCTACAAACAGTTTTGTGTCTGACATGTCAGACCGAAAGATACGACCAGAAACGATAATTTGTAATGCCTTCCTGAACCAACTGTAGAAGAAGGCGTACACCAACGGGTTGATGGTGGAATTCAGATACCCCAGCCAGACAAATGTGTCAAACAAGGCGGGCGGTACAGCGTAGCCGATGAAGGGATCGATGATGTTAAGGATGAAAAATGGAGCCCAGAATGACAGAAACACGCCCATGATGATGGCCAACGTTTTGGTGGCTTTCCTCTGATGCTTGTCCACCTTGAAGGAGCTGGTGTTCTGTAGGCCTATGGTGCGTACTTGTCTCTGGGCAACCATGTAGATCTTCAGGTAGATGCCCAGCATGATGACCCCGGGGATGTAGAAGGAGACAATTCCTGATATATTCGTCTTCCGGATGAACATACCAAAGCCAACGACAGAAGAGACACACCATGTGACCAGGATCATGATTACTGCTGTGTGAACCGTTATCTTACGGGGGTAGAGCATAGGGTGGCACACAGCATAATAGCGGTCGATGGATATAAAGGACAGGTTCAAGATGGACGCGGTGCACAGTAAGACGGTGGAGCTGTTGTAGAGCTTGCAGAACATCTCCCCAAAGTACCAGCAGTTCTCGACGGACTCAATCATGCCGGGGAGCATGACCAGAACCCCCAGGAGGAGGTCGGTTACGGCCAGGGAGAGGGTCAAATAGTTGGTAGGCGTGTGGAGTTGCTTGAAGTGAGCGATGGCCACGATCACAAAGAGGTTCCCCAGCACCGTGAGGACCACCGCAGACCCCAGGACCACATAGAGGGCTGCGCGGACAGTGACAGGGTAGACCGTCCTCACACACGAGCCATTCCCGTAGCAGAACTCCGGCTCCATCGGCCTTGGATGGGGGTAGGGGTAGGGAGGTAAGCGAGTGAGGGAAAGGCAGTGGAAGGGAAGGGTGTGGGGGGAGGGGTTATGGCACCCAGATGCAAAGGACCTGAGGCAAAAAATACATCACACAGACTGTATATGGGATACAATTCAGATGATGATAACGCTGTGGGGGTGTTTGTGGATTATGGCTTCTTTAAACAGCTGGCCTGGCCAAGTATGATTGGACTCTGGGGCTGGGTGAGGCTGCACACCTGTTGCACATTGAGTAATCAGTGTGCACAGGTTAGACCAGCCATCACCACACACTCGGAAGGAGACCTCATCCATGCAGCACCAGGCCATGTGGGTCTTGTCTGGAGGAGCCCAATTAAAGTCACTTAGCTAGAGTGTTGAAGCAACCTAGGTGGCATGTATCGTTTGGCTTTGTTACAAGTGCATTGAATAAAGATATTATGAGAGTTGTGTCATTTCATCTGCCATCATAATCAATAGAGGATTTGACAGAGCTTTTCCAGTGTTTACAATATACAATACATTCTTATGTTGCTAAATGCAGGCCTTCGGCAAAGCTTTTTATCACCTTGTTAAATGATAATGTTGATGAGTCACAATGTGGTACAGCTAAATCTCTTTATAGCCCTATCCATTCCATGATGCGATCATTAGTAAACTGTCACTTCCTGGTTTACAGTACAATGTACAATCTACAAGTATTATGAATTATATTACATGATAAAACATTCATTACAAAGGATTCTTTAAATTATCTTTTAAAGCTTTCATAGACTATACCATTTGTACTAATTAAAATAATACGAAATATTTGTTTTTGCCATGGTTCAGTGATAAATGACAGCAAAAAAGGACAGGAATGATTGACTGTTAATAATATCTGGCCCATCGTACTCTATTCAGTCATGACAACATGCAATTTTCAGGCTGTTCACACCCAACATATGTGCTTAATTAATTTGCTAAATATTCCTCATGCAGATAGTAAAAAAAGTCATGCCACAATCCTTGTCCGTAAATAACCAGAACATCACATCCTAATAGGGGCTAAGTTAACTATATTTGAGTCGTAGTTGTTTATAATTAAAAGATTGTGGCACGACTTTTTTTGCTAAACCATAGAAAAACTGCCTCGTCACTGCTTATCCTATCCACTGTCTTTACAGTCCCTGCACATTAATATTGTCAGTATTATGATTTCAGCAGGACATCCATTCAAATTTACTTCTGAAAAGAAAATTCAATTGAGTAGGGTTATTCATTATACAAAAATAACTAATATGGTAGAACATTTAAGATGTTTTCACAGACAAATAATACCAATACATTGTCCACAAAACCTTTAATATTTAAAGAACATCACCAAATTTTAAGTAAATATAGATATTATTTAATAACCCTTTCCAATACTCTTACGTATCAAATTAACTTGGAGAGCAAGTAATTTAAAGTTTGATAAACCCTTAAGTGGGGCTTACCTCCGTCAGCTAGAAAGGAATACTCAGTGGCTGCAAGCAGGATGTTCTTTATAAAAGGTATCTTTTTCAGATGGCGTCAGGGTCAAAACAGTCAGCCTCTGCTCTGACTGGGCCATTTCCCTAGACAATGTAGCCAGATGCAATCACAATCTCTGAGAAAAGGCTGTAAATGGCAACATGGGCAATGTTGAGGTCAAGATGTGTTGAGAAAGAGACACATATCGCCAACACCATTTGACGCTGTATTTTAATGACTTTATTAAATTCCAACTTTTTTTTTACCTTGCTCAAGGGAAAATGTTGCCTTGCTATATATGTACAATGTCAAACAAAAAAACAAGCTCATCAGCATAAGATTAAGGACTTCAAATGGAAATGTGGTTTGAATGGAAATGTAGGGAAGAGAAAGACACATTCTTATCTTCCATAAATTTATTCCCAGATTTGATTTATATTTTGTCAGTTAACAACATTCACATATAGCCATAGACCAATTCAAGTATTTGAAGTCAACCATCATTCATGTTTTCCACTTTTCTGAGGTTTCTACAGTTAAAGAGGGTGGACTCGAGTGAACCATGCTACATTATTGATTTTAAATGAACTATGGAAGTCCTGTCCCGATACACATTATTGGGAAGAACGCTGGAAACAACACTGAAAATATAATCCATGCCACGTGATAACAACAATAGCAGCCAATTGGTTGCGTGAGAAGGAGAGCTACTATGTGAGAGATAGCTGTAGACCTGTGGTCATGTCAGGTGTGGAAGTATAAAATCCTAAAATTCGGAACGCAAATGATTCAGGGGTGGGTTTAACAGGGTTTAACACCACACACTTAATTAAGCATTTCGAAAGACACAATAAGACACAACACTAGGAATTTATGCGGGAGAAACTTGAATAGTATGATTAAAGCATGAATAGTACCGTAAATAATAACAGAAATGGCTGATTTTGGGTTTAATCAAATTGTATTTATTTATTTTAATGATGACTAAACAGATTTAATGGGACAAACAATTGTAATTTATTGGAATTTAAACCCATCAGTTGATAAGCCTTTATTTAAATGGCCCCACATCTTCTTGGAGGCCTCAACATCAAACCACTGTCACTCTGAGAACAGTTTTGTGTCTGACATGTCCGACTGAAAGATACGACCAGAAACGATAATTTGAAACGCCTTCCTGAACCAACTGTAGAAGAAGGCATACACCAACGGGTTGATGGTTGAATTGAGATACCCCAGCCACACAAGTGTGTCGAACAAGGCCGGTGGAACAGAGTAGCCGATGTAAGGGTCAATGATGTAACAGAGGAAAAACGGCGTCCAGAGAGACAGAAACACTCCCATGATGAAGGCCAGCGTTTTGGTGGCTTTCCTCTGGTGTTTGTCCACCTTGGAGGAGCTGGTGTTCTGTAGGCCTGTGGTGCGCACTTGTCTCTGAGCAACCATGTAGATCTTCAGGTAGATGGCCAGCATGATGACCCCGGGGATGTAGAAAGAGATAATGGCAGAGAGTGTGCTGGCCACCCCAGTTGTAAACAAAAAGCACCCTCCCTCACACGCCACGTTGTTATAGTAGAACTCCTCTATTCCCAAAATATTCAGCTTTAGGAAGATCATTCCAAAGCCGACCACAGCAGAGACACACCATGTGACCAGGATCATGACGACTGCCGTGTGAACGGTTATCTTACGGGGGTAGAGCAGAGGGTGGCACACTGCATAATAGCGGTCGATAGATATGAAGGACAGGTTCAAGATGGACGCAGTGCACAGCAAGACGTCTGAGCTGATGAATAGCTTGCAGAACATCTCCCCGAAGAACCAACAGCTCTCGACGGAGCGAATCATTCCGGGGAACATGACCATCACCCCCAGGAGGAGGTCGGTTATGGCCAGGGAGAGGGTCAGGTAGTTGGTGGGCGTGTGGAGTTGCTTGAAGTGAGAAATAGCCACGATCACCAAGAGGTTCCCCAGCACCGTGAGGACCACCGCAGACCCCAAGGCCAAGTAGAGGGTGACGCGGACAGCAACAGGGTAGACCGTCCTCACACAAGAGCCATTCCCGTAGCAGAACTCCGGCTCCATCGGCCTGGGAGGAGGAGGGAGGGAGAGGGAGGGGGAGAGAGAGAGAGGGAGAAGAGAGAGAGGGAGGGAGGGGGGGAAAGAGAGAGAGAGGGAGGGAGGGATGGGGAGAGAGGGGAAGAGAGAGAGAGAGAGGGAGGGATGGAGAGGGAGGGGGGGAAAGAGAGAGAGAGCTATGTAAATAAGGTCTTTCTTTCCGCGACATGAAAGAGACATTATTATTCAATTGGTTGTGTGTGTGTGTGTGTGTGTGTGTGTGTGTGTGTGGGGGGGGGGGTAAAACATACATGAAAAAGGCAAATCAAATGCAGAAACATAATTTGCCATAAAGGTGTTTTGCCATTCTGACCACAATAGCATTTGATATTGATACCATGAGGGTTTCGTCATTTCATCTGACATAATAATCAGAGGAGGATTTTGACAGAGCTTTGAGTTGACAGTGGACACTCAATACCTTAAAAGCAGGCCTTATGATTTATATGGAACGTTGTATTGCATGACAACAAGTAATTATAAGCAGATTCACACCCAACATATGTGTTACTGCAAGATGTGAAATATTCCTCATTCAGAGAACAAAAACGTCAGGCCATAAACTGTACTCATAAACAACTCCAACATTTCTGTTGTTGAATGTTAAACCATAGAATAACTGCAATTTCTAAATCTATTAAGTCTTAACTGTCCTTGCATGTTTAATATCCAGTAATAACCAATAATATTAAGCTGGACATGTTTACAAGTATACTTCTGATAAAAAATATGGACGTTTATTCATAATAAATTCATAATTCTTAGTTAAATACATTACGTTGTCACGCAAAGTTAATATCAAGGCATACCACCTTTCATATTTTAGGAAGAACCCCAGCTATTAATAAATACAAACATGCAATATTTAATGACCATTAACATTACTCTCTATGTAGCATATGTATGTTTAGTTTATGTGGGGCTTACCTCAATCAGCTGCAGAGGTAGACTCAGTGGCTACTAGCAGGATGGGCTTTATATAAGTTATCATTCCTAGATGACGACAGGGACAAAACAGTCAGCCACTGTTCTGACTGGGCCATTTCCCTGGACTCTGTGGCCAGATGTAATAACAACTTCTGAGGAAAGAGCTGTGAATGGCAACATGGACAATGTTGACGGCAAGATGTGTTGACAAAGAGAGACAGTACCACACCCTTTAGGCCCAGTATTTTCATTCTATATATTACCATTTTAATTAGTACCTTCTCAGATTCATACTTTCTGATCTCCAAAAGATTGGCTTGAGTTGAGTGTTATTTTTTTGACAACAACTTTAATATGAGCAATGAACTTATTCAAGTATTTGAAGACAACCAATATTTGAAGACAATTAAAGTAACTGTTTGGAACATGCATCACTTCTATGTCATATCTCTGGAGCCTAAGTAACAACCTTGAAGTTTATTTGGTGTGCTCAATAGGCTTATGATCACTCTGCACAGTCATCTTATGGCCATAAGGTGACCCCTCCTACTTATTATATGTTGTTTGTCCTGGCACTTAATGTATGCACATATTGTATGTCGTACTTAGTTATAGTACTTAGTTGTGTAGCATCTTATCCTAGCTATCTTTGTTGTGTATGGGGAATGGGTTAACCTAGCGGCGATATATTGGTTCACCTTCTTATGACAAATATACTTATTGTAAGTCACTTTGGATAAAAGCGTCTGTTAAATGCACTAAATTTAAATGTAAATAAGTATACTGATGGACCCTTTCCATACCAAAAACGATAGCCAAACCTTATTTCTCTATTTGGACATAGCCCTTTTTATTCTGTGTCAGTGTTCTGCTCCCAAATGCTACCTCTGTTACCTCTTTGTGTCAGAGCAGCTCCTAATTCTGTTTCTGATGCATCACACTGTAGTCGCTGTCTGGTCCTCCTCTGGGTTGTAGTACTTCAATACCGGTGCTTGGCTATATTGTCCTTCAATCTGACAAATGTGTCCTCATGCAATTCAGTCCAGTCCCATATAGTCTCTCACAAAGTCGGACTTTGAGAGATAATTCACCATACCCACAAGTCTCTGTACCCCTTTCTCCTCTGTTGGTCAGGCATCTCGCTCACTGCTCTGGCCTTCTCCGGGTCAACTTTCAGTCCTCTGCTGTCAACAGGAGTCCGATGTACGACACTTCCTGTCATCTCAGTCTGAACTTGTCAACGTTCAGTTTGATGTTCTGTTCCCTGCATCTATTCAGGAACTGTCTCATCATCTCATCATGGTCTTTGTACAAAATCTCTTGTGTTTCACCCTCTCCTGTGATGAGCACATCATTCGCTAGGATGTATATGTGTAGTTGTCCTTCTAGTGATTGTGTCAACTTTCTCTGGAAAATGTCAGGCACTGGGCTAATCCCCATAGCCATCCTGAGCCATCTAAATCTCCCAAACAGGTCTGGGAGGATGTCATTGATGGTAGGATGGGGAAAATGACTGTGCTTTACTGCTTTGTTTAGTGGTATCGGATCAATACGCATCGTTAGCTTCCCATTTGATTTCTGTATTGTGACCAGACTGCTTATCTAATCTGTGCTTCCTCCACAGGTGTGATGATCTCCCTTCTTTGAAGATCCTTTCGCTCTTTCTTCTGTAACTTCATCATGGCCACCGGAACCCTTCTCTTAGGGAGTTTCACAGGCTCCAAGCATGTTTCAATTTCTATTTTATACTCCCCCTGTAGGCAACCATCACCTTTGAACACATTGACATACTCTTTCTGTATTCATTCCATAGATAAGTGACACTGAGTTGGTTTCTCTTCAGTCACTATACTGTATATGGCAAATATGTTCTCATACTGTACTTTGATCAGTTTAATTGCCTCACTTGCTTTCCTGCCAAGTAACGGAACTAACTACAGTCCTTATCCACTACCACAAACTCCAGTTGGTAGAGGTTCTGGTTTCTCAGATTTCTGACATTATGCTTACATTTGCAAAGTGGTGCAACTTGGTCATGTACATCACTATAACCTTCTTGGTGGGCTCCAACTGAGAATCTGGATTAAGCATATTTATTGGAATGACATGAAAGGTACCCCCCATCTATCTGAAATTTCACCAGCTGATCAGCATACCTACAAACAATTGTCTTTCCTTGGCTTTTTCATATTTTTCATCTTTCCCAGTCATTGTATAAGTCTCTGTAGTAGAGAAACTCATGATTTCCTCGTAACTATCACTGTCAGGTCAGTCACACTGTGTACCTGGTTTTCTCTTCTCCCTTTCTCCGGTTTGATTTGCATTTGGCAGTGAAGGGCTTGTCTTTCCCACCCTTTTTGCACTGCTTTCCAAAAGTTGGGCATTTCTTATTACTCCGTTCATGCACTTTCCGACAGAAAATGCATGAAACAATGTCCTTGTCTTATCTTATCCTGCTGCAGATCTCACTGTTTGCATTTCTTCCACTGCATTTCCTTCAATGGTTCCAATATTCTCTCATGACAACTCAGTGGCTCTGCAGAAATGTAAACATTTGTCCAATGTTAGCCTTTCCTCTCTGAGTAGCCTTTCTCTCAGTCCTGAGTGGTTTTTACCACACACTATTCTATCTTGAATATGTGAGTACTTAGTTTCTACAAAGTTGCAGGTACTGGCTAATACTCTGAGATCTGTGACATATTTATCTATATTTTCTTATATTCTTTGATTCCTCATAGAGAAACGGTATCTCTCCACAGTCTCTTTCCGTTTTGGGTTACAATGTTCATCAAGTTTCTCCATCATTGTACTCATAGTACACATTTTTCTACTGGCCGAAGTCACATTACTCATGGAAGTTTAACACAGCTCCCTGCCATTCTCACCATTGAGATAATAGAAACGTTTCACTCTCACACCTTCATCTGCTTCTGGCATAGAACGATCCATATATGGAGTAAACTTCTCTTTCCACGATTTCCATGACTTCGGCCATAAACTGTCAGGCCAACTGTAGCAACTAGGTTGCTACAGTGGAAACACAATGTTGGCAGAGGCTTCAAACCATCAATCTTCTAACGCTGTTAGTCGCTGTTCTCTCGCACATTTTATATTAGCAATTCAAGTTCTCTAGCTAGCTAGTTGCAGATTTCTGCTAACTCAGGGTTCTTTTTTCTGGATTGGACCGCTATATAGGACTGCCACCATGTTTCATTCTGTTTTTCCTTCTATACAGATATACAGTAGCATTTTAGCTGCTTAACGCTTTATTATACCAACATACTCTCAGCACTCAGGATCCAATCACAGACCAATGTATACCAACCTCACATGTCCTTTACCCTTAATGACATCAGTACTGCAACATTAACCACATAACAATACTATTGTTACAGTGGGTCTTCCAATGATCATGCTCCATTAAACTGAAGTTTACCAGTTTATTAAGCTTTTTCATTTTTGTGTCATATTTGAGAACATGACCGCACATCAAAAAAGAAAATGGCATGGACTAAATGTTGTGAGGGAGGTACAATAAAAAGTTTTTACATCTTTAATATATATATTTCCAAGATATTTCCCAAAATGTATCACCTTGCATAGACTTATTATCGTGATGGACAATGTATGGATATTATCTGTTGTACGGTTGTATTATACCATTTTGCACTAATTTGCGCATTTGTGTGATTGCAGCATTCTCCCACTTTGTGATACAGCACACAAAGTAAATATACATTGCATGGTCCTACTTTTTAAATTCCAATGGCTGTTTTCGAAATTGATTAAAAACAATGTGTGATGCCTGTCGGAACGACAGATCAATAATAACACCGGCAAAAATAATGCCACCAGCAAAATCAATATTTTGCGGTTTCATGAAAAATAATATGGTAATTTCCATGAATTAAGAGTTAAAACATGGACTATATTCAACTTAATTTGGATTTCCACCCATCAGTTGATAATCCTTTCTTTGTATAATCCCACATCTCATTGGAAGCCTCAACATGAAACCACTATCACTCTGCAAACAGTTTTTTGTCCGACATGTCAGACCGAAAAATGCTCCCGGATATTATAATTTTAAATGCCTTCCTGAACCAACTGTAAAAGAAGGCGTACACCAACGGGTTGACAGCGGAATTGAGATACCCCAGCCACCCGAGTGTGTCGAACAAGGCGGGTGGTACGGAGTAGCCGATGTGAGGATTTATGATGTTAATGATGAAGAACGGCGTCCAGAATGACAGAAACACGCCCATGATGAAGGCCAGGGTTTTGGTGGCTTTCCTCTGGTGCTTGTCCAACTTGGAGGAGCTGGTGTTCTGTAGGCCTATTGTGCGCACTTGTCTCTGGGCCACTATGAAGATTTTCAGATAGATACCCAGCATGATTACCCCGGGGATGTAGAAGGAGAGAATAGACGAGACGGTGCTGGACACCCCACTCTGAAACAAAAAGCATCCTCCTTCACACGCCACGTTATTATAGTAGAACTCCTCAATTCCTAATATATTCAGCTTTAGAAAGATCATCCCAAAGCCGACCACAGCCGAGACACACCATGTGACCAGGATCATGATGAGTGCCGTGTGAACCGTTATCTTACGGGGGTAGAGCAGGGGGTGGCACACGGCATAATACCGGTCGATGGATATGAAGGACAGGTTCAAGATGGATGCGGTGCACAGCATGACAACAGAGCTGTTGTAGAGCTTGCAACACATCTCCCCGAAGAACCAGCAGCTCTCGATGGTGTGAATCATGATGGGGAACATGACCAGAACCCCCAGGAGGAGGTCGGTTACGGCCAGGGAGAGGGTCAGGTAGTTGGGAGGTGTGTGGAGTTGCTTGAAGTGAGCGATGGCCACGATCACAAAGAGGTTACCCAGCACCGTGAGGACCACACCAGACCCCAGGACCACATAAAGGGTGGCACGAATGGCGACAGGGTAGACCGTCCTCACACACGAGCCATTCCCGTAGCAGAACTCCGGCTCCATCAGCCTGCGAGAGGGGGAGTAAGGGAGTGAGGCAAAGGGAGTGAAAGGGTGTGGTCAGGGCATCCATGTGCAAAGGTCCTGAGGCAGAGGCAAAAATACATGACAAATATGCGGTATACAATTCAAATGATGATAGGGCTGTGGGGGTGTGTGTTGATGATGGCTGGTTTAAACAGCTGGCCTGGCCAAGTATGATTTGGGCTGATTGAGTCTACACACTAGTTGCACATTGAGTAATCAGACTTATAATGAACTGGATTTTCAACCCCACTACCTTGTATCCTTGTTTGGAGGAGCCTTATAAAAGTCACTAAGCTGGAGTGTACGAGCAACCTAGGTGGCATGTAGCATTTGGCTTTGTAACAAGCACATTTAATAATGATATTATGAGAGTTGTTTCATTTTATCTGCCATCATAATCAATGGAGGATTTGACAGAGCTTTGCGAGTGTGTACAATGCATACATAATATACAATACATTCTTTTGTTGCTGAATTAAGGCCTTCACCTAAGATTTTATCATCTTGTTACATTATCATGTCAATGAGTCACAATGTGGTACAGCAAGAATTCTTCATGGCCCTATCCATTCCATGATGCAATCATTTGTAAACTATTATAGTACAATGTACAATCTTAAAGTGTTTTATAATGAAAAGCTTTCATACACACCATATATAATATAAATATTCAATGCATATTTTTGCTATTGTTAAGTGATGATAGAGAAAAATTACAGGAATGCACGCTTAATAATATCTGTAACATCGTACTGTATTCAGTCTTGACAACATGCAAATTGCTGGTTGTTCACAACCAACATATGTGCTTAATTACTTGCTAAATATTCCTCATTCAGAAAGTAAAAAAATCCTGCCACAATCCTTAATCATTAATTAATAGAACATCATATACTACTTAAGAGCTAACTTAATTATATTTATATTGTAGTCGTCTATAATTAAGAATTGTGGAACAACTTTTTTTGCTAAAACGGGGAAAAACTGTATTCTCTCTGCTTATCCTATCCACTGTCTTTAAAGCTCCTGCATTTCAATATTGACAGTAATATGAGCTGTTTTAGCAGGATATCAATTCAAATATACTTCTGATAATACAATCAAATAGAGTATGGTTATTCATAACACAAAAGGAATATGAATGGCATAAAAATAAAGAAGTTACCACAAATAATATCAATACATTACATACACAAACTATAATAGTTAAGGAAAACCACCAATTATTTAGTAAAGATACAAATATTATTTAATACATTTCTGATTAGTCTTCTAGATAAATTTAACTTGGAGAGTAGTAGTCTAAAGTTTGATAAAGCATTATGTGGGCTTACCTCAGTCAGCTGCAGAGGTAAACTCAGTGGCTACTAGCAGGATGGGCTTTATATAAGTTACCATTTCAAGATGACGACAGGGTCAAAACAGTCAGCCACTGCTCTGACTGGGCCATTTCCCTGGACTCTGTGGCCAGATGCTACAACAATCTCTAAGCAAAGGGCCCTTAATGGCAACATGGACAATGTTGAGGGCAGGATGTGTTGAGAAAGGGACACATAGGGCGTATTCACACCTGTCTTGTTTGGTTCGAAACAAACCAAAAAAATCGCAGGTGCGGATATTTTGGGCTGGTGTGAATACAAACCATCGAACTCTGGTGCGGACCAAACAGCCGGTCCGAGACCCAGCCGGAGAGGTGGTCTCGGTTCGCTTCCAAACGAACCCTGGTGCGGTTTGCTTGAGATGTGAAAGCGACCGCGCTCAGTCCGACCCAGTTCTAAAAATAATATGCCTTTTTGGACGCAACAGGCTCCCATTGCTGCTTGTATATTTATATTGTTTGATTAGCACGGTAAATTCAAAGATCAACGTCACGATATCAGGTTATCAGACCCGTTAAAAATGAGCCGTGGCTCAACATGTAGCGAAGAGGAGACGAAATGTCTTTTGGATATTTGGGCAGTCGCCAACATATAAAGTATGTTGGAGAACATACCGATGCATTTAATACATTCGGTACAAGGATGGGGGAGAAGGCGTTCGAGCGGTCCGCGGATAGCATAGCATCATAAAATCTACGTTGTGCCAAATGCCTCTGATGCTCCAAAAGAACTGCAAATGTTTGTAACTGTATGAAACCAATCAGTATAAGCACAACGAAGGCAGCACGCTGAATATCCATAATCTCCATAGTTTGTTTTTATGCGTTACTCCGCGCTACCCCGCCCCCGACCGTCTTGTCCAATGATTGAACAATCTATGCACACAAGTGCGCTGTTGACAAATTCTCGGACTGTTGCTGATTTTTTGTTGTTCCAAAAAATTAACATTGCGTTTTGGTCTGGACCATAGAGATTGAATTTAGGACTTTCCTTTTGTGAATACACCCTGTGGCATCCCGACCCCCACCGGGAGGGTCCGGGGGTTTGTGGTGGAGGGCGTATACCACCGCCATCCACCAGCCGGCAACAGAGAGCAGCACAACCCTCAACCCAATCAGCCGGATGAGGGACACCTGGCCAGAGGGAGAACACGTGGACACAGACCTCTAAAAGGGGAGCGGTGGACTGACACGAGGAGAACGGAGACATGGACGACACGAAGGCGCCAGAGACTACGAGGCTCGCGGAGACCCTAGCTCAGCAATAATCGTACTTAGTGTGTTGCACGGCTTCAAAATAAACGCTGACTGCGGCTTTAACCCTTGATTCCTGTGTGGTTCCTACGGGTATTGACATTCGGGGAAACGGGTTGCCACAACCCATAAAGACCACACCTTTATGGTGTGTTATTTTTATTCTAAAATTTCTAATTTTACATCATTTTCTCCTGAAAATCTAACTTTCAGCTTTCTCAAGGGAACAAGTTGCCTTGGTTTATTATGTACAATGTCAACCTAAACAACAAGCTTATCAGTATAATATGAAGAGCTTTAAATGAACATGTAGTTTGAATGAAAATATACGGAAGAGATTAAATAGATTTATTCCCAGATTTGACTTATATTTTGTAAGTCAAGTACAACATTCACAGTTAGCCATAAACTAATTAAAGTATTTGAAGTCAATCATTATGAATGTTTTTCACTTTCCTGTATTCTTCTACGGTAAAGGAGAGTGGACTTAAGTGAACCATGCCACATTATTGATTTTATATGAACTAGGGATGTCCTGTCCCGATACAAAGCATCTTTATCGGGCAGATACTGTCCCAGAACGCAGGAAACAACACAGAAAATATTATCTGATGTCTGCAGCGTGCCACATGACAACAAGAGTAGTTGCCAATTAGTCACATGACAACAAGAACTACCGCATGAGAGCTACCTGTAGAATAGTCAAATTGACTCTGGGGTGTCAGGGCTGTTGGACAGTATAACACCATACACTTTATTAAGCTAATAAATTTGTAAAAACACAATAAGGACTTTGCCTAGCTTTAAAAAAAAAGAGAAACTCAATAACACAGCAGGCATAAATTATACTACAAAGAATATCAGTATTGGGTGATTTTGGGTTTCAGGAAAAATCTATATTTATTTTAATGGTGAATAAACAGATTTAATAGGACAAACATTTTTAATTGATTAGAATTTCCACCCATCAGTTGATAAGCATTTCTTTTCCGGGCTCCACATCTTCTGGGAGGCCTCAACATGAAGCCACTGTCACTCTACAAATAGTTTTGTGTCCGACATGTCAGACTGAAAGATGCGGCCAGAAACGATGATTTGAAACGCCTTCCTGAACCAACTGTAGAAGAAGGCGTACACCAACGGGTTGATGGTTGAATTCAGATATCCCAGCCACACGAGTGTGTCGAACAAGGCGGGCTGAAAGGAGTAGCCGATGTAGGGGTCGATGATGTAACAGAGGAAAAACGGCGTCCAGAGTGACAGAAACACGCCCATGATGATGGCCAGTGTTTTGGTGGCTTTTCTCTGGTGCTTGTCCACCTTGGAAGAGCTGGTCTTCTGAAGGCCTGTGGTGCGCACTTGTCTCTGGGCCACCATGAAGATCTTCAGGTAGATGGCCAGCATGATGACCCCGGGGAGGTAGAAAGAGATGATTGCCGAGACAGTGCTGGCGACAACAGTCGTAAACAAAGCGCACCCTCCTTCACACGCCAAGTTGTTATAGTACAACTCCTCCATTCCCAAAATATTTAGCTCGAGGAAGATCATCCCGAAGCCAACCACAGCAGAGACACACCATGTGACCAGGATCATGATGACTGCGGTGTGAACCGTTATCTTACGGGGGTAGAGCATAGGGTGGCAAACGGCATAATAGCGGTCGATGGATATAAAGGACAGGTTCATGATGGACGCGGTGCACAGCAAGATGTCATAGCTAAGGAAGAGCCTGCAGAACATCTCCCCAAAGTACCAGCAGGTCTCGACGGCACGAATCATACCGGGGAACATGACCAGCACCCCCAGGAGGAGGTCGGTTACGGCCAGGGAGAGGGTCAGGTAGTTGGTGGGCGTGTGGAGTTGCTTAAAGTGAGAAATGGCCACGATCACAAAGAGGTTTCCCAGCACTGTGAGGACCACCGCAGACCCCAAGACCAAGTAGAGTGTGACGCGGACAGCAACAGGGTAGACCGTCCTCACACACGAGCCATTCCCGTAGCAGAACTCTGGCTCCATTGAACTGGGAGGAGGGGAGGGAGAGAGAGATAGAGGGAGGGGGAGAGAGGGATGGGAAAGGTTGGTGGGGAGAGAGAGTATAAGTAAATTCAACAACGCTTTCCGCAACCTGAAAGAGACATGATTATATCATTGATATAGAAACAACAATTGGCTGTGGGGTTTGGGTACCCTTATGCGAAGGACCTGAAGAAAATCAGACATGAAACATGTGAATGATATCCAGAAACATCATGTGCCATACAATTTGTATACAATTCTGATCATGATGACGCAAGTCATAAACTACACCATATATACTACTACAAATAATACAATGTATATTTTTGCTATTGTTCGGTGATCAATTACAGAAAAATGAGAGGAATGCTGGACTCTTAATAATATCTGTCACATCGTACTGTATTCGATGACATGCAATTTTCAGGCTGTTCACACCCAACATATGTACTTACTTGCATAATTTGCTACTAAGAGCAAACTTGATTATATTTCTGTTGTTAGTTGATAATTAAGGATTGTGCAACGACTTTTTTTGATAAAACATAGAAAAACACTCTTGTCTCTGCTTATCCTGTCCACTGTCTTTACAACCCCTGCATTTGTTATATTGCCAGTAATATGATTGGTTTTAGCAGGATATCCATTAAAATATACTTCTGAAAAGAAAATCTGATAAGAGTACGGTTATTCATAAAACAAAAATAATTTGAATGGTATAGAAATAAAGAAGTTACCCCAAATAATGTCAATACATTACCTACAAAACCTGTAATAGTTAAGGAGCATCAGAAAATAGTTGCTAAAGATACACAATTACTTAATAAACATTTCCATTTCAAATTTGACTTGGAGAGTACCAGTTTAAAGTGTGATAAAGCATTATGTGGGCTTACCTCAGTCAGCTGCAGAGGTAAACTCAGTGGATACTAGCAGGATGGGCTTTATATATATTGTCATTCCAAGATGACGACAGGGTCAAAACAGTCAGCCACTGCTCTGACTGGGCCATTTCCCTGGACTCTGTGGCCAGATGCTACAACAATCTCTAAGGAAAGGGCCCTGAATGGTAACATGGACAATGTTGAGGGGCAGGATGTGTTGAGAAAGGGACACATAAAGACCACACCTTTATGGTGAATACAAACCATCGAACTCTGGTGCGGACCAAACAGCCGGTCCGAGACCCAGCCGGAGAGGTGGTCTCAGTTCGCTTCCAAACGAACCCTGGTGCGGTTCGCTTGAGATGTGAAAGCGACCGCGCTCGGTCCGACCCAGTTCTAAAAATAATATGCAGTTTTTGGACACAACAGGCTCCCATTGCTGCTTGTATATTTATATTGTTTGATTAGCACAGTAAATTCAAAGATCATCGTCACGATATCAGACCAGCATCAGGTTATCAGACCCGTTAAAAATGAGCCGTGGCTCAACATGTAGCGAAGAGGAGACAAAATGTCTTTTGGATATTTGGGCAGTCGCCAACATATAAAGTATGTTGGAGAACATACCGATGCATTTAATACATTCGGTACAAGGATGGGGGAGAAGGCGTCGAGCGGTCCGCGGATAGCATAGCATCATAAAATCTACGTTGTGCCAAACGCCTCTGATGCTCCAAAAGTACTGCAAATGTTTGTAACTGTATGAAACCAATCAGTATAAGCACAACGAGGGCAGCACGCTGAATCTCCATAATCCATACTTGCAAACTCATTTGGGTTGAAAAAGGTGACAAACTAAACTGTTGCAGGGGGGTCTGGGGGGCATCCCTCCCAGCCACATTTTGCTATTTTAACATGTCAATTAAGCATTCTGGTGTACTCCATGAAGAAAATAAAGGGAAAAGACAACATTTTCTTATGGTAAAAATGGCACATTTATTAACCCATAAACTGGTCAGTTAAGAACATTTTAAATGTGAAAAGGTCTATCCACTATAACCATTATTTCTGCTGCCACATGGGGGCGCTATACCACACATGAACATTTAGGACAGGAAAACAGTAAATCCCATTGGCCAAATTTGGCAATATATCAACATAATATTAATTTCATTTTTTCATCCTTTTGGCCTGGACAAGCCTTCCAAGGGCCCGTTTCTCTGCTTGGCAATGTGCCTCTTTCGGGGCCACACTATCGTTCTCCACTACCTCTGCCCTATTACTAGCAGCACTGGTAGATGGCTGGCAGCCAAACTCAACCCTCCTTTTCCTGATTTCAAGCTGATTTTCCTGTCGTTGGGCTTTGTCCCTAGTTCCAGCTGCACTAATGTTGGAACACAGCCTCCTATCTACCTCCCCAAACTTCAAATCATCCCTTCTGAACATTTCCACCCCAGTCTGGTTCCTGGTCTGCAAAGTGTATTAAACAGTCTGCACAGCACTGAGGGTGGAGGTTTTCATTGATGTTGATCAATGATGTTCCCCATGACACTGAAGGACGACTCAACCAGGGCACCATGGAATATTGAGAGGGCAGCCTTGACTGCCTGACACAGTGCAGGATACTTCCCTGTATTGAAGACGATGGCCCACCACTTGACAACATCTTCTCCATTCTGAAAACTGGGAAGCGCCTGGTCAACATTAAAACGCAGAATTTCTTGGTCTGTGTCAGCATCTGGTGGCAGCAGGTGACCCATCATATGTGTAAGCTTCCTCAAGTTGACCGTGGTTAGGTAGTGCCCTCTCACAATTGGGTCCACAGCTGACAAAGATTGCAGAGTTTCACTCTGCAAAGGCAGCTTCTTTTGCAGGTATTTTGCACAGGTTTTGTATGCCTGGGACACTTCCTGCAGGAATGGCTTCAGTAGCTGAAACAGATCAACAATACTTATAGTAGGTGGAATTATATGGAAAAATGTTACACGTTCTTGGGCACCCCTAAAATGGAGATACACCATACTGAGTATCGATAGCAATTTTTTAATCATTCATTTTTATGTACTCACAGGATTTTGTGGATGTTCTGATCTGAATCTACTAGTCTCCCGTCCCACATACATCTCCCTCAAAGGTAGCAGCTTGTTGTCAAGTTCAAGAGTAGCCAGGGATTTGGGCATCAGATTCAGGTGTTCAGATTTGACAAAGCAGGCCAGAAAGTTCATGAAAACTTGCAACTGTTTGTCATGCAGTGTATGGACAAGTGTCTGTCTGCCCTATAAAGAAAATAACATTGTGGTTCAATGCACAAAAAAGCACACAAGGAATGCATGCCAGTTATAGCTCAGGAAAAGTATTAGGATTCACTGGGATCACTTTCCTATGAAAAAGCATAACAACATGTAACCCAGTTGGGATTCGGGTTCTGGTTATTCATAAGAATAAACAACATTATATACGAGTATTATTTTTCATAATGTTTTTTGACGTTTGTGTAATGGTTGCAAACTTTGTAGATGTTATTTGATGTATTGTAAATGTTGTATATATCCTTTGCTTAATTGAACTGTGATATGGCCATCCAGCCAGGAGGGGGCGCAATGAGGTGTTTGTGGGTGAATGGGTGAAGGCGGGAAGGGAGAGGAGAGAAGACGTGCTGGAGTTGGGGAGAATGGAGGAAAGACGTTCGTTAGATGTTTTTCGTTAGAGTACCGTCTGTTGATGACATATCAGCAACTCTGAAGATGCAAGATAAAGTTCAATACGAACTTTACTAAAAAGCTCCACCGGACCAGTCCACATTAACGACCCGGTCAGTTAATTAACGCAAGGAGCTGAACAGTAGTGGCCTGCTAACTAGCGCAGCTAGCGATTCTAGTACAAATGGATTTTCCCGTGGACCACCGCACCAGATAGTGAGTGTGACCACGAGAGTTGGTTCACCTTCCTCTGGCGAAGAGGAATCAAGCGACAAGCCAGTGAGGAGCGTCTTTGTCCTTTCGACAGACTTTCGCAGACTTTCCCGATACTGGCCTTTCCACGGACATTCAAGGACGCCCGTTGCCGTTCACCTGGACGTGTGAGTAGCCTACCGTGTTCCCGTTGGCTCGGAGGAGCGAAGAGGACTACTAAAATCAAAAGGCCTGCAACAGGGTTTTCTTTTTGTACAGGATTGTTTTCTTTTGTTTTCTTTTATATATTATGCCGGCTTAGTTTAGTTTAGTAATGTTATTATTACTTATAGCCTGTATTGTGATATTGTGATATGGTATCTGTGACATGCACATGCATTTATATTTTGTTCTTAAATAAGTAAACGTTCTCCTACTTACTTTTTTGTTGGCTGCTTACTAATACGTGTGGTGTTGATATTGTGTATGTTTAGTGTTTAATATTCATTAAGGATGCTCTTGTTATATGGTTACCAAATATAGGAATTCAAAAATAATAATTTAAGATTGATAGAAGAACCTAGGGCCCTTTATTATAGGGGTAAAAGGGCTACAAACATAATAAGGAACTGCAGATACCCTGTGCTCAAAGAAAATATCATGAATTATTAGACTTCGAGTTGGCAAAATTTATTTTTCTAGACCCAGGTCCTATCATGATCCAATTCTCATAACTCATGAGAGTCATGAGAGCATGGGAGCCCTTTTTGCCATAATTTATTTCCTTAGCGAAAAGGCTGCACTTGGAATAGCCCGCTTTGCCGATTTTTTAAAAATATTGTGACAGCGGGAAGCTGTACTGCTGTCCCTTCACCTCCGTTTTCACCTCCAGCTTTAGCCAAGCACAGCTCCCCCTGCACTTAAGCCCGGATTCAAGCTGTGCTACATACAATGCTTCATCCTCTTTAAGCTCTCTCATTCTGAAAAGATAATCATCTGAATATTTATCGTTTGGGTCGGGGCTCATTTTCTATCATAAACGTTTGTTAAGGCTAAACCCAACTGCATCCGTCCAGGTTTAATGATCCGTAAGAGTTGGTGTTTCCATTACTGCTAGCTACTCATTAAACCACACATGGATGTGTATTTTTCATTACCTGTTCGTTTTCATCCCTCTCATATCTAACCACAATGACATAACCGCCAGTAATATCAGATAACAAAACGGATGCTGTGGAGATTAGCCTTCACAATCGTATTATTTTCGCATTAACTGGGTGCCGTAGAACTGGTATAGCTAATAATTTACTTAAGCAACGTTAAAATTATACAGCATACATTTTTTTGTCAGGTTAATAGACTTACCTCAAAACTTATATCTGTAACTCGCTGACGACTGAGCAGTCCACTCCATGACTAGAACGATGGGGGGGGGGGGGGACGCGGACGCGCGCTGTGGTTTATCTTGTTTATGATTGGTGGTCGTGGAACACGAGTCATTTGGCCAAAGATATTTTTATTGTGAAGATAGCAAACTTGTTTCTCGCTCATTATACTGTCGGTTATTATACAGTCTATGGTTGGTTGGCTGGTCGGTCAGTCGTCTCCCCCCCCCCCCCCTTAAAAAAAAAAATCTTTGGATCTACACGATTCACGTAAATGACCTATTTTGAGTTGAAAACGGCGAATTTCGCCGAAAGGTGACTAGTTTGCAGGTATGATAATCTCCATAGTTTGTTTTCTTTGTTTACTTTCTTTTTTGATGCGTTACCCCGCGTTACCCCGCCCCCGACCGTCTTCTCCAATGATTGAACGATCTATGCACACACGTGCGTTGTTGACAAATTCTCTGACTGTTGGGAAAAATTGCAATGTGAAAAGGAACCGCACCAAACCAAAAAATAAACATTGCGTTTTGGTCCGGACCATAGAGATCAAACTAAGGACTTTCCTGGTGTGAATACGCCCATAAAGACCACACCTTTATGGTGTGTTATTTTTATTCTAATATTTCTAATTTTACATGATTTTCTCCTGAAAATCTAACTGTCACCTTTCTCAAGGGAACAACTTGCCTTGGTTTATTATGTACAATGTCAAACTAAACAATAAGCCTATCAGTATAATATGAAGAGCTTTAAATGGAAATGTAGTTTGAATGAAAATGGACGGAAGAGTAAGACATTAGCTTTTCTGATCTTAAATAGATTTATTCCCAGATTTGACTTATATTTTGTAAGTCAAGAACAACATTCACAGTTAGCCATAAACTAATTAAAGTATTTGAAGTTAATCATTATGAATGTTTTTCACTTTCCTGGATTCTTCTACGGTAAAGGAGAGTGGACTTGAGTTAACCAAGTCACATTATTGATTTTATATGACCTAGGGATGTCCTGTCCCGATACACAGCATATTTATCAGGCAGATACTGTCCCAGAACGCAGGAAACAACACAGAAAATATTATCTGATATCTGCAGCGTGTCACATGACAACAAGAGTAGTTGCCAATTAGTCACATGACAACAAGAACTACCGCATGAGAGCTACCTGTAGAATAGTCAAATTGTTTCTGGGGTGTCAGGGCTGGTGGTCAGTATAACACCATTCACTTTATTAAGCATTGGTAAAAACACAATAAGGAACAACACAACATTTCTGCATGAAACGTATGCAAAGCACAGCAAAACGCTGCAACAGAAGACTTTGCCTATCATAAAAAAAAAGATAGAGAGAAACTCAATAACACAGTGGGCATAAATAATATTACAAATAATATCAGTTTTGGGCGATTTTGGGTTTCAGGAAAAATATTTTTATATTTTAATAGTGAATAAACAGATTGAATAGGACAGACATTTTAATTGATTAGAATTTCCACCCATCAGTTGATAAGCATTTCTTTTCAGGGCTCCACATCTTCTGGGAAGCCTCAACATGAAACCACTATCACTCTGAGAACAGTTTGGTGTCCGACATGTCAGACCGAAAGATGCGACCAGAAACGATGATTTGAAACGCCTTCCTGAACCAACTGTAGAAGAAGGCGTACACCAACGGGTTGACAGTGGAATTCAGATACCCCAGCCACAAGAGTGTGTCGAACAAGGCGGGCTGAAAGGAGTAGCCGATGAAGGGGTCGATGATGTAACAGAGGAAAAATGGCGTCCAGAAGGACAGAAACACGCCCATGATGAAGGCTAGCGTTTTGGTGGCTTTCCTCTGGTGTTTGTCCACCTTGGAGGAGCTGGTCTTCTGCAGGCCTGTGGTGCGCACTTGTCTCTGGGCCACCATGAAGATCTTCAGGTAGATGGCCAGCATGATGACCCCTGGGAGGTAGAAAGAGATGATCGCCGAGACAGTGCTGGCGACAACAGTCGTAAACAAAGCACACCCTCCTTCACACGCCAAGTTGTTATAGTACAACTCCTCCATTCCCAAAATATTTAGCTTGAGGAAGATCATCCCGAAGCCAACCACAGCAGAGACACACCATGTGACCAGGATCATGATGACTGCGGTGTGAACCGTTATCTTACGGGGGTAGAGCATAGGGCGGCACACGGCATAATAGCGGTCGATGGATATAAAGGACAGGTTCATGATGGATGCGGTGCACAGCAAGATGTCATAGCTAAGGAAGAGCCTGCAGTACATATCCCCAAAGTACCAGCAGGTCTCGACGGAACGAATCATACCGGGGAACATGACCATCACCCCCAGGAGAAGGTCGGTTACGGCCAGGGAGAGGGTCAGGTAGTTGGTGGGCGTGTGGAGTTGCTTAAAGTGAGAAATGGCCACGATCACAAAGAGGTTTCCCAGCACTGTGAGGACCACCGCAGACCCCAAGACCAAGTAGAGTGTGACGCGGACAGCAACAGGGTAGACCGTCCTCACACACGAGCCATTCCCGTAGCAGAACTCCGGCTCCATTGATCTGGGAGGAGGGGAGGGAGAGAGAGATAGAAGGAGAGAGAGAGAGAGAGAGAGAGAGAGAGAGAGAGAGAGAGAGAGAGAGAGAGAGAGAGAGAGAGAGAGAGAGAGAGAGAGAGAGAGAGAGAGAGAGAGAGAGAGGGAGAGAGGTATGGGAAAGAGAGGGTTTAGGTAAATTCAACAACGCTCTACGCAACCTGAAAGAGACATGATTACATCATTGATATAGAAACAACAATTGGCTGTGGGGTTTGGGTACCCTTATGCAAAGGACCTGAAGAAAATCAGACATGAAACATGTGAATAAGATGCAGAAACATCATGTGCCATACAATTTGTATACAATTCTAATCATGATGACGCAAGTCATACACTGCACCATATATACTACTACAAATAACACAATGTATATTTTTGCTATCGTTCGGCGATAAATGACACAGAAAAATGAGAGGAATGCTTGACTCTTAATAATATCTGTCACATCGTACTGTTTTCATCCATGACAACATGCAATTTTCAGGCTGTTCACATCCAACATATGTGCTTACTTACATAATTTGCTACTAAGAGCTAACTTGATTATATTTCTGTTATGTTGTTAGTTGTTGATAATTAAGGATTGAGGAACGACTTTTTTTGATAAAACATAGAAAATCTCTCTTGTCTCTGCTTATCCTATCTACTGTCTTTACAGCCCCTGCACTTTTTATATTGCCAGTAATATGAGTGGTTTTAGCAGGATATCCATTAAAATATACTTCTGAAAAGAAAATCTGATAGAGTAGGGTTATTCATAAAACAAAAATAATTTGAATGGTATATAAATAAAGAAGTTACCGAAAATAATATTGATACATTACCTACAAAACCTGTAATAGTTAAGGAACATCAAAAAATATTTGATAAAGGTACACAATTACTTAATAAACATTTCCATTTCAAATTTGACTTGGAGACTAGCAGTTTAAAGTATAATAAAGTATTATGTGGGCTTAACTCAGTCAGCTGCAGAGGTATACTCAGTGGATACTAGCAGGATGGGCTTTATATATATTGTCATTCCAAGATGACGACAGGGTCAAAACAGTCAGCCACTGTTCTGACTGGGCCATTTCCCTGGACTCTGTTGCCAGATGCAACAACAATCTCTAAGGAAAGTGCCCTGAATGGCACAATGGATACAGAGGAAACAGAGGAAGGACCACACATTTTTGATGTGTTATTTTTATTCTAAGAATTCTCATATTACATGATATTCTCCTGAAATTGTTACTTTTTTTTTCACCTCGCTCAAGGGAACAAGTTGCCTTTGTTTATTATGTACAATGTTATACTTAACAACAAGAATATCAGTATAAGATAAAGAGCTTTAAATGGAAATGTAATTTGAAAGAAAATGTAGGGAAGAGTAAGACATAGGTTTTCTGATCTTAAATAGATTTATTCCCAGATTAGACTCATATTTTGCCAGTCAATAACAACATTCACATTTAGCCGTAATCCAATTAAAGTATTTGAAGTCAACCATTATTAATAGTATCCACTTTCCTGGAGGTTTCTACGGTTAAAGAGAGTCCACTTTAGTGAACGATGCCACATTATTGATTTTACTTGAACTATGGATGTCCCGTTCTGACCCACGGGATCGTGGGTCTCGCCTAACCCTGGCCCAGACGCTGGATCTGAGGGGACAAAAATACAAGATCCAATACACGCAGCGTGTCACATGATAACAGTAGTATCACATTAGTCACATTATAATGTGAGGTACCATGTGAGAGGTACCTGTAGCAATGTTGAAGTATTTCAACCTTACTGTGGGTAAAGTACAAAAGTCGATTGCACACCAGGAATTTCCGCAAGAAACGACAACAAAGCAGAGCAGACGCCCCAACCGAAGACTTTTCTGTCATGGAAAAGAAAAAGGTATAGAGAAACTCAATACACAGCGGGCATAACTAATACCAAATATAATATAAGCATTGGGTGGTTTTGTGTTTCAGGAAAAATAAAATTTTCGTTTTAATGTTGAATAAAGACAGTTAATGGGACAAACATTTGTACTTTATTAAAATTTCCACCCGTCAGTGGATAAGCCTTTCTACTTTGGCCATTTATCTTTTTGGAGGCTTCAAAATGAAACCACTGTCACTCTGCAAATAGTTTTGTGTACGACATGTCCGAACAAAAGATGCGTCCAGAGACAATAATTTGAAACGCCTTCCTGAACCAACCGTAGAAGAATGCGTACACCAATGGGTTGATGGTTGAATTCAGATACCCCAGCCAGGAGAGTATGTCGAACAAGGTTGGTGGAATGGAGTAGCCAATGAAGGGGTCGATGATGTAACAGATGAAAAATGGCGTCCAGAATGACAGAAACACGCCCATGATGATGGCCAGTGTTTTGGTGGCTTTCCTCTGGTGCTTGGCCACCTTGGAGGAGCTGGTGTTCTGTAGGCCTATGGTGTGCACCTGTCTCTTGGCCACCATGTAGATCTTTAGGTAGATGCCCAACATGATGACCCCGGGTATGTAGAAGGAGATAATGGACGAGACGGTGCTAGCGACTACAGTTACAAACAAAATGCACCCTCCTTTGCACGCCAAGTTGTTATAGTACAACGCCTCCATTCCCAAAATATTCAGCTCGAGGAAGACCATCCCAAAGCCGACCACAGCAGAGACACACCATGTGACCAGGATCATGATGACTGTCGTGTGAACCGTTATCTTACGGGGGTAGAGCATAGGGTGGCACACGGCATAATAGCGGTCGATGGATATAAAGGACAGGTTCAATATAGAAGCAGTACACAGTAAGATGTCTGAGCTCATGAAAACCTTGCAGAACATCTCCCCAAAGAACCAGCATGTTTCGACAGCGCGAATCATGCCGGGTAACATGATCAGCACCCCCAGCAGGAGGTCGGACACGGCCAGAGAGAGGGTCAGGTAGTTGGTGGGCGTGTGGAGTTGCTTGAAGTGAGCGATGGCCACAATCACAAAGAGGTTACCCAGGACTGTGAGGACCACCGCAGACCCCAGGACCAAGTAGAGGATGGCACGGACAGCGACGGGGTAGACCGTCCTCACACACGAGCCATTCCCATAGCAGTACTCCGGCTCCATCAGCCTGGGAGGGGGGTGGGTGGGGAGAGAGAGAGAGAGAGAGAGAGAGAGAGAGGTAGGTAAGGTTGGTAAGACAGGGTTTTAGTCAATCAAGAATGCTTTCCGCAAGCAACCTGAAAGAGACATTATTACATAATTGATATACAGTGGGGCAAAAAAGTATTTAGTCAGCCACCAATTGTGCAAGTTCTCCAACTTAAAAAGAGGAGAGAGGCCTGTAATTTTCATCATAGGTAAACCTCTGCTATGAGAGACAAAATGAAAAAAAAAATCCAGAAAATCACATTGTCTGATTTTTTAAGAATTTATTTGCAAATTATGGTGGAAAATAAGTATTTGGTCAACTACAAACGAGCAAGATTTCTGGCTGTCACAGACCTGTAACTTCTTCTTTAAGAGGCTCCTCTGTCTTCCACTTGTTACCTGTATTAATGGCACCTGTTTGAACTCCTTATCAGTATAAAAGACACCTATCCACAACCTCAAACAGTCACACTCCAAACTCCACTATGACCAAGACCAAAGAGCTGTCAAAGGACACCAGAAACACAATTGTAGACCTGCACCAGGCTGGGAAGTCTGAATCTGCAATAGGTAAGCAGCTTGGTGTGAAGAAATCAACTGTGGGAGCAATTATTAGGAAATGGAATACATACAAGACCACTGATAATCTCCCTCGATCTGGGGCTCCACGCAAGATCTCACCCTGTGGGGTCAAAATGATCACAAGAACGGTGAACAAAAATCCCACAACCACACGGGGGGACCTAGTGAATGACCTCCAGAGAGCTGGGACCAAAGTAACAAAGGCTTCCATCACTAACACACTACGCCGCCAGGGACTCAAATCCTGCAGTGCCAGACGTATCCCCCTGCTAAAGCCAGTGCATGTCCGGGCCCGTTTGAAGTTTGCTAGAGAGCATTTGGATGATCCAGAACAGGATTGGGAGAATGTCATATGGTCAGATGAAACCAAAATATAACTTTTTGGTAAAAACTCAACTCGTCGTGTTTGGAGGAGAAAGAATGCTGAGTTGCATCCAAAGAACACCATACCTACAGTGAAGCATGGGGATGGAAACATCATGCTTTGGGGCTGTTTTTCTGCCAAGGGACCAGCACGTCTTATCCGTATGACGGAAAGAATGAATGGGGCCATGTATTGTGAGATTTTGAGTGAAAACCTCCTTCCATCAGCAAGGGCACTGAAGATGAAACGTGGCTGGGTCTTTCAGCATGACAATGACCCCAAACACACCGCCCGGGCAACGAAGGAGTGGCTTCGTAAGAAGCATTTCAAGGTCCTGGAGTGGCCTAGCCAGTCTCCAGATCTCAACTCCATAGAAAATCTTTGGAGGGAGTTGAAAATCCGTGTGGCCCAAAAACATCACTGCTCTAGAGGAGATCTGCATGGAGGAAAGGGCCAAAATACCAGCAGCAGTGTGTGAAAACCTTGTAAAGACTTACTGAAAACGTTTGACCTCTGTCATTGCCAACAAAGGGCATGTAACAAAGTATTGAGATGACCTTTTGTTATTGACCAAATACTTATTTTCCACCATAATTTGCAAATAAATTCTTTAAAAATCAGACAATATGATTTTCTAGATTTTTTTTTTTTTCATTTTGTCTCTCATAGCTGAGGTATACCTATGATGAAAATTACAGGCCTCTCTCATCTTTTTAAGTGGGAGAACTTGCACAATTGGTGGCTGACTAAATACTTTTTTGCCCCACTGTACATATGAAAAGGACCTAAAGGATCAGACATGAAACATGTGACTCACATTCAGAATCATCGTGTGATACAATTGGTATACAATTCTGATCATGATAACGCCTTTGATATTGACATCATCAGAGATGTGTAATTTCCTCGGCCACCATAAACAACACAGGATATGACAGGGCTGACAATAGACACAAGATACTTGATCTTGCATATTGTATTGCATTCAGTCATAACAACAAGCAATTATCAGCCTATTTACCATCAATATGTACTGACCCAAGTTGCAAATATTCCACATTTAGAGGGCAAAGATAGTCACACCACAATTCTACATAAACAATTATAATTTAAGAGCTTGATTGACCATATTTGAACTGTAACATGTATTATATATGTTCAACCACATAATTATCCCAATTGTCTCTTCTAATCCAGCCGTTACAGTCCCTGCATGTTTAATTTAAAATTTTCTGCATGTCATGCCATTTGTTTTAGCAGGATATCTATTGAAATATACTTCTGAACGTTTTTGGTAACATAATGTGTTGAGTCATATAACAAAAATATATGTTTAATACATATAATAATAATAATAATAATAATAATAATAATAATAATAATAGTAGTAGTAATAATAATAATAATAATAATATTACAAATGTTTTCACTCAAATAATATCAAAACAATACAATCAATACAATACTTACCACTCTCAGCTATCAAATATAAACTTACAGTTTAAATACTTTAAAGTGTGTAAACGCCATATGTGGTTTTACCTCAGTTGGCTGGAGAAGTAAACTCTGTGGCCACTAGCTGCATGTTTTTTATATATGTATGTTGTCAAGATGACAGCATACAAATAGTCAGCCTCTGCTCTGATTGGGCCATTTCCCTGGACTCTTGGCCAGATGCAACAACAATCTCTAAGGAAAGGGCCCTGAATGGCCACATGGTCCATGTTGAGGCCAAAGGTGTCTTGAGAAAGAAAGCCATAAGAACTACCCTTTTTTGGGCCGTATCTTCATTCTAAAATTTCCCATTAATACAAATTCTGTTTGAGTTCATAAATATTTAGTTTTACTTCCAATTAGGGAAAAAGTAGCCTTGGTTCATTCTGCACTATGTAAAAAAAAACACTGCCCATCAGTATTAGATAAAAAGCTACAAACTGTAATGTTTATCGGTATGATTCAACAGTACGAGTACAAACCAAACCTCCGGCTACAGAACTATCATCCCAAATCTATGTGTTTAGTTGATAATCAAATGTGATAACGTTACAGGGGAAGGGGGGTGATCTGATACTTCTGTTTTAGGGTATAATGCATAACTGACTGATATTTTCCCCATGTTGCCCACACTGCCTATCCCATTTGCTGATGTCAGAGTACTTCTTTGGAGGGTACGTGAAAGACTATCTAGACTGTTGATGTGCTTTGCCTGTTTGAGATGCATAAGATTAAAGCAGTTGTCTTGGCGTAAATTTCCTACAAATCAGAAAGAAGCTACTAACCCTCATACTCACATTATGCTTTTAGAACCTACAGAACATTAGGTTCCTCAAGTAGGTAAAACATGAATTACTTGGAACCCAAGTTTATATTATCTACCAGTATCCCAGCCCCATCCCTGCAAGAACAGATTGGGCCATGTCAATCTGTAAGTGATAAGGGGTCAACCTGACCGACACGCCGTCATCTGTTTTTCAGAGAGCACTGACTCATATTGCGGGACTAGAACTCAATGCAACCTATAATGCAGTGAGTTTTTTTAGAACTCACTCCCAGCCATCAATTGGGTCTGTTAAATAGAGGGTTTGGTTCATTCACAAGATTTTGTGAAAGGCAGGCAAAGTTAACTGTTTGCCCTGCCCCTGTCCAACAAATGTCCTCAGTCTTTTTCATCACTTCACAGATCCTGCCGCTCCCATCTGCAACCGCTTTATTCCCCTTAGCTGAGCTTCACTATCAATCTTTCATTCTGCACCTCATTTCCCCATTGGGTTCTCCTATTTTATGCCAGTTCACTTGATTTGATATGAATATGTTTTTTTGACGAACTCGGAGTGAATGAGAATGTGAGAATGCGTTGGTCGTGGTGGTGCAACGCTTTATTTATGCGACACATCTCTGACTGTGCCGGTAGTCTGTTTTCTGAATTAAATCGGTTCCTTTATATTTTCACCGGCAACAAAGTCTCCGTGTCTGTTCCTACGCATTCCCCTACATTGGTGACCTTGACACTTTTCGGATGTTATTCCTGATTACTTTTCTAATATGCTGGATTTTAAGGACACGCAAGTTGGAGTAATGGACTCTGCAGACGATTCTGTGGCTGCCACTCCGGTGATGGCAGTCTCCCTGAAGCTGCCAGAGTTTTGGGAGCAGCAGCCGCAGGTCTGGTTTGCGGGGACCGCCTTCCATTCCGACATACCCCCACTCTGACATTGACGTCTAATTGTTGGAGTGGCGACACTTCCATTGTCAAACGTCCCTCCACTTCGGCAATTTCTGTTTCCATTGTTGGAGTGGCGGTACTTTACTTTTTTTCAAACGTCCCAGCATTCATGCACTGTAGTGTCCTTACACTGACATTCGTTATTGGGGATAGTCGCCGACCCTAATTCGCTGTGGATCTTTGGCCCAAGACGTAGGAATTTTGCTTATTTTTAGGGAGCCGGATCATTAGGATCAACTCACCAATCAGAGCCGGCTCTTTCGTCTCCCAAACGGCTCTTCATATTACCTTTATTACTTATACCTTTAATAATTCAGCCAAATGTAGCCCGTTCTGACTTATGATTTGTATGTGTAGGCCTATATATCACTTAAATTATTCAATACGTCTTATTAGTATCCAAAGTAAAAATGACATTTTTCTAATATCAATAAATTGCTGTAGCTGGTTGGATATTGTTTAAAGGGACACTTCACCCATTTGCATTAAGCTTTGTATCGTTAAAAACCCAGTCATATTTTTGAATGGTCTTGCATCATTTCATAATTTTCCCCTGAGACGGGAGAGATCCGTATCTACCTATAACACTTCCTGCTTTAAATGACGTAAAATTACGATTTTTGCGTCATTTAAAGTATGAAGTGTAAGGTGGGGGGGGCTCTAAAAAACTAAAAGCACATTACAGATCAGTGCCAGTGGGCGGGACATAGGGGTGTATGGTATAAACTGTATAAATAGTACACCGGTGTGAATTTGTGCTACGGTATGGATTTGGACGTTACCGTGTGACCGGTGTGACCGGTAGATCACATGAGCTCTCCTGCTGTGTAATGAGCTGCATTGAACACAAGATCTATTGAGAACACCAAATCCATATTTCCTGCTATTTTGGTGAAAGTAATGCAAAAGTAATGTAAAAGTAGTGTAATGTCTTACAATTCAAAGACAGTAATATTGTAATGTAACTAATTACTTTGAAATGACATTAACAAGTCATAAATAATGCATTACTCTTTTGAAGTAACTTGCCCAACACTGTACATATATGACCCACTTTCAATAGATTCATGTCTCCACCGGTGAAATTGTCCTTTAACAGTCTATGTTTAACGGATTTGCCTTCAATGGACAAAAACTGTAGGTTCATTTTTATTGATCCCCTTCGAGAATTTGTGTAGAAAGGGGTGGGTCTAGGCTATATTCTCACCTTACTCCTTTGTAAAGTGCATTGTATTGCCTTTGGGCCGAAATGAAGTTAACTGCGCCCATTCCTTGATTCATTCTGCCGCTGCACCACAAACAATTAATTTCATTCCAATGTTCATCCAATCTACTCCAAAAGAGGTCCTGCATTGAGTTTAACTCCAACTCTAACGAATAAATGGTCCATTTTTAAGTTTCATAATATATTTATACATTACCAGGGCATGTTAAATAAGTGACACATTTGTAAAATGCAGCCGTCAATTGATGGAATGGGTTATTTCATACATCATCATCACCAACATTTTGAATTAATCAAATCAATTACAAATAAATAATACTGAAATGGCATGGGGGGCATGTCGGAATGGCGGCATGTCGGACTGGCAGCACGTCAGAATGGCAGCACGTCGGAATGGCAGCATGTAACCCTGGTTTGCGCAGGCGGAGGCCAGATCGCGTTGAAGGGGATTACAGTGGATGAAACCAAGTTTTATTTTGTGGTCTCCGCTCTTGGTGGCTAGATGGCAGTCAGGGCTATGTATATTCTTGAGGAACCCCCTGCCCGTGGGAAGTATGCTTTACTAAAGGAGTTTTTTTAACCTTTGTTTTTCAGATAAAGGATTAAGAACAGTTTCTTATTTACAATATTGATCTGGTCCAAGAAGCCCCAACAGAAACAGGTATAAATAACAAATAAACAAGTGTGACTCACTTAGAAAAATAATGACTTAACTTAACTTAACAGCCTATGTACAGAAAGAAAATAGACAACACAAATGTACTCAAAATTGTCATGGAACGAGTGTAAAGGTCTGGACAGGTTGTAATAAATAAAAGACAACATAAAAATGAAGGTGTGTGTGTGTGTGTGTGTGTGTGTGTGTGTGTGTGTGTGTGTGTGTGAGTGTGTGTGTGTGTGTGTGTGTGCACGCGTGCTTGTGCGAGAATGCATGCGTGTGTGTATGCCAGCTGATGCGTGTGCCTGGTTGGAAAAATAATAATTAATATGTGTGAATGTTATATTGTGTGTGAAGGGTGTGAGAAACTGGGGAATCAACAGGAGCAGGAGGGGTCTACTAAAACATTGTTAAGTTTCTGATTAAAGGCAGACTGTGATGTAAAAGCTGTAAGTTTGAGCGTGTCTTGAATGGTGTTCCAATCAAAAGCTTCTATTAATGAAAGGAGATTCGGCCGAAGGTAGTCCTGGAGTGTGGGTTGGTGAGTTTGATAAGCTCAGATGATCTTGTGCAGTAAGTGCTTCTGGAGAGATGGAGAAGGGAGGAAAGGTAAGACGGGGTCTTGCCCAGGATTGTCTTATAAATAAACTGGAGCCAATGTCGGAGTCGGCGGGTTTGGAGGGAGGGCCAGTCCAGCGGTTTGAGAAGTTCACAGTGGTGTGCTTTAAAAGGAGCATTGGTGATGAAGCGGATAGCTGAATGGTGAAGAACGTCCAGTTTGTGGTGCCCTGTTTTTGAAGCCATTTTATAGATTATATCACCATAGTCAAGGATCGGCAGGATGGTCATTTTTACAAGCGTACGTTTAGCAGAGCGTGTGAAGAAGGCTTTGTTATGGAAGAGAAATGTCAATCCGGCTTTCACTTTAGTCTGAAGATTATTAATATGGAGAGAATGAAAGGGAAGAATCCAGCCAAAGCCCTAGATATTTATAGGACTTGACAAAATCCAGTTCGGAGTCGCTAAGCACAAAGAATCATGGGGTCCTTGTTTTTGCGATCGAAACGGATGCATTTAGTCTTTTAGTTGAGCCGAAGGTGGAGGTTGTGAAGAGAGTGCTAAACAGCAGTTCGACTTTAAGTCTTTAAGAGTGGAGGCTGCGGAGCAGGGAGAAGGGCCAGAAGCATACAGGATAGTGATATCAGCATAAAGGTGGATCCGGGAGCTGCCTGCAACCTTGGCCACATCATTAATATAGATGGAAAAGAGGGTAGGACCCAATATTGAGCTCTGAGGCACCCCTTCATTAATGGCAAGTGGCTCAGACAGGATGTTCTCTGTCTTGCCCTGTTGGATCCGGTTAGTCAGGTAGCTGGCAAAGCAGTTGCAACAGGTGGGGGATAAACCAATGCTGGAGAGCATTGATCAACTAAATCAAACGCCTTGGCTAGGTCTATAAAGCTGGCAATACAGACTTGCTTGTTGTCCAAGTCAATAATGATGTCGTCAAGGACCTTAAGCGTGGCTGTGATGCATCCATGGCCAGAACAAAACCCAGATTGAAGATCAGACAGATTGTGATTTGTGGTAAGAAAATAATCCACTTTAGCTGAGCATGGCAAGATGGAAATAGGCCGGTAGCAGTTTGGGTCGGAGCTAGAGCAATCCTTAAAGAGGAGAAATATCAACGCTGATTTCCAGTCAGAAGGGAAGGTGAAGAGATGAATAGACAGGTTGAATAACCTTGAGATTGGGTCAGCAATAAGATGAGCGGCTGCTTTGAGAAAGTTCATCCCGAACCTCAGAAAATGAGAATGGTTGTGTGTTCTTCGTGCTGCCCCGCTTAACACGGCTCCGCTTCACATATCGCAGAGGCGACTATGCTGGCGTATCCTTTGCTTGCTGTGCCGATGACTCTGACCAATGACGCTTCATATTATGCTGTTGGTGCCGTGCATGAGAAGTTGGTGGACAGCGCTGGCGTTCTTCAGCCGGCAGCTCTGCCCTTGCGAACGGGCATACAGCACCTTTCATCGAGAGCTCCTTGGCCTCTACCTCACCATTATTAACTTCCATTTCCTGTTGGAGGCCCTGGTGTTCTCAATTTCCGTGGACCACAAGCCATTGACGTTCTCAATGGCGAAGGTTTCGGAGCCGTGGTGTGCCCGTCAGCGGCGCCAGCTGGCCTACATCTCATAGTTTATGACGGACATCCATCATGTTGTGGGTAAGGACAACCACGTGGCTGATTGCCTCTCTCTGGCCATCGCAGGCCTCCG
Source organism: Pollachius pollachius (assembly GCF_949987615.1). NCBI lineage: Eukaryota > Metazoa > Chordata > Actinopteri > Gadiformes > Gadidae > Pollachius > Pollachius pollachius. The sequence goes on from NC_136936.1 coordinate 21,472,354, forward strand.
ACCTGGAAGTCCAGGCTCTGAGGACATCTGTCATGGGCCTCCAGTTGGAGGACTTCAAGTTCAACAGCGTCCGTGCCACGCTCCTGTGTGACGTTTCCACGGGGCAGCCGAGGCCTGTCACGCCCGTTAGTTGGTAGTTGGCGGCTTCAGGGTTTCGATGCTGTGCACAGCAACAACCTGGGCGGAGGCCGTCGGAGCAGCAGGTGGCCGGTAAGTTCATCTGGCATGGCCTCAAGAAGAACATTCGGGATTGGGCTCTGACCTTTGTGGTTTGCCAGCGCTCCAAGGTGCATCGGCATGCGACTGCTCCACTGGAACTTTTTTCGTTGCCGGAGTGGCGGTTTGACCACGTTCATGTGGACCTGGTGGGACCCAGAGGCCGTCTCGCTGGTGTCCACTATGGCCTCTGACGTGGCCCGGGCGTTCATAGGCACCTCGGCCCCCCTTCTGATGTCTCCTCTGACATGGGACCTCTGTTCACTTCTGAGATGTGGAATGCCGGGGGCCTGGGTGTGTGGCTCCATCGTACTACCGCTTATCACCCACAGGCTGTTCTTACGCATTGCCCATGTTAACGCGGCTTAGACACACACACAACGGCTCGACCATTGTCTTAACACACAAACACACACACACACACACACACACACACACACACACAGACAAACACATACATAAACACACACACACAGACATAAACACACACACATAGATGAGCGACCATCTGTCTTTCAGGGTGACATGCAGCAGAGTGTGATGTAATTTCGCCATGCGAGCAGACCGGTAGGTTTCGAGACCCTCCCCCCTCCTCTCCTCTCGTAGCAGTGAGTGAATACGTCAGGTGAGCGCTACAGAGTGTGTTTCCACCTGTGCCAGTTAACTTCAATTACAATTTGGGGGGCTTTTTAAGCTGTAAAATTAGCCACCACACCAAACACAGCCCACCACAGCGCTGTTTTTCTGGCAATAAAAAAAACAATTGCAAAAGAAAAAAAACGCCTTTTCATCTGCAACTTGATACGATCGACGATGGAATCCATCTTTCATCGATAGTCGATGGAATCGACCATCAGCCCACCGCTATAACAATCATGTATGCCCATTGTCTCTGAAGATGCTTGGTTAATGCTGCATGTGTCTCTACAATGATAATGCTCCATTAAACCAAATGCTTTTAAGTTTCTTACAATCAATAATCTTCATCACACACACACACACACCCCTTCATTCACTACTGTTGTATACTAGGATATCATGCTCAATACAACAACTAATAAGGACACGAGACCGTGAGCATTTGATATGCACTGCTTTAGTATTGAACTTAGAGAAGGCACATCCAACAACATCAGCACGTAGCATAAGAGAGGGCGTGACCGCGTCCCAGGAGGGACAAACTTAAACAATAAATACACAACAACTACCTTCAGTCAATATATTCTGCATATTGTTTATCAATTGTAGTTCATGAATTTGTCGGGAATTGTTGTCATGAAGGACAACAATTGATTGTATTGTATAATGTGGATGTAGTGGGCCTTTTATATTTTGTATTCCATTATTTTGTAGTCCATAGTGTGCCTTTCTAACATTTGCCCATTTGTGTCTTTGCAGTGCTTTTGGTACATCTTGCCAGACATTTGGCTCAATTGCCTGGTACCATACCATTGTCATAGCCTGTTCCTACCAGACTCTCGTACTTCAATGCATTTGCACAGAGAGTCTGGACCCACTCAATTGTTAACTCAATTGAAGGCGGGTGTCTGTTGAAGTTTAAAACTATTGGATCTGCCCAGTGCCACTCTGGATCGCTAACGTTTGGACCGGCCGGGAATCATGTTTCGCGCAGGCTGTAAAAAACCAAACACCGTGCGTGAAGATGTCCGTCAACGAGAGCTGACTTTAACGTCATTGTTCTCAGCCACTCCCTCTGTTCGCTGATTGGACGCACAAAATTTGGACAGAGAAAACCCAAGGATATACCGCAAACCCAGACGTCGTACTGAAGGGAAATGCAAATTGAGCGGAAGTTCTTAGGCGAGTGGAGCCAGGCTACCATTGTCACACTTTGTATTGAAACAAACAAAGTACAGACACATTGTGTTTCCCAAAGCACAAAAGGAAAACAGACAGTCTTGAGGAACAATAACACTGACTTTCAGAGCCAGAGATCCAGGATAAATAATAGCAAAATAAATAACGGTATTTGGTGATTTGGGTTTTTTGTAAAATGATTTAAATAATAAATGAACTGATTTAATTGAGAGAACATTTACAATTGGTTTAAATTTCAACCCATCAGTTAAAAATATCTTCTTTTTATGGCCCCACATCTTCCATGTGGCTTAACATGAAACCACTGTCACTCTGCAAACAATTTTGTGTCCGACATGTCAGACCGAAAGATGCTACCATAAACGATCATTTGAAACGCCTTCCTGAACCAACTGTAAAAGAAGGCGTACACCAACGGGTTAATGGTGGAATTCAGATACCCCAGCCACACGAGTGTGTCGAATAAAATGGGTGGAACGGAGTAGCCGATGAAGGGGTCGATGATGTTACAGATGAAGAACGGCGTCCAGAAGGACAGAAAAACACCAATGATGATGGCCAGCGTTTTGGTGGCTTTTCTCTGGTGCTTGTCCACCTTGGAGGAGCTGGTGTTCTGTACGCCTATGGTGCGCACGTGTCTCTGGGCAACCATGTAGATCTTCAGGTAGATGCCCATCATGATGATCCCAGGGAGGTAGAAGGATAGAATGGATGACACAGTGCTGGACACCCCACTCTGAAACAAAACGCACCCTCCATCACATGGCACATTGCTATAGTAGAACTCCTCAATTCCCAAAATATTCAGCTTGAGGAAGACCATCCCAAAGCCGACCACAGCAGAGACACACCACGTGACCAGGATCATGATGACTGCCGTGTGAACGGTTATCTTACGGGAGTAGAGCAGAGGGTGGCACACAGCATAATATCGGTCGATGGATATAAAGGACAGGTTCAAGATGGACGCGGTACACAGCAAGACGTCTGAGCTAATGAATAGCTTGCAGAACATCTCCCCGAAGAACCAGCAGGTCTCGACAGAGCGAATCATGCCAGGGAACATGACCATCACCCCCAGGAGAAGGTCTGACATGGCCAGAGATAGGGTCAGGTAGTTGGTGGGCGTGTGGAGTTGCTTGAAGTGAGAAATAGCCACGATCACCAAGAGGTTCCCCAGCACCGTGAGGACCACCGCAGACCCCAAGACCAAGTAGAGGGTGATGCGGACAGCAACAGGGTAGACCGTCCTCAGACACGAGCCATTCCCGTAGCAGAACTCCGGCTCCATCGGTCTGTGTGTGGGGGGGGGATGAGGGAGGCTGGGAGGGAGGCTGGGAGGGAGGGAGGAAGTTAAGAAAAGGCGGTGGAACTGAACAGCGGGGGGTGACAGGGTTTAAGTAAATGGGGTCACTCTTCTGGGGGGGGGGGGGATTGAGGGGTTTCTGCACCTATATGCAAAGGACTTGAGACAAAATATACATTAGACAATTTAATCGTGTGCAGAAACATCTTGTGTCATAGAGCTGGTATACAATTCTGATGATAAAAGCACATTTAATAATGCTATATTATAAGATTTGTGTAATTTCGTCAGCAATCATAATCAGGAGAGGATTGACAGAATTCTGCCAGCGTTTACAATGGACAATACATTGTAATGTTGCTAAATGTAGGCCTTCACCCAAGCGTGTATAATTTTCAGCTCATGGCACATGGTTAAATGAGTCAATCATGTTGATGAGTCACAATGTGGTACAGCAGGACCTCTTCATAGCCCAATCCATTTAGTGATGCAATCATTAGTAAACTGTCACTTCTTTGTTTACATGTTAGTTTTGTTCTAATTCTATTCATAAACAAAGTGCCCATATACAATCTTTAAGTAATTTATTAGGAAAAGCTTTCATAGACTATGCAATATATAATGTTATAAATAAAATAATGTATTTGTTTTTGCCATTGTTCAGTGATAAATTACGGTGACAAATGACAGCAAGGATTTACTGATGATAATATCTGGAACATCTAGTGTTATTCAGTTATGACAACATGTAATTTTCTGGATGTTCATACCCAACATATGTGTTTACACAAGTTGCTAAACATTCTGCATTCAGAGGGTCAAAAAAGTCATGCCACAGTCCTTATAAACCTAATAAACCACTACATCACATACTACTTGAGAGCTTAGTTAACTATATGTAGGTTATAGTTGTTTATAATTAGGATGAGTTTTTTTGATCTCTGAATGAGGGAAGAAATCCTTATTTATGAGCAACTAAACTACTTAAAAGTTGAATGGACTTTATTTCTGTTGCTGTGTGCTAAACCATAGAAAAACTGCTTGTCTATGCTAGGATGAGTTTTTTTGATCTCTGAATGAGGAAAGAAATCCTTATTTATGAGCAACTAAACTACTTAAAAGTTGAATGGACTTCATTTCTGTTGCTGTGTGCTAAACCATAGAAAAATTGCCTTGTCTATGCTTATCCTATCCACTGTATTTACAGTCTCTGCATTTTCTATATTGCTAGTATTATAAAAATGTTTTGCAGGACACCTATTCAAATATACTTCTGAAAGTAAACCGGATAGAATAGGGTAAATTATTAATACATAAATAATTGAAATGGTAAAAAAAATAATGATGTGGTTACATACAAATAATATTAATATATTACCTACAACTCGGCTATTTAAGCAACATCCCCAAATATTTAGTAAAGATAGAAACATTATTTAATAACCGTTTTCATTACTCTTATGATTCAAATTTTACTTGGTGAAAAGTAGTTTAAAGAGTGATACAGCATTATTTGGGGCTTACCTCAGATATCTGAAAAGGTCAACTCAGTGGATACAGCGGCTGTGCCTCATATATGTTTACATTTCAAGATGACGTCAGGAACAAAACAGTCAGCCACTGTTCTGACTGGGCAATTTCCCTGGACTGTGGCCAGATGCAACAACAATCTCTGAGGAGAAGGCTGAGGTTGGCAATGGACTATTTTGAGGGCAAGATGCGTTGAGAAAGAGAGACATAAGGACCACACCTTTTTGCTGTGGTATCTTTAGTTTAATAATTCTTGTTGAATTGGTCAAGGGACTCCTTGGTTTATTATGTACGATGCCAAACACAATTACAAGCCAATTTAAAACAAATAATTCACCTTCAGTATAAGATAAAGAGCTTCAAATGGAAATTTATAGAACAGTAAGACATATATGTTTTCTGAACACCAATATATTTACTCCAGGATTTGATTTATATTTTGTCAGTCAAGAACAACATTCACATTTAGCCATTAAACAATTCAAGTATTCAAAGTCATCCATTATTCATGTTTTCCACTTTTCTGGGTTTTTCTGCAGAAGAGTGAGTGGAGATTGGACTTGAGAGAGTGTTCTTGAGTAAACTATGCCACATTAATGATTTTATATGAACTAGGGATGTCCTGTCCCGATACACGGCACCGGTATCGGGCAGATACTGGCCCAGAACGCTGGAAACAACACAGAAAACATGATCTGATACGTACAGCGTGTCATTGTGTAGTAAAACCAGTAGTAGCCAATTAGTTGCGTAAGAATGAGAGGTACTGTAGAATGGTCATGTCAGCAGTGTGGAAGTATTGCAAACTTAAAGAGCGGAATAGTCCAAAAGTCAAATGCAAAATTTGGAACACAAATTTTTCAATGGGTTGCCATGCTGTTGGTTGGCTTAAAACCACACCCTTAATTAAGCATAAAACGATAAAAATAACAGGAACCACACCAGGTTTTTTTGCAAGAAATGGCTGCAAAGCAGATCAAAACGCCCCAACTGCAGATATTGCTGGAATAATTAAAAAGGTTGAAAGAACCTTCCCTCAGACAGCAACAAGGCGAAACCAATAACAGAGAAACTTGTTCTGTTTTCTGTCCTGGGCGACCTTTTCAGTGGGGGAAAATGTGGGATTTCAAAGTATTTGAGCACCTTAAGCCTCGCTACACTTAACCCTGTTGCCAATATATAACGGGAAAGGGAGATGGGATTGTTGCCAAATCAGTGGTCTGTTCACCGACCATGGTTGCTTACTTCAGGGAGGACCTTCCTCCCTCAGCCTCCATTGACTCCCATTCACTTCCGCTGAAGTGTTGGCGGCCGGTGAATAACATGGGGTTCAATGGGAGAGAAGAGGTAAGCTAGTGGTCAAGACCAGTTATTGATTTGTCTGTGTAGTGGTCTTTAAGATAAAATAAGATATACTTTTTTCATCAGAGCAGAGAAATTGAGGTGTTCCAGCAGCCAGCATACATACACAACACAACACAACACAACACAACAAAACACATGTATGAATACATATCCCACCTAAACAAAACCATGCACCCACAATACCTAGCCTAGGATAGAAAAAGTGGAATGGATGGTCAATGTGCATAAGTAGAAGTAGCTGTTACTCAGACAACAATACAAAATGTGTGCAAATAAACAGGTTTGCAAATGTGTGGTCCTAACAACCTTCCTTCTCTGGGCGTGTTGGGATTGGCTGTTCGACGGGTAAATATCCAAGGTCATGAGGGCTGTCAAGTTCGGGTCGGTTGGTCAATTGGTTGGTCGACATGCCCTTGTTTAAACCAAATTTTTGAAATTTGAAATAACATTATTAGAACAATATTTAAAGTTCTGTAGTTTCTGTTTTGATAATCATATTGTTTAATAGACTATAAGAACTTTAAAAGGAGGTCAAAACACCCCAGTTTTCTTCAAACTTGACTTATGCTAGACTTCAAGTTGTAACTTAGTGAACATTTACTATTCTCTAAACTAATGACAACATGTCACGGAAGTAGGCTTTGAATGTGACCATTTCAGAATTGGCACCTTTGCACCTTGGGACCCATTAAATTAAACACATAACAAAACCTTTCCAGTCACTGAAGAGGACAACAGGGTGAAAGCAGTCAGCCATTGTTCTGAGTGGGCCGTTTCCCTAGACTCTGTTGCAAGATGCAATAACAATCTCTGAGGAAAGGGCGCTGATGGCAACATGGAAAATACAACAGGGGCAGACAACAGGAGACATAATGATCACAACTTTTTGGCTCAGTGTTTTCATTCCACAAAGTGATTGTTCAAATAAATTCCAGTTTAAATTTTCAAATTTTTATTAAAGTTTTGTAAACCTATACTATGTATCTGAGCCATATCGTAACTAAAGAATGTCCCCAAATAAATAATCACGCCTTGGCTTTTTATAATGAAACTAATTTAAAGATGACAACATGGACAAACCAGTCAGCCACTGCTCTGACTGGGCCATTTCCCTCCGGTGCCTTTTTTTTAAATGTATTATTTATTATTATTAAGACCCTTTAACAGTCCTTTAGCACCGATTTTTCATTAAGAAGAGTGGACTTGAACAAGTCAATGACAGTCTCCACATACGTCTCTCCCCTCACCTTATTTTCATTAATATTAAACCTAAGTCTTTGTTGTGATGTTACTGTCTATTATTCGAAAGTTTCCCAATAAGGATCATGTATAACCATTGCCTCTCTGAAGATGCTTGGTGAATACTGCCACTGGGCCTTCCCATCATCCTGCTCCAATAAACCAAATGCTTTGCCAACATGAATGTCTTACAATAAAATAATTTTCATCACACACACATACACTTACTTTGTCATGCATTATAGTCTAAACATTATAGTCTAATCAATCAATTGCAGTTCATGGGTTCTTTATGCTTCCTTATTCTATGTGTCATATTTGTGAGCACAAAGCAGCATGGATTAAATGTTGTGAGGGAGGTATTTTGTTTATTATATTAAAATTGTTGTCATCTTTAATATATATATTTCTAAGAGATACAAGGTGTTATATGGCATGGGATTATTATAATGACAGACAATGTATGGATGTGTATGGATGTTATATGGGTGTAATATAGGCCTATGGGTTATATGGGTGGATATGGATGGATGTTATGAAAGGGATAATGTTTAGAACGCCGGTCATTATCGGGAAAATAAGCCTATTTTCGATAATGACCGGCGACGTTCTTTACATTATCCTGCTTATTACACGGCTATTTGCAAAAATGAAAAAATAACTTCACATGGTGTGTCTTTTTACAATTTATTTGTTACCAGCAATGCTGGTACACTGGTACACTACGAATGCTGAGATGCTGAGCATTCGTAGTGTTGATCAGCAGAGAAATTGTCCGCCAAAGACGTTGACGTCGCTTAGCAACCGAAGACGCTGGGGTTGACAAGTTACCGGACTACTTGCGGAGTGATACCAAAGACGTCAATATAGGCAAAAAATCCTTTGTTTTCCTTGACAGCGGTGAATTATACTTAGCAACGGGGAATTATCAAATATAATTCACCACCGGAAGTTGTGAAGGGCCCATGCAAGTAAAAGGAGCGTTCCACGGCATTGAGAAGACCCGTGTAATAAATGGGTGTATTATTTGTGTGCCTGTTCTTCCCTGTAGGCATTTTCACTTATTTGCACATTTGTTTCTTTCCAGTGCTTGTGGTACATCTTAAAATACATTTTGCTTGATTTGTGGCACCACAGCTAAATAAACATTGCCTCTTCCACAGTACAAAAATTTTCAATTCACTTTTAATAGTCGATTAAAAAACAATACGTTCTGACTTTCGAAGCCAGAGATCCGAAATACCACCTAGGTAAATATCATTATCAAAATGTTGTCAGTTTGAAAGAAAATATATAATATTAATTTAAATGTTAACAGTTGTTATGGGGAAAATATATATAATTATTATGAATTTCCAACCATCAGTTTAAAAGCCTTCCTTTTCATGGCCTTACAACTTACGGAAGGTTTCAACATGCAATAACTGTCACTCTGCAAACAATTTTGTGTCAGACATGTCAGACCAAAAGATGGCCCCGGAAACGATTATTTGTAATGCCTTCCTGAACCAACTGTAGAAGAAGGCGTACACCAACGGGTTGATGGTGGAATTCAGATACCCCAGCCACACGAGTGTGTCGAACAAGGCGGGCGGTACAGCGTAGCCGATGAAGGGGTCGATGATGTTACAGATGAAAAATGGCGCCCAGAAGGACAGAAACACGCCCATGATGATGGCCAGCGTTTTGGTGGCTTTCCTCTGGTGCTTGTCCACCTTGGAGGAGCTGGTGTTCTGAAAGCCTATGGTGCGTACCTGTCTCTGGGCCACCATGAAAATCTTCAGGTAGATGCCCAGCATGATGACCCCGGGGATGTAGAAGGCGATAATGGACGAGACAGTGATGGAAACCCCGCTCTGTAACAAAACACACCTTCCTTCACACGCCACATTGTTATAGTACAACTCCTCGATTCCTAATATATTCAGCTTGAGAAAGATCATCCCAAAGCCGACCACAGCCGAGACACACCATGTGACCAGGATCATGATGAATGCGGTGTTATCAGTTATCTTATGGGGGTAGAGCAGGGGGTGGCACACAGCATAATAACGGTCGATGGATATAAAGGACAGGTTCAAGATGGACGCGGTACACAACAAGACGTCTGAGCTAGTGAATAGCTTGCAGAACATTTCCCCGAAGTACCAGCAGGTCTCAACGGATTGTACCATGCCGGGGAACATGACCAGAATCCCCAGGAGGAAGTCAGACATGGCCAGGGAGAGGGTCAGGTAGTTGGTGGGCGTGTGGAGTTGCTTGAAGTGAGAAATAGCCACGATCACGAAGAGGTTACCCAGCACCGTGAGGACCACTGCAGACCCCAGGGTCAAGTAGAGGGTGACGCGGACAGCAACAGGGTAGACTGTCCTCAGACACGAGCCATTCCCGTAGCAGAACTCCGGCTCCATCGGCCTGGGAGGAGGGGGGGGAGAAAGAGGGAGAGAGAGAGAGAGAGGGAGGGAGAGAGGGAGGGAGGAAGGGAAGGTTGGGGTTAGGCAGGGTTTTAGTAAATTAGGTCAGGCATTCTGCAACCTGAAATACATTATTACATCATTGATGTTGAAACACAGTTGATGGTGGGGATTGAGGGCTTTGGGCACCAACATTCAAAGGACCTGAAGAAAAACATACATGAAACATGTGAATTATATGCAGAAACATCATGTGTCAAGCACTTCCAATCAATGCAGGATTTGGCAGAGCTATGCCAGATTTTACACGAGAATTTAATTACAGATGAGGTCAAACGCCAGCCTAATTATTGATCTGGCAATCCTCATTCAGAGAGTAAAACAAGTCATACCACACTATTTATTCATGAACAACTACAACATGTCAAACTACTGCTTACGACAAAGGGCTTCATAAGTGGTTTATCTGTTGTAATAATTTGGATGTCTCTGCTAATCCTATCAACTGTCTATACATCACTGCATGTCATTTTTTTGTAATATTAACTGTTTTAGCAGGACATAAATTGAATGGAAAAGGGTTATTCATAATAAAAGAAATCATTCTAAATGTTAACGAAAAAGGTATCCATTTTATTTTTAGGAATACAGAACTACCACCTGTCATATTTAAGGTGCATCCAAAAATATCTAGTGAAGACACATATTATTATCACATATTATCCAATAATGATTTCAATTACTCTAATGTATTTAAATATATTTAGATTAGATTAAGTAGTTTAAAGTGTGATAAAGCATCAGTGGGTCTTACCTCAGTCAGCTGAAGAGGTCAACTCAGTGGCTACACGCATAATGTGCTTTATATATGTTATCATTTCAAGATGATGAGAGAGTTACCCACTGCTACGACTGGGCCATTTCCCTGGACTCTGTGGCATAACGCAATAACAATCTTGCATCTGGCCACAGGGACCACAACTTTTTGTGTCATGATCCGCCCCTGGTTTTCCCATTCACCTGCCTGCCACCCTGATCACTCCCAATTAACCCAACCACCTTCACCTGTGTTTCCCCTATATCAGTCCTTTCCTGCCAAACATTCCCTGCCAGATTGTCTCTTGTGTTTCACAGTGCTTTCCCGCGATTCGAATCCTGACCTACCACCTATCCTGCCTGCTCTCTGATCCTCGCCTGTCTGACTATCCTGCCTGCTCCTGATCCTCGCCTGTCTGACTATCCTGCCTGCTCCTGATACCCGCCTGTCTGACTATTCTGCCGGTTCCTGATCCCCGCCTGTCTGACTATCCTGCCTGTTCCTGACCCCCGCCTGTCTGACTATCCTGCCTGCTCCTGACCCCCGCCTGTCTGACTATTCTGCCGGTTCCTGATCCCCGCCTGTCCGACTACCCTGCCTGCTCCTGATCCCCGCCTGTCTGACTATCCTGCCTGCCGATCCTGAATCCGAATAAACGATTGACACTGTTCCACGCTCTTCGCCCGTCTGTGCACTTGGGTTCAGCCAAACGCTCACGTTACAGAACAATCTGGCCAACAATGGACCCAGCCCAGATGGACGACCGCATCTCCCGGATGGAGAGCGCGCTACAGCAGATGATGGACGTCACGGCTCAGGGACAGCAAGACCTAATGCGAATCTGCCAGGAATTGGCGAACGTCCAGACCGGCGCCACCGCTTCACCTCCTGCCCCAGCGGTGACCGAGACTCCGGCTCCTCTACTCCGTGAGCCTAGTGTAGGAGTCCCCGAACGCTACGATGGTGATCCTACCACCTGCAACGCCTTCCTGTGCAATTGCACAATCCTCTTCTCCCTTCAGCCACTCACTTTCGCCTCTGAAGAAGCCCGGGTGGCTTACGCCGTAAATCATCTCTCCGGACGGGCGCGTCTTTGGGGCACCGCTGAATGGCAGAGAGGTACCTCCGCCTGCCGCTCCTTCCACTCCTTTGCCGAAGAGCTCCGGAGAGTCTTCGGAACCGGTTCTCTGGGAGCCGAGGCTGGGCGGGAGTGGTTAGCCCTGTCCCAGGGACGTCGTTCAGTTTTGGACTACGCCATCGACTTCCGCACCAGGGCCCCCAGTTGTGATTGGAACCCGGCCGCTCTCCGCAATGTCTTCCTACAAGGACTGGCTGGGTACATCAAGGATGAACTGGTTGCCTACAACCCGCCATCATCACTGGAAGCTCTGATCGAGCTTGCTACCCGCCTCGACCTCCGAATCCAGGCTCGCAGGAGGGAGAGGTGTTCTGAGGTTCCGCCATGCAGCCCTGTTCGCCCATTGTTCCCGGCAACCTCTGCCTTCCTGTCGCAGACCCCAACTGCTTCCCTGAGAATGGGGAGTCCGGAGCCAATGCAGCTGGGTCGCACCCATCTTTCCCCGGAGGAGAAAGAGAGAAGACGGAGGCTGAACCTCTGTCTGTACTGTGGCCTGCCTGGACACATCGCCGATCATTGCCCGGTAAAAGCCAGAGCTCACCAGTAACCAGAGGCATACTGGTGAGCTCCATCTCTGACTCTGCATCTTCCACGAGACCCACACTCTCTGGTGAGCTCCTGTTGCCCTCCGGTTCCCATCCCATAACCGCATTTGTCGATTCAGGGGCAGACGAGAGCATCATGGCTCGGTCCCTCGCTCTTCGGCTGGGACTCCATCCAGAGAGACTGCCAGTGCCGATCTCCGCCAGAGCCCTGGATGGACACGTGCTGGGGAGGGTAACTTCCCGGACAAGTCCTGTGTACATGCTCCTGCCTGGAGGCCACAGGGAGACCATTCAGTTCATGCTCCTGCCCACACCCAACCAGCCGGTCATCTTGGGTCACTCCTGGCTTCGCAGACACAACCCCAACATCGACTGGTCCACCTGCTCCATCCGAGAATGGGGAGTCACCTGTCAGCAATCCTGTCTCAGGATTTCTTCACCGAATCCTGTTGCTCTCGCTCCTGCTCCAGCCTCGGACGTCTCCGGGGTCCCTGCCATTTACCATGACCTCAGAGAGGTCTTCAATAAGGCCAGGGCCACCTCCTTGCCCCCTCACCGTCCCTACGACTGTGCCATAGACCTATTTCCGGGCACTTCACCCCCCAAGGGACGCTTGTACTCGCTCTCTATCCCTGAGCGAGGGGCCATGGTGGACTATGTCCAGAGTTCCCTAGCCACTGGGATCATCCGACCCTCCTCGTCACCGGGTTCTTCTTCGTGGGCAAGAAGGACAAGTCCCTGAGACCCTGTATCGACTATCGAGGTCTGAACAACATCACTGTGAAGAACCGCTACCCCCTTCCACTACTCTCCTCCGCCTTTGAGCTGCTCCAGGGGGCAACGGTCTTCACCAAACTCGACCTGAGTAACGCCTACCACCTGGTCCGTATCAGAGAGGGAGACGAGTGGAAGATGGCCTTCAACACGCCGACGGGGCATTACGAGTACCTCGTGATGCCCTTCGGCTTGACCAATGCCCCGGCAGTCTTTCAAGCGCTAGTGAACGACCTGCTGCGGGACATGATTGACAAGTTTGTCTTTGTTTATCTGGATGATATCCTGATTTTCTCCCGCAATCTCGTGGAACACGTCACCCACGTCCGCTCTGTTCTCCGTCGCCTCCTGGACAACTCCTTGTTCGTCAAAGCGGAGAAGTGTGAGTTCCATGCTCCCTCTGTCACCTTCCTAGGGCATATTATTGCTAAGGACAGTCTTCAGATGGATCCGGCCAAGGTCTCTGCTGTGACATCCTGGGCTACCCCGGAGACACGCAAGCAGCTGCAGCATTTCCTGGGGTTCGCCAACTTTTATCGGCGTTTCATCCGAGGGTTCAGCTCCATCGCCTCCCCCCTCTCGGCCCTCACCTCACCCAAGGTTCCTTTCCGTTGGTCTGACGCTGCTCAAGAGTCCTTCGAAGCCCTCAAGACTCGCTTCACCACCTCTCCCATCCTCCAGATCCCCGACCCCGAAAGTCAGTTCATTGTGGAGGTGGACGCATCTGGTGTGGGAGTAGGGGGGATTCTCTCCCAGCGTTCATCCTCCGACCAGAAGATCCAGCCGTGTGCCTTTTTTCTCTCGTCGCCTAACTCCCCCGGAGAGAAATTATGATATTGGAGACAGGGAGCTTCTGGCGGTGAAGCTGGCCCTGGAGGAGTGGCGGCACTGGCTAGAGGGAACCAGGGTTCCGTTCCTGGTTTGGACTGACCACCGAAACCTGGAGTATATCCGAACCGCCAAGAGACTAAACTCCAGACAGGCCCGCTGGTCATTGTTTTTCGACCGGTTTAACTTCACCCTGTCCTATCGCCCTGGCTCTCGGAACACTAAACCAGATGCCCATTCTCGACAGTTCCCTGATGAGACGGCTGAATCCTCCACTATTGTCCCGGCCTCCTGCCTTGTCGCTGTTGTCACCTGGGAGATTGAGGAGAAGGTAAGGGCCGCCTCCCTTAATCTGCCAGCCCCCAGTTCCTGTCCCCCTGACCGCCTGTTCATTCCAGCCTCCCCCCGCTCCGACGTGCTCTAGTGGGGTCACGCTTCCCGACTCACCTGCCATCCCGGCATCCAGCGGACCCAGGACTTCCTGCGACGGCGCTTCTGGTGGTCGTCGCTGGAGGAGGATGTCCGGGGCTTCATCAACGTATGCCCCGTGTGTAACCAGAGTAAGACCTCTCGCCGCCCCCCTGCCGGCTTCCTGCACCCCCTGCCCATTCCCCATCGTCCCTGGTCGCACATCTCTCTATACTTCGTGACCGGTCTTCCCGCATCCAAGGGCCACACTGTCGTCCTCACCCTTGTGGATCGGTTTAGTAAGCTGGCCCATTTCATTCCCCTTACTAAACTCCCCTCTGCCAGAGAGACTGCGGACCTGCTCCTCCACCACATCTTCCGCCTCCATGGGTTACCCACCGATGTCGTCTCTGACCGGGGGCCCCAGTTCACCTCGGCCTTCTGGAGGGAATTCTGCAGCCTAGTCGGGGCTACCGTCAGTCTATCTTCCGGCTTCCATCCCCAGTCAAATGGACAGACCGAGAGGGTTAATCAGGACCTGGAGACCACCCTTCAATGCCTGGTGAACCGTAACCCGGCCTCCTGGTCTGACCAACTGGTATGGGTAGAATATGCGCATAACACCCTCACCTGTTCATCCACCGGTCTCTTTCCTTTTCAGTGCGCCTACGGGTACCTGCCACCCCTATTCCCCGACCTGGAGAAGGAGTCTTCCTGCCCCTCGGCCCAAGCCCTGATCCGTCGTTGTCGACGCACCTGGACCCGGGCGCGCACTGCTCTCTCCAAGGCTGCAGATCGCCACGCTTCTGCTGCCAACAAGCACCGCACGCCGGCTCCTGCCTACCGACTTGGCCAGAAGGTCTGGCTCTCCAACCGTGACCTACCTCTCAAGGTGGAGAATCGCAAGCTGGCTCCCAAGTTCATTGGACATAATCCGCGTCATAAACCCTGTGGCGGTACGCCTTCAGCTCCCTCGTTCCATGAGGATCCATCCCACCTTCCATGTCTCCAAGGTCAAACCTGTCCAGGAGAGCCCTCTGGCTCCCCCCGTTCCGCCCCCTCCTCCCCCTCAGCTCGTCGACGGGGGTCCGGTGTTCACCGTCCGGCGTCTCCTCCGCTCCCGCCGCCGTGGACGTGGGGTCCAGTATCTGGTGGACTGGGAGGGGTACGGTCCGGAGGAGCGCTCCTGGATCCCAGCACGCTTCATCATGGATCCCCGTCTTATCTCTGACTTCCACCGATCCCGGCCTAACCAACCTGCCCCGTCCTCCCGCCCGCCCGCTACAGTTCCACCGGCGAGTGGTTCCTCTGACCTGCCGGGGAGAAGGAACTCCGATGTCGCGTCCTCCTCCTCTTCGGAGGACGCAATCTCTGAGGCCTCGGAGGAATTCTAACCCTCCTCCGGGCCCCCTCCACCCTCCCTGTTTGATTTAGGACGTCTGGAGCCGTCCCTTGCCGGGGGGGGGTACTGTCATGATCAGCCCCTGGTTTTCCCATTCACCTGCCTGCCACCCTGATCACTCCCAATTAACCCAACCACCTTCACCTGTGTTTCCCCTATATCAGTCCTTTCCTCCCAAACATTCCCTGCCAGATTGTCTCTTGTGTTTCACAGTGCTTTCCCGCGATTCGAATCCTGACCTACCACCTATCCTGCCTGCTCCTGATCCTCGCCTGTCTGACTATCCTGCCTGCTCCTGATCCCCGCCTGTCTGACTATTCTGCTGGTTCCTGATCCCCGCCTGTCTGACTACCCTGCCTGCTCCTGACCCCCGCCTGTCTGACTATCCTGCCTGCCGATCCTGAATCCGAATAAACGATTGACACTGTTCCACGCTCTTCGCCCGTCTGTGCACTTTGGTTCAGCCAAACGCTCACGTTACATTTTGGGGCAGTATTTAGCATTCAAAAAAATCTCATTAAAATGTGTTGGGGTATTGCAGTCTATTATTTTCGTAGGCTACTCTGCTGTTGGCCTTGATGGGGAGATATTTTAACACTTTTTTACCCCATTGGTTCAATTTAAACAAATATTTCTTAACTCCCGTTAAGCGAAAAAGTTTGTAAAAAAACAAGGCAACGGTAAAAAAGTCACTTCCCATCACTATTAGTTAAAGAGCTTTACGTAAAATTGTTGTTTGAAAGGAAATTGTGTTTACTTTTTGGATCTCCAATAGATTTACCCTTTGAGTTGAGTTGTATTTTGCCAGTTGAAAACTGTTGTGTTATATAAATAATAATAGTGAGTCCGGCTGTATATTTACGTTGATTTTATCCAAGCATCATGGTCACCTCTAGACTGCCCCCCAGACCCTATCTGATGTCATTATACCGTGCCTAAATGTATCATAACCTCATCATAACACTTCTCCACAGCTCTCATTTCTATTATACTGTAGATCAACAAACACTCATTTAAAACTGACATCTCCTTGTGTAACTATTACTTAACATATATGTCTTATCACATCTAGACCTGGCATTTAACACATTCTATCGTTGAATTGCTTCTGTAAGAGACAATTACAATTTTCAAATTCCATTTTCAATACAATGAATTCAAGTACAATTTTTTTTTTTTTCTTTTACTATTCCCTCACTTTCCTCACAAAGTCCAGTCTTTCTTTTGAGTGTGTGCCTGCGCAGTGTTTCCCACACAGTGACGAGACTATGGCACACCGCCATAGTCTAATTTCGGCCGCCATAGTTTCAATATAAAAACAATAAAAGACTACAAAAGAAAAGTGTGTGTAAGAGTGTGTGTGTGTTGGGGGGGGGGGGGGAGAGAATATTTGGTATGCACAGAATCTGTGAATTTAATAGTATTAATAATAATAACAATAATAATAATAATGATAATAATAATAATAATAATGATAATAATAATGAACTAGTAGTATAAAGGCTAAGCACTGTGTTTTAGTAATTTCTGTTTTCCTTTACATTGTGTCATCAACATTCATATCAGTACCAGCAGATGGTAAGTAATTTGGCAGTAATTGATATGCCATATTTTGGTTCTCAAAATTCACCAGATTGATAAATTTAAAGGAAATCTATTCAAAATTTTCTCCCGGGGGGGCATGCCCCTGGACCCCCCTAGATGACCACGATCACCCCACCATAGTCTCCAAAAATCACTGTGCCTGCGTATGTGCTTACGAGTTCAATCTTGTTGGTCTCACCACAGCTCTCCCAGACCTTGTTCTACGGTTGAATGTAGATCGGGAAGAGTCTGCATTGGTGGTTCTGCAGACCTCTGTTCTGGATCACCGACTGAGGTTGCTCTGGCACCCCTCCGCTGCGCTGCTCCGGATATGCCCACATGGGTATCAGGTGATGGCGGTTGCGGCTCAATGTTCGATGGGGTTCATCCACTATTACGATTGAACGGAGGGAACCCAAACACAGACGCAGAAAATGGAGGTTGAATTAAAAAAGAGGTTTATTGTTGGGAGGTTGTGAGCAGTAGGGAATAAACAGGAGGTGGACAGGTAAGGATGGATGACAGGCAGGTAACGCTAATGGCAGGTAGGCAGGCAGATGAGCACACAGGGTGGATGACAGGCAGGTATGGGGTTGGTGTCCCTTAGGTAGAGAATACTGAGATTATGAACAAGAAGAAACATGGATGTTAGAGGATGGAGGATAACATGGAGGAAACATGGAGGATACAAACATCAATGTTTGTATCCTCCAGGAAATCCTTATCCTCTGGTGTTTAAACCCTCTGAACCCATGACAGCGTGTGGGGGAGGAATAAGTGCTTCTTAATCCATTGTTTTCAGGTACTGGAGGGACATATGCAAACCAGTGTGTTTTATTTTTTGGTTTTCGTGTGAGCAATAACATTCCTTGCAACAAAAATAATAATATCGAAGGGTCTGTAGTTTCTGTTTAAATATTCATATGATTTGATAGACTATAAGACAGGAGGTCAAAATACCCTGGTTTTCATTACCTTGAATTCGCCCAACTTAAGAAAGACTAATTATAGCCTACTGAATATAAATAAGTAAAATAAGTAAAAGGATGAAAGCATATCATCTACATTTTTTTTTGTATTCATGCCTTTCCAAGCTGGTTAATCATGCTGAGAAGACCCCCGAGCTCACTCACATTGGTTGGCTCACCCATCATCATTACAGCCTCTGTCGTCTTCGGGTCAGGCCAAAAATCACTACTGGAGATGACTTGGCCCAAAAAGGTCACCGCTTGCTGTGACAGGTCACATTTGTCAACATTCAGCTTGATCCCAGTCTTCTGGATCCTCTCCATCACAGTATGTAGTCGGCTGTCATGCTCCTTCTACGACCCACCACTAAGCAGCACATCAACCATATGGCAGACGACCCCCTGTAGGCCAGCTGTGACCTCTGTCACCATTCTGTTTTGGAAGTGTTCTGGTGCAGAGGCAATCCCAAAAGGGAGCCTGTGGAAGTGGTAACGCCCGAAGGGTGTGATGACCGTATATTTTAAATGGCACCGGACTGGGATTGATGTCTATGTTAACCATCCAGGGCCCTGTATCCCGAAAGCATCGTTAGCCTAAGTGGATCGTGAAGTGCGTCGTACGAGCATCGTACAGTTTTCACACCGTTTCCCGAAAGCATTGTTGGTAACGAACGTCGTGAAAATGCTCGTAGCTAACGAGGACTCCAGGGATACTCGTATGATGCTAAGAGCATCGTTAGCCTACTATAGCCTCAGTGGCGTCACAAGCGGACATTCCGTGTATTGGATGTGTTTTATTAAAACACATCCAATATCATGGAATGCCCAGCTGGTGCAATTTCGCAACCAAAAACAGTGGTTACAGCAGATATATTACTCATAGACTACTGTTAGATTTAAACAGCAAAGATAGAGACATGTTAGAAGTCAATAACAACATAATTTATTGCAGCAATTTAAAATTCCAAAAATACATGCGCAGCCAAAATGCACCGATCAAACGCCACGTCACAAGGCATATAATAAAATCAAATGATTCCATTACTCTTGTGTGGGAGGTCGCTTTCGAGCTGCACTTGCTGTCTCCCTCTGATTTTAATTCAACCATTGTGGTTAAAATGTCCTCATATTGATCAATGACAGAAGACATAGGCTACTGTAGACATGAATTGTGCTGAGACCAGCAGTAGTCAGAGAATTTCTGCAGGGATTTTTTGTTGCGATTTGTTTGCATTAAGCACTGTAGGCGCTTCGGTAAGGCTGTGATGAACCTCACTATTTATTGGACCGTGTCTAGACGGTAACGAACATCTGACCATAGTTAATCGCGTTTGTAGTCTACACTCAGACGTGAACTCATTATTGCATGCGGGTGTCTTCAATCATAAAAAATTAAAACATTCAGAGTATGCAATAATGCAAATTATTCTAAAGAGGTCTAGACTCCGTGCGCAGCCCCACCTTCTCCAGTGAACCAAGAAAGCCCGCGCCGTGACGAACAGGGGATTTGACCCCCTCGGTTTTACACAGGGAAACTTGAGATAAGAAGGTGAAATCGCCGGGCGTGCCAAGCTGTGACCGAACCGGCTTGGCAGTGTAAAAAGACCTATAACCGACATCATCCTGCCCAACAATAGCGGCAGGATCTAGACCAAGCTTTCCTAATCGGGTCAGCAATAGCCGTGTGTCAATGCCTAGCCTCTGCGTTTGAATGATAATGAATGAATGGAACGTTGCATTTTTAATGTCTACAAATATTCTAGACTAGAGAGTGCGCGGCAATCAATGAAACCTTATGCGGATTCAGATAGGCTAAAGTCAGCTCTCTTTGCTGCGCAAAGCATGTTTCAGAAATGAGCACATTAAGATAAATGTAGCTGTCACACAAGCTATTTTTGATTTTTGTAATAGGGAATTATTTCAGGGGGGAAATGCCGTGAAAAAATGCATGCACAGTGCATTCAGGATTAGGACTGATATAGCCTATGTCGGCCTAGGCCTAATCAATTGTGTTTTAATATCTTTAGCATTCATATTATTGCAGTCAATTCTTTTCGTAGGCTACTCTGCTGTTGGCCTTGATGGGGAGATATTTTAACACTTTTACCCCATTTCCTGCGACATTCCTGCGTCTCCCCCTCCTTCGGAGCCCATTTCAGCACCGTGTCAGTAGACAGTTACAATCCTACGAACCTCATGAGTGCAGTGAACGTGCGTTCATGTTAAGAGGAGTTTCGTCAAACGCTTCAAAGAAATTTACGATGGATCGCAAGATCCATCGTGAGAATGATCGCACGAGCGTGGATCCATTGTTATCGGGAAACGGGGCCCAGGGCTCACCATCGGCTGTGATGCTGCCCAAGGAACACTCAATCCTCATAATCCACTTCTATCTCATGCAACGTTTTAGATGCTGTGCACATTTGCTTGTAGTGTCCCCTTCTCCTGCTCCTCCACTACAAAGACAATCATGCTTTGAATGGGATGGGGAGCTACCGCATTGAGTGTGACTGCGTGTTCTCAGCTTTGCTGTACTGTGCGCTGTGTGGCTCAGTTTGCTTGCTGCCATAATGGTGAAACTCGTTTTTAGCTTTGCCCTTGTTACTGCCTTCGAACACTCTGTCTACAGAGTAACTGTCCCTGGCCTCCAACCTGGTCTCATCTCACACAGCTACTTGCTGGCGTTTCACCTCCTAACTCTGCCACGCCCTGGTGATCGCCGACTCCAGCCTCAAACCTTTGTTTTCCTCAGTCAAGGTCAGCCTACGCAAAACAGTGTCCACCTCATATCCAATATAGTATCTCAGACTGTTAATTTGATTATCCTCAGAGCTAGCATTTGGTTCTCTCTTTCGGTATGGAAAAGTCAAAGCTCTCTGGTGGCTGTACGTTAAACGTAGCGCTAGCGCCCGACAATGCTACTCTCTGTCCAACTGCCTCCTGGCCTGCATGTTCATCTGCCATTTCAGTGTCCTTTTTTCTCTCTCTTTAACTTTCCCATCTAAGAGCTGCCCCAGCTATACTTCAGACGAGCTTCCAGCGTAGCTCCACGAACTCATAGCACGGGACTGAAACCATTTTGTGATTCAAGCATCTTGGTCACCTCCAGACTGCCCCTGACCCTATCTGATGAGGTTATCATACCGTTCCTTAATGTATCATAAACTCATCATAACATAACACCACATAAACAACATTCAAATTGTGCCATGAAGCAATTGAAGTACTGTATGTTAATACCACTATTATTCATGGTTTCCATTTTTCTGGAGTTTAAGAGAGTCGACTTGAACAAACCATGCTGTCGAATTGAATAGTTAGATGAGGTTATCATTGCTCTGTTTGACTTGGGTATTGTGCACTTTTGGTTAACTTTACTTCAAGAGATATTTGTGTAAAAGAAAAACAGTGCTGCTTTTGTTTTTCCAGCAAAATTGGATTTAAAATTCAGAAAAAAATGTGAGATTGTCAGATTTGTTAAGATCCTGGGGATGATTATTGCTATTACAGCTCGGCTTCAGGTAAAGAAAATTGACTATAGTTTGGTAAATAATTGGTGAGTCAAAGCATTAAAATGTGCTAAAATGTAATGCCTTAGAATATTTAGGGGTAGCAGCTGCTGCTATTGACACCCAGAACCAAGTCATAGTGACCTCAGGCAGAGCCCTTTAACTCATTCCAGAGTCCAAAATTAAAAGGATAGCAAGGGGCAGCAACATCAGTATAATCTCTCAAATCTATCTTAAAAAAACAAATTTTATTGCGTTTGCATGTTATTTTTATTATTTTTTATTTGAATTATTGTTTTACATACATATTTGTATTTTTGTAGCTTGTATTTTGTTTTCGGTTTTATTCATTGTTAAGCACTTTGCAAACTTTGTTTGTGCTATAGAAAAAAAGGGTAAATAATTATTGTTTATGTTTAAAGTTCGAAAAAGACACACCAGCATGTTAACTTTGAAGTGCTCTTGCGTGGGGGTTTCTGATGTAATATTTACAGCAACACAAACACCAATTAAAGGTGTGAACAATGTTTGCATGCAGTGCTTCCGGATGGTTCACACCTGTAATAACAGGGAATTCATTACAGAATCCTTCATGCATTTAATACCTAAACATGGGAGCTCATTACCAACAATGGCATCCCAGATGGGACAAAATAATAGTAAACACAATGGACAGGCAGAGACCAAAGGGAGTAATGTGTTGGGATGACACAATAACACCAAAACAAAGTCAGAACAAGTCCGATTTGTGAAAGTGAGGTAAAAAAAACGAGTGTACAAAGTTTTCCTAAACCCTTTATTATTCTAATCAGATTAAACACAGTTTCAGGATAGATAATATTTAAAGCATTGGCTAGTAAAATGGCTCCAAACACAACCAGAACAGGCGAAAAAAGAAAAGACACATATCACAGCTGAAATCATTAAGATAATTAAGACAAAGGTTAACAGTTCAAGGTTATTAAGGGAGACACAGCATCTAAAGAACAAGACAGGAATGACAATTATTAACTGTGACAGAAAGTTGTCTGATGTCCAGCTTTTAACTTTGACTGTCTGGAGTTCTCTGATCCTGTAATGAAGCACACAAGCCCATTTACTTAAAATATCTTGTGCCAAACTAGCTTTATTGTGATGGGCACTCCTTGCTCTTCATCACGGTTGGCAGAGTGAGGTCTCTTCAGTAAGTCAAGTATGAATACATGTGTGAAGAATAAAGTCTTGTGCATCCTACAGTGTTAAAAAAGTAATTTGATTGAAAAGAAGGCAAGGCTTTAGTGTTAATTTGGGCATAAAAGTACATAGGGTATGATTATACATCTGTGAGCAGTCGAAAGTAGCAATCAGTTTAATCTTGTTCGATTTGTGTTTTTTTAATTAATATTGTAACCGGTGCACAATACCAGTCTGTAAGCCATCTTTGAACTCCTCAACTGTGGTACGATTGTCAAGTAGCAGGAGAAAGACTGGTTCCTGGAATCTCTGGATAGTGTGTTCCAATAGTCGGGTGGATTTACGGTTCAAGTTTAAAGGCCCCATGGCATGCCACTAGGTGTGGTGTGATTAGCCGCTACAAGCCGTTTTGGAAATCTGCCCCTTATGACATCACAGGTGGACGTGTCCACCTAGATGTGTGATGGATAGATGAGCAACGTTTGCTACAGTCCACTGGGTAGGCTGGTAGACTGATCTATCCAGCACACATCTAGGTGGACATGCCCACCTGTGATGTCATAAGGGGCAGATTTCCAAAACGGCTTGTACCGGCTAATCACCCCACACCTGGTGGCATGCCATGGGACCTTTAATTTCATGAGTATATTTAATTTTCGGACATTTCTATTTCGTTAGGGTAATGGGGCGGGGGGGGAAACAACAGTGGAATAAAACTGTAGGCCTTGGTTGTTGCCTTTTAGATCTAATTTCAGTCATTACATTACTTTGATAATATACAGTGGTTTCACCCATGCTTTTTGCCAATGAGATTGCAGCAGGCCAATGCAGTAGGCAAATGCAGTGATTCTGTCACTGAGCTACTTATTAATAAGGTAACCAACACGGCTATAAACAAGGAAACCTGATGGAGGAGTTAAAGGAGAAATCCGGTGTAAAATGAATCTGGGATATGTTTAATATGATAACGAGTTGGGATGTTCGTTTGGGAGCAAAAAAGCGCAATTAGACGCATTCTTAAATTGGCTGTTTTTAGCGGATTTTACCAAATCGCTATAAACTTGGAATGATGGGGGCATTTGTTATGGTAAAAACTAAATCGCTATTTTAAAACACTTAAAAGGCTAGAAGTAGCCCGACACTTCTTTGATAGTATAATAAGGGTCTTGTTCACGGATGTCACAAGCTCTGTGTTCGTCAATCTACCTATCGAGTCTTAAAGACAAGATGGTGTCGACGGGTGAACCACTGATGGTATATTGTGTGTATAAAATGTCAGCTTTAATAAAAAATCTGTACACTTACAAAGTTATTAATGCCTCGTTGTATATGTTAAGACCCTTATTATACTACCAAAGAAGTGTCGGGCTACATCTAGCCTTGTAAGTGGTTTAAAGATGAACTGAACTGAAATAATCAACATCGATATCGTGTTAGTTATGACCATTATAAAATAAAATGACACAAAAAAAATATTTCAAAAATCAATATATAGGTTTTTTTAGCAACAAAAGAAAATGTGTCTTTTAGTACTAGAGCGCCGATGACGTCACTGGCATGGTAGGACTAGGTCGTTGCTGCAGACACGCGAACGTCTTCTACACTCCACGGTGGAAAATAGTGTTTGTTGTATGGCTGGTTACGCGTTTGAGCCTGTGAGGGACATAACTGTAGTGTCCGACTGCCACCTGGTGGAAAGGGATCAATTTCAGGCTCCAGCTCCACCTTCGGATCGTGTGGGTGTGACTGTTGTGCGTGTGGGTGCTGCCGGAGCATGGACACTGCCATTGAATCGGTCTGCTGCCGAGAGGTCCCGGTCAACCTTGACCATCTAATGGTGGGATTAGGTTGCATAACCATGCATAGGGCATTTCGGATGCTTTGCGACGAGAGAGAGGTTTTGGAAGTGGCCATGCTCTCTCTAAGGGACGTCCGAGCCGAGACACTGGAGCGCCCCATAAATAGCAACCAAGTAACAAGGCGAAAACGATCTTTCCCCCTCCGTTTTCCTTTGATGCATTTCAGGAATATCTCCGTAAAGACGGACTCATTGCGGAAACGCAACGAGCTGTACAAACGCTGTAGTACCTACATATTCAAGGCGCTGGTTCTCCACAAAAAAAAGTGGAGCGCATCAAGCCTGCGCGCATCCAGCCTGCGCAAAGATCGACTCTGGGTGGACGGGACCTGAAAGACATGTTAGATGCACTTTGGGAGATATGATGAGCATAGATGTGGGGCGAGGCGGAGTCACGTTTACTTTAGGTGGATGTTGGGTTTTCTTCTGGTGGATGTTGATGGTTATTGCACAGATGGATATTGCACAGATACATCTTACTATGAAACTACTTCTTAGAGTTTACCTCCCTCTGAATCAGCAATCGGCTAGTCGGCGAACATCAGGGTGAGTAAAAAGGGACATTTGTTGAACTTCTGTTTACAGACCCGCCGTGGTTTAATTAGCAGCCTGGAAACATAGATCTGTAATATCGTCGGAGTAATAGTTTATACACTTTATGGTCGGAGTGTGGAGATTGACATGACAGGGGCTACCGGAGGGTTAGTCAGTTTTAAGGCTGCCAGCCATGTATTAAGGGCTGGTTTCCTATTCAAAGGTAGCCTGTGGAAATGTATGATTACCCCAGCTGCCTTGGCCCTATATAATTCATTACTGCAGCCAGGGGCAATACAATAAGATGATCCTCCTGTAGACCTGGTTGTTTGCTTTTCCGTAGCCCTTTCAGCGAGCCTCAGAGCCTGACTCATTACCTGCGATGGCTGCTAGAGCCACAGAGTAGGAGTAGGTTACCATGCCAGTGACGTAGCTGATTGTTGAAATCCAACATGGCGGCGCCCTGTAACACTTTCACCGTACAATTGAATCCCTTTTAGCAAGTTCAGCCATTTTTTGTTATTGTACCAATGAGAAGGCAGACAATACATCTGTTATATCAACTAAATTTCAAATCTCAGTTCAGTTCATCTTTAAAATAGCGATTTAGTTTTTACCATAACACATGCCCCCATCGTTCCAAGTTCATAGCGTTTCGGTAGAATCTGCCAAAAAAAAGCCAACTTAAGAATGCGTCTACATGCGCTTTTTTGCTCCCAAACGAACATTCCAAATCGTTATCATACTAAACATATCCCACATCCATTTTACACCGGATTTCTCCTTTAAATAACATTGTGAAGCCTTCAGTCTGTTTTGATTGAAGTGTCAACACCTGCCTCTCATATCGTCTCCTGCTTGAGTCTGATGGTAATAGTCTTGTCCTTTATCCCAATAGTTTCCACCAACTAAATGTATTCATGCTGTGTGCATTTAACTTCAGGAGATATCATGCTTCAATGACCTGACCTTCGATCAGGCACATCAATACATTTGCTTTTCTTTAATAGGCATCCTCTGCTTGGCGGTGCTCTGTCTGCTGTATAAGGGTCCAATATTTGTAATTGCAAAGTGTACTGCTTAAGTGGTGTTAGCAGACTGATTATAATTGCAATTTGTCGTAGTGGTGTTAATTGACTTTATCATTGTACATTGTTCTTTGGTTTTGGTGGACTACTTTATAGTATAGTTCCCTGCTGTATTTTTGTTTACTGGATTTAAACATTGTTATATTATTGGTATTGGGTATTGTTCTATTCAAGACGTCACAGGGGGCGTGTGGCACCGCCTGACAGCTCTCTCAGCTCTCAGAGTCTCAGAGTCCTTCTCACTCATGACTGCCACATACACTCTCTTCTTTGTCCTAGTCTCTATCCTCTCCCCTATCGGCAGGCTCGCCCGACCCCTTTGGCGCCTGATAGGACCACTACACTGACAATAGTTTGATATGTATTTCAATAAATACACAATGATTGTGTATGCTAGGCTACAACATTAATGCAAACAAAATATGTAAGGGATAATGTATAGAACGCCGGTCATTATCGGGAAAATAAGCCCCGACAGGGCGAACCGGACACCGACGCGAAACAGAGGTGTCTTGCTTCGCCCTGAGGGGCTTATTTTCGATAATGACCGGCGACTTTCTATACATTATCCCGCTTATTACACGGCTACTTGCCAAAACGAAAGAAATAACTTATTTTTACAAAAGTAACCAGCATTCGTAGAGAGAAATAGTCTGCCAAAGACGTTGACGTCGCTAAGCAACCGAGTACGCTGGGGTTGATAAGTTACTACTTGCGG
Source organism: Pollachius pollachius (assembly GCF_949987615.1). Taxonomy (NCBI): domain Eukaryota; kingdom Metazoa; phylum Chordata; class Actinopteri; order Gadiformes; family Gadidae; genus Pollachius; species Pollachius pollachius. Next base: position 21,499,607 of record NC_136936.1, read on the forward strand.
AGTGATATGAAAGATGGCAAAAGATCCACTTTCCTTGACAGCGGTAAATTATACTTAGCAACGGTGAATTATCATATCTAATTCACCCGGCTGATATGACCGGCTCGTGGACGGCTTACCTTCCGGTAACCTTCCACACGCCGGTCATATCAAACTGTTTATTGCCCTGCCTTGAGGTGATTATCCCGTAGTCCGCTTTAATAGCGTGGTAACATTGGTTTTATATTGGACGTTGGATATTCAACACATTCGAAAAATCTATTTAGCACTGGCTTCGATGGACGAATTTGTGTCTAACCAACTGTGATGTGTTAATACAAGGCCTGTCTATATAACACAAAGCTTCTTTTGTCAAAAAAACCCATCTTTTAATTTATACCATTTTTAATGTTGATAAATGCTTTAAATCTATTATGTGGCTTCACTTTTTGACTTACCCATGTCAAAATACATATAAGGTGAACTCAGCTTACTGCCCTACACATAAAACAAAGCTTAATTTCTCAAAAAACCCACCGTTTGATTTTATATATATTTTTAATGTAAATAAAAATGCTTTAAATCTATTATAAGGCTTGACCTTTTGACCTACCCATATCAAAATACATTTGGTGAACTCATCAAACTGCCCTACACATAACACAACGCTTAATTTCTCAAAAAAACGCTTTTATTTTATGCAATTTTTAAATAGTAAATGCTATAAATCTATTATGCGGCTTGACCTTTTGACCTACCCATATCAAAACACATCCGGTGAACTCAGCTAACTGCCCCATACAAAACAAATAGCTTTTTTTTTTTTTATAAACCCACCTTTTGATTTTATACTATTTTTTTTATGTTCAAAAATTCTATAAATCTATTATGCGGATTGACCTTTTCACCTACCGATATCAAAACGTAAAGGTGAACTATATACTATATATGTTTGCATACAAAAAATGTAGGCAGGCTATACTTGACTTATGTGTACTTTTTACACACACTAAGTAATTTAATACACAGACACTGATTTCCTGTTCATATGTAAATATTTGACATCGTTGTAAGTTGTATCTATGTATCAACTAACCCTCCTATAGATTTCCGACACATTTTAGAAACTTTTTTTAAACAAGGTTTATTTTTACAATGGACCTCATGTTTGAGATTTATGTGATAGAAAAAAATACAAGCAGCGTATTGATCTAGACCTACTATTTGATGACGCTGTGCTCAGTCAGCAGCAAGTACAACCGACAAGTCAGCGGGCAACATGCCAGGTTAATGCCCTCCTCCCAGCCAATCAGAATCAAGCATTCTTAAAAAAGGTAGAATAAGGTTTTATAATACCACTGCACTATATAATGTTTCCTCAGCATATAACCCCCAATAGCTTTTGAAAATATTGGCACTTGGTAGCCGGCCCTTGTGAATATGTGTTAGCAAAACGTCTACAGTGGTTCTTCTGGTAATTTTTCTGCAAAGGAAAATCATGATCTAATTTAAACTTAAACTACCGTGAGTTGATAGCAGGACATCTCGTTCCCATTATAACATTGACAAAAACATTTTGTGTCTTTGGAGATGTTGACAGCTATGTGCTACCCCGCTCTGCCCCTGTGGAGGGCGCTGTTGAGCCGCCGTGACTCCCACCATGTTTCCCAGACAGCCAGCCCCAAACGCAGCGGGGCAGACGCACTAATTTAAACTTAAACTACCGTGAGTTGATAGCAGAGCAGGACATCTCGTTCCCATTATAACATTGACAAAAACATTTTGCATCTTTGGAGATGTTGACAGCTATGTGCTACCCCACTCTGCCCCTGTGGAGGGCGCTGTTGAGTCGCCGTGACTCCCACCATGTTTCCCAGACAGCCAGCCCCAAACGCAGCGGGGCAGACGCACTAATGCCACGTAGGTTTCAGAGCAGGCAAACGTGACGGAAAAGCACAGCAACACACAGTCGGGACGCTCAAAACATCACGCCATTAAAGTGGACGGCAGCGCAGAAAAGGAGGGAGACTTTTAATCAATACACCCGTGTGTGTAAGGACCACAAAGCCATCAAAGGTGCGAGCTTGTCCAAGTTGTGGAGAGTTTTCGGGTGAACTCAACGACAGTGGTCGGTTCTCCACTTAGGTAAAACTGACGTTAGCCCAACTGAGCTAGTTCACTTAGGTTAACGCTCGGGTTAAAAATAGCGTCTGTGCTCACGACACCATGCTAACTCTAGTCATCGTTGACCCCGATGAGAGGCGGTTTCCGACTTTATAAGACTTGTGTTTGATAAAGGGGCTCAGTGTTGGTCCTCAGATTTCGGTATAAAACAGCGCCAGGTCCGGTCGACGCTTCTCTACTTACTTTGGTGGCGCTAACTTTTTGCAATGCTAGCACAGAGTAGTCAGTGCACGTAGCTTGAAGCGTCCTGAGTCGGTCGCCGTGGAGTCCCATACAGCATATGTTACTCTTTATTTCCTAAACGCAGACGTTATTTATTCATCCTGAAACACCAGATGATCAAATTGTGGAGTATGCAACATGCTTGTCTGTCGCTGTTAGCCACTGGGGATCATAGTGCTCTGCCGTGCCCCGGGTTCTCAACGCACACGATGCTCAACCAGTGTGTTGAGAATACTGAATACAAACGCTAAGGGTTCAGCCACAGCATTTCATAGTGATCTTTGCAGGAACAATGAGAATTTCACCCCTAGGAGTAAATCATAAGTGCGCCCTAACGTCCCTGCTCCTTGGGTCGAGCTAATGGGGGCCCAGTCATCCAGGGGTCTCTTCTTTATCCCACTCGTTGATATCTAGTGGTCTTATACACTAATAGGTCCAGCCATCCAGGGATCTCTTCAACCTTCATCCCCCTTAGTTGATATCTATAGATCTTATACACTAATGGGCCCAGTCATCCAGTGGTCTCTTCCCCCTTTATCCCCCTCGTTGATAGGGGGGGATAAAGGTTGACATCATTTCCATTTCTGTGATGTAATATTATTGCTCCCCTTCAACCCAATTCGTGGCAGCTTGGGCAGTTAGTTGGTTGTTCTATTGGATTTGGCTTCAAGTTTCATATAAGTGCTAAGGTTAAGTCACAGTTAAAACGGTTTGATAAAAAGGATGAATTTCATTGCTGAACCCTTACTCATCAATTGTTGATTCATGTTTAACAACAGGAAGCGTCAAAGGCATTTTCAGACATGGTTGTTATGGCAATGACATTAATGCATGTTAAGGATAACAAATAAGACAAATGCTCAAATTAAACATAAATCAATGTTTTCATTTTCTTTCCCCCTTGGCTTTAGCGAACGAGATCCCCAGGCCGAGGGGGCAGTTGGAAGAGGAAGCGAGGTGAGGACGCTGAGTGGGCTTTGGATCCTATCAGACTGGTGGGTGGAGCAGTGCCCGTCAAGTGAAGAGGAAGGGTCACCATGAGGCAACTAAAAGGCAAGGCCAAGAAGGAAACGTCGCGGGACAAGAAGGAACGCAAGCAGGCCATGCAGGAGGCCCGGCAGCAGGTGGCGACGGTGGTGCTGCCCACGTTAGCCGTGGTGGTCATGATCATCGTGGTCTTTGTGTACGTGGCCACTAGGCCAGGAGAAATAGAGTAGGACCACGCCAGGCCCCTCCAGAGACACAAAACCATGACTGGAGTCGGTTTCTTTCAATCAAACTCTTGAGAATGGCTGTACACTTCCAGCCTTCCGTCCTCACCAAATACTTTGCTTTCTTTTTTTTTTTTCTCTTCCCAACCTGATTTCCCCTCTCCCGGAATCAGTTTCAACGACCGGCTTTTGTCTTAGGAGTGCATGGATGAATCAAATCTACGAAGCTGTTGGAACTTTAAGAAACATTTGAATTACGAGTGACTAGTCTTTTTTCTTTTGTGGGATGGATGAAACCAGGATATATTTTGTCATTTTGTGTTTGAAAATTCAAAGCCATTCATGTTGTTTTTGAGTAGCGATTTAAAAATAATCTCCATTTACCAAAGTGTTCAACTACACAGTGTTCTAATTGTGGCCACAGTGTGTGTACTTTTATCTGTTGGAAGATCCCAAAAAGTATTTTTAGCAACTGTATTGCTGATCCATGCTCTTCCCTCTGAATGCCTATTCACAAGCGATTACCACTCTCATGATAATGTCTGCGGAATGTATTGTGAATGATTGAGGTAGGAACACAAAATAGTAAAATGAAAGCTTATGCAGTCCTCTGAACATATTCTAAATCATAGACCCCCCCCCACTACAAAAAGTATTCTGACTCATTAAGACCTACATTCTGTGTGAATGTAGATGTGAAACGAATATGAATGTGTTTGAAGTAGACAAAACTGCCACAGAATATGATGCCACGTGTATTTTCCATCCAAACGCTACATTCTCTTAAGTTATTGACGACCATGATGATTTTGGAATCACCTCATGGCAGATGTGAAATATGTGCCTTATACTCTTCTGAGAATGTATTGCCATTAATAAAATGTTAGAAAAAGAAAATACTTTTCCTTCAGACATTATCTTAAACAGAGTTTTTATTCTATATTATAAGATGTCTAATTTGATGGAGGTTGGTGAAGAAGAGTTGAGTCGTTTGTTCCTGTACGATCCTGCTTCCGGCTTCTCAGTTGGTCTTTGTCAGACTTAAATAAAATAACAATTAACTGCATTTACATAGCACATTTGAAGACCGGGGTATGGTATTAACTACTACCAGACTTTCGTAACAGGTCTCGGTATTAGAAAACATACATATCAGAAGGCTGACCCATTCAACAATGGGGATTCAAAGCTCAGCATGCCCTGAAAACATTGAACAGTGATGGATCCAATCAATGTTGTGTTCTGCATGGTCCTGCAGACAAACTGATAAACAAGTAACATAAAATGCTACTGACAACCAAGATTTTATTACAAGATTTTTCATAATTATTTTAAGTAGAATTAGTAGAAAGTATGCTTACTTGCCTAAGTACGATTGTATAATCTGTCCAATCGAGGTCAGTCAATAACTTGGGCAAATATTCTCATAGTTGACCAACAGAGGGCGCTAGAGGATAATGTGTAACACATTCTCCGCGTTTTTTTTTGGATTTAATGCAAATTAAATCCGCGCCGATATGAAGGCTCCTGCAAGTAAAGTTTTTTCGACGAGGATATTATATCTTCCTTTTTCTCTCTAAGTTCAGCTTTATTCAACGAATGTAATGGATAGCTTCTGTCTGAACACTTCAGAACAAGCAACATCGTGTGATGATAGTAAATATAAAAAAAAAAGCTCTCAAATTGAGGAGGTGACTGAGGAAGGCCCTCAGCGTTTTGATAGACCTATCAGCTAGGCCTATCTTACCAGAGTTAGATAGGCCAATGGAACAAAGGAACAATGCTGGATAGAGATTGTTTAAAATGTTTTTACCAGGATCATTGGATTTGCTACTACTATCCTCAAGACACCCCTTAAAGTTTTCAGAACTACTTAAATTGAACAAAAAAAACAAAAACTAATTTAAGAAATAAGACATAAGGTTGCTCAGCAAAGTTAACTGAATCAAAATTTACCACACAAATGGAGAGAAATTAAAACATTGTATTTCTTCGGATTTGTGTATGATTTGTGTATGTTTTCCCCACGGAAGAGGGAAACAGTCTTCTACACATTCAGCACAGCCATTGTACTGGAAAAATGCTTGCATAAACCCATGATGCATGAGAGGTTCTGGAAGTGTTCATGGAATAACAATGACATTATTAGGAGTGTATGTGCATTTTCTGAAGAAAATGCACAATGTGTGGTTGTGCCAACTCGTCATGTGCGCAATGTTCTGTGGGCATACCGCATGCTAATACCTTGAGGCTAATAAGCCTGAATTGATTGCCTTCGGAATGGTCGAATCAGTTTTTTTCCCCCCATTGACTTCCATTATAAAAAAAATGCTTGGTCAGCACCTGAAACAGTGGTTATTTGAAATTGACCCTGTGACACAATTTTGTTAATTATCAAAACAAAACTCCTTGATGGGCACACCAAACTTTACACCTCAAGGGTTCTCTGAAGCAGACTTTGAACTGGTTGACCAATTGTATTTGTATAAATAAAATAAAAATATTACCATAAGGTCGGACAATATTTAGAATTATTTGGAACAAATTGTGGTTATTTGTCTTACGCGTCAGTGTTTTGGCTTATGGGTCGTGATCTATCCTGAAGAACCTTATGGGTCCCGATTGCAGAAAGATTCAGCATGTCAAATAAGGCTCAGATACCAAGTTTCAGATTTTTTTCTAAAATGGGGCACAGCTCACAGCCGTATAGGTTTGACCACTAGTTATAGTGCACACTGTGGTCATAGAGACACAACTTTTGGTTACCTCCGTACTTCAGATTTACGAAGGCTAATTTAATTTGACAACTCTCAGGTGTTCAGGTTTTGAGTGGTTGATTTGAGCGTTTTTGCCACATTCAGTTTCAAAGGAACCATGGAGGGTTTGGACTATTATAAATTGGATCTTCTAGCACCCTCCATGGTACTTTGCGACATTATGTGGGGTGCTATAATAAGTGTATACCTAGGTGGCGGTGGAGTTGCGGAAAATCCGACCCCGCCAGCATGATAGTTTGGTCTTGGTTAAGACCTTGTTGTTTGTGTGTTCTGGGTGTCTTGAAATAAATGACAGCTCTCGGAGTCGATCAGGGTGCGGAGCCCGAGAGATGTGATCACCTTTGAAATCTGACCCCGTGTTGTTCCTTCACTGAGGCTACAATATGTATATAAGTCTGCATGGGTTGGTCTCAGAAAGTAGACATCCCTTGGTGCAACTACAAAACTAAATGTCTGAGAATTACACCAAATAGGGAGGAAGAAATAAAAATAATAATAAGACACATGATAACAATAGTGTGGCTTGCTTTGCAACCACACTATTTAAGTATGTAACAGGCCTATGTTGTACAGCGAAAAAATGGAAATCGGAATATGGCATCCTGATCCATAAAGAGTTCTGCATGAATGGAATATTGCTCGACAGAACCCCAACATTAGGGAAGATGTTTGTGATTTGTAATATCTACATAGGCAATTGTTTCCACAACACATCATTGCTGATTTGTAGTTTGCAATGTATGCGATAGGCCTCAAGAAAGTCAGAAACGTCAACATTTTCCAACAGAAGCAGAAGCATTCAATTCTATTATTTAACTAAATGTTAAATTACCGTACAGCACATATAAATACAATAATGAGTGATTTCATTGCTTGTCAACCAATGGATTTCTTCATACCCATAAATGAATAATAATAATCATGTGCTATGATGAATAATAATGAAGCATAATAATATTTAATGTTCACCGCACCATAGATTACTTTCTGGTTTGACCTCGCTGGTTCACCATGTAAGACATCAAATGAAGGTGGCAAAGTTCACCCAACTACACACAGAAGTTCACAACCTGACCTGTCTCTCATACTTCTCATAGGAGTCTACTGGTAAAATAATCTATGGTACATTTATATTATAATGAATTAACAAAAACACAAGTGCCTGGACTGAATTCATTCCCATCTAGACACACTTTTGTTGAACAACGTTGACATTCAGTCCCCTTTAAGTTCAAAAAGTAAAGGAAAAACAAACTTTGTTCCAGCATGAATTACTTGCCTTGTACTACAAAAAATATACGTTAAAAGGAGAATTTCCAGCTGTGGGGCAGTAGGCTTTTGAAAAGTTGCATGAACACATTTTATTCAAACAATTAATACTTTCTCTCCATAGAATTTCCTCACTAAATAAAACTCCAAACATTCCTCATCCAAAGTTTTACTTTGAAGCTGGATCAACAATTTGACTAGTGACTCTAGGTTACTCATGAAAGGGGATTTGAAAAGTGTGAATCGTTTTGCACTTTTCATTTTGGAGTGTGTCAGAGTATTGGATAGACACGCACCAGATATCTGAGCTAATGGAATTTCATTTTTCAATTACCAGAAAATTGGCTTTAATTAAAATGGTTATAACATGAGTAACACCGTTTCAATTTTATCACACGGTTGATTTTTGAAACAACAGTGATGTTGGTTGGACCTGGCTGGGACTCCGTAATACCCTATTTATTTTCAATTTGCTTTGCTATTGGGTACAAAATGACCATTTCAGGGAGGACCTTGAAGGCAGACTTTAATTGTGGTTATCTATAATCCTCGTCAGAGTTCCAAAAAGACTCTGAGTGTGAAATAAGGAAAATGTTTTGGCCAGCCCCGGTTCAAAAAAGATAATTACAAACTTTGAAGGTGTATTCCTTTGCTAACATGCTATTCATATACAAATATGGATTGCATGTTTCAGTTAATGTTCAACTGGAAGTGTGTAATGTTATTCTCATTCCTTCCTAAATATAAAAATACCTTTTAAAAAAGAAAGTAATCCAATAAGCAGCACACAGCTCCAAACTACTCACTTCCCATACCAGCCTTCCTTTTCACCAATGGAAAGCTATGACATGCCATGTTTTACAGTGAACTACAGATAAAGCTGAGCATCAATCTATTTGCTGCCTTTATTCATGCCAGAAAATAAAGTATAGTAAAAGTATAGGAAAAAATAATAATAACCATATCTATTTTTTAAGCGAGATAAGGGAAATCTGACCAAATATGTAGTACGAGCAAGAAAAATCTTCTAGCAGGATGATTTTAGAGGTTTTAATTAATTTTGATGAAATGCTGTGATTCCTTAATCCGAAAACAACTACAATCTCTACAGGAGTATCCCTTCATGCATCAGACCTTAAATGGTCTGATGCAAGATTCAATGAAACTACTAATGATTTAGAAATACAAGAAATGATTTGATATATTCATCTTTAATTATTTATAGACTACTATACTACACTATACTGTTCTATGCTACACTACTCTACACACTACACTATCATACAATGCTATACTAAACTACACTACACTATACTACACTATTCACTACTTTTTACTACAGGTAAATTCATGGTTAACGCAATATTTTAAGTCAGAACCAATTATCAAACAGATATTGGTTCGAGGTTGGTGAAAATACATTATTTGATGCAAATCATGACCACATGAAATGTGTGAGTAAAACGGGTGCAAAAATGCCAGAGCACTAATTTACATAGTGGTGTGAGTTTGACTATGGTTTGCTCCAAACTCTCCCTTAGGTGCCATGTTAATTACAGGCGCCTGTGACTCATGTGACCAACATGAGGAGACCAGTGAGGGCCCAGGAACTGGAGATTAGTGTTATAGTGAAGGGGGCGATGTGGAGTTCACAGACAGTTCATACATCATTTATGGGTATGTGTGCATATAGGCTCATAATAATTTGTGTGCGCGTATATTATACATAACATACGCAAATTGTAAATAAAACCATAATAATATATTTATAATTCAGTATTAGCAATAATATGTTATACATTAGTTATAGTAGTATAATAGATAATAATAGATGTCATTAACTTGGAAAAGGTGAGGTTTGTGAATATAATAAATAGTAAAATAAAACATAGGATAAAATGATAAAATAATACTTTGAGGAACATGTAGACAGATAAAAATACAACACAATTCAATTACGTCTATAAACAGCATTTGGTCCTCTGCGGAAAAAAAAGGTTTTAGTTACTTTTTTTTTTTAAAGTTTCAAAAGATGTTTCAGAGTTCACAAGCCTGACTTACTCAGACAATGCATCCCAAGCCTTGGGGCCCAGAGGAAAAGCAGAGTTGCCACGGTATAAACTCAGCTGTCTACTCTGCAATCAGTGGATTAGGCTACGCCTCAGAAAACTACCACAATCAGGTTTGCAGAATCTCAATGTTCAGCGATTGACCCAATAACAATCTAGGCAAGGCAAGGCAATTTTATTTATATAGCACTTTTCATACACAAGGCAGACTCAAAGTGCCTCACATATAAAAATTGTCATACAATAAAATAAAATAATAGATAAGTAAAAGAAAACATATGCAAAGTAATGAGTAAAATAGAAAGTGCAATGTATTTAAGATCAGATCAACAGTCTCTCTGGTACCCACGTCGGGACTCCAACCCGACCTAAAGGAATTTGGTACCCACGTCGGGACTCCAGCCTGACCTAAAGGAACTTGGTTCTTTCTCTGGGACTCCAACCCGGATTCTATTATTTTTTTATTCTAGGACTCTAATTCTATTCAAGGACTCTAACCCAGATTCTAGGACTCTAACCCAGACACACGTCGGGACTCTAACCCAGACAGAACTCAGGCCTTTTCTCTGGGACTCCAACCCGACCTAAAGGAACTTGGTCCTTTCTCTGGGACTCCAACCCAGATTCTACGACTCTAACCCAGACATAACGTGGGTCTCAAACCGACTCATACCGGCTAAGACACGCCCCTTCCGGTAGAGCCCATGGGACCTATGAGATCGAAAAATATGAATGGGTTTCAATGGAGAGAAAGTAATTATTTTCTGGTCCCAGTCTTTATATGCCCCGGATTACACATATGTTGTTTGTGGATTTAAATGATAATTTTTCATGTCAAGAGTTTGACCGTTTATTGTGCAATTTTACAGTTAAAGGCTGTAGCAAAAACACAATGAGAAAGACTATGTCTCGTACGTGCCGTCACGCTCCCTGCGACTGGCGTGGACAAGACCGACAATCTCCCCATCGGCATTACTGAAACTCTCCACATGCCCCAACTTATAATGGTTTTCACCTCTTTCGATGCTTTTATCCTTCCCTTGGAAAAAACCTAACATTATCAAACTTCTTCACAAAAATGTTTAGTTTTCTTTGCATGAAAAAACATCATTTAAATCCACAAACAACATATGTGTAATCCGGGGCATATAAAGATTGGGACCAGAAAATAATTACTTTCTCTCAATTGAAACCTATTCATATTTTTCAATCTCATAGGTCCCATGGGCTCTACCGGAAAGGGCGTGACTTCGCCACTATTGAGTAGGTCCAGACTCCAGACTCTGCAAATGAAATGAAGTACCAGTCTGGTAGGACCAGGCTAGGGTCTCATGGTATATAAAAAAATAAATAAGCTGTAGGCAATTTAAATTGTAAAGTGAGACAACCCAAGCAACAAAGGAATTAAGATACATAAACATAATAGTTCTAGAATTATTTCTAAGGATGAGATGGTGCTTCCATTTATTCATCAAAGGCAGAAAGGAGAGCATCATATGTTTGCCCTCTTGCTACTCAACTCATTTAAATGGCTGAAACAAAACCCCATTGGATTTTTGATTAGTGTGCTTTTATCCAGAATGGCAATTTATATTCAAAAAACGTTTCAGATATTTCTATATTTCAATAAATAATATACTATTTATATGGATATAATTCATCATACAAAAATAAATCCACAATCGATGTTCATGTTTGCTTGGTCAAAAACATGCAAATTATCTCTTCTGGCGTCGTCTCCCGTGATTCGAGATTGGCAGACCCAAGCCCCGCCCTCTACTCTGTGACGTGTCGCACGTTCTCCTTCGGATCAGGAAGAGGTTTATCCTACTGTATAATCTGCAAATATAAACATCGTGTGACAGGACGACCACGCCAAAAAAATCTCAAACAAATAAATGAACCCTTTTTTTCAAAGGGGCCACTTAAAGAATAGACCTCCGGGACCAGCCTCTACTGTAGCCTGCTGGGTCTTTGGAGAGCCATCTCTGGAGGACTGAGTTCCCTGAACCGAATGACAACAGTGAGGTAAGGCTCTGGACTTGTCAGGAAGTTTCATTCATTAAATAGGATATTTGAATGCCCACGTTTCAGCTATTAAATGAGTGAACTGTTTTTTTTCCAACGGGTCCTTTTTAAGAGGGTTTGGTTCTGTCTAGCTAGGACTAGGATTGAAAAGGACACTACCCCTTACCTTAGCTTCCCATCATTGTCTTGCTAAATGAATACCACGTTGGACCTTTGAGTCGAATAATCAATGGCTGTTATATGTCTATATATCTATAAATATGAATCCTTCGATCCCGAGGTCCACAGCGTCGCGGTTCGCTGAGCACATTGGTTGGGGACGAGGGTCTCATCACTGAGCTCCGGGTCTGGTGGTCTGGTGGTCTGGTGGTCCCCTGACAAATGCCTGGCGCAGGATGGGGAAAACGCAGCAACTAGGTAACACGTTTACAACTTTTACAGCTTCTAGGGCGGCTATACCTCACTAGAAGCAAACATGTGTGTATCAGATTGACTAGATCGTGCAATAGATCATGGATGGGTGGTAGTTTATATGTGTGTTTTGTGTGGGTTGAATGTATTGACCATTGCCTACTGACTAATATTACCTGGACTGCATCTACAGTTTCTATAACAGTCTGGTCAACATTCTGATGCATAGTTGCCTTGCCTGTGAAAAGTGTATTGTTTGGATCAATATTGGTCAATATTGATATTTGGCCTCATCGAAATTGTCAATTGTTAACTGCTATTCACACTATTGACTATTAACAATTTCTCTAACTATTAACAGTAGTCAAAGTAAATTGTGACCTTGAGAGTCGCAGTTTGAGAGTCATTGTTGAAGTGATTGGGTTGGACTTGCATGAAAAAGTGGCCCAGAAACTTTCTGGTCCAGATACTTTTGGGGGAAAAAGCTAAAGTAGAAAAGTGTCATAGCAGGTTTGATGTGTTTCCTTATGTTATTTACGACACGCTCCTCTCCTTGGCTTCAGACTCATATATTGAGTGTCACATTTATTAAAGCGCCATCAGAGAGTTTAAGTCTGTTGTACTTTAAATAACTGTGTTGATGCTTTAACATTTTGAGTTCAGCAGATGTTTATTTGTTCTGTACTGTTGCGGCAGTTCACCGGGCTCTCACAGCCCAACATTTAATATACCGTGGAGCTCAATATTGCTATAATGTGAAACCCACTTTTTGATTGATTTCAACAACTGTTGTTCCATTTTTCTCAAGTGAATATGTGCTTGTGTGTAAAGTGTTATTTTTACTTTGTCCTGACCCCCCCTGTGGCACGGCAGACATGGAGGTGATGACACCACTTATCGAGAGCCCTGCCCAGGGCTCGGAGGAGAACTCGGATGAGGACCACGAACTGCTCCCTCCTCCACAGCATGAGCAGGACAACGGCCGGGGCCTCACGTAAGGGCCTCTGCATGGGCATGGTCTGATCACTTGTGGACATGGACTTTAACATGGTTACACTGTTGCCCCCTCCCGGCCGCGCCTCTGCGTGGTATTTCACGTGGAATCACTATTCATCCCTGGAGTGCATTCTGTTACCTGTTATAAGTCATCTGAGGTTTACCTCAGTTAAAGACCTGGTTTTATTGAAACCACATGATTTAAAGATGGAAAAATGAGCCTGTGCTTTCTCTTTCACAATACCAGCGTTCATTATGAATGCATACGTGGATGCAGGTCATTGCACCAGTACTCTGCCTTATTGGCCTATGCCCCTGTATCAGACCAATAAAGGTCAACACACACAGATATGAAAAGAGGTAATGCTTCCAATGAGGCACTTCCCCAGCATGCACATACATTTACAGACTCATGTTTCACTTAACCTGTATCTCTTTTGAGATGTTTTGATATCTACGCATGCTGCACGTTCCGCACTGTGTTTATGGTTGGATTGATCGTGTTATCAGTTGACTGTTTTGAAATACGGGTGACTTGTTATATAACTGGGATAGTGTGCATAGTAGCCATTTGCCAACAGAATGGATTTAGTTCAGCAGTTATGTAATTTGACCCACAAGGCCAGGATAGTGTAGGTCGTTACTGGGTGGTTTGATCCCCAATGCCCACACCTGACCCCATGAAAACGTCTTTCAATGATTGTAAACCTATAATCTTAGAGTAACCGTTTCGAATCCATTCGATCCATTCCGAATTTTTTATTATAACCGCTTCACATTATTTCATTTGCATAAATGATTGTGTGTGTATGGAAGGTTTATGTGAGATATTTAAACTCCCTTCGTTTAAAGGTAACGACTAGTGTTAATGCATGATCAGTGTGCTTACTGACTGGAAAACTCCGTCATGTTCCCCAGATTGGTTTTTCAGAGAGTTGCTAATGAGCAAAAAGTCTGAGCCAAAGGAATGTTCATGTAAAACCTAGAGATACAATTCTTCACGTGAATCAATAGAGAAGAGATAAGTTATATGATCATGAACATATGGACTACTGTTCATTCTTGGTCATTAAAACCAGGGCCCATCCACACCCAATGCTTGTGGTGCTCCGGGCACACTGGCTATCTGTGAGTTCTGGATGATTGCAGAATAGCCGGTGTTCAACCATGTCCGCAAACCTCGCCCATCCGCGGAAGGTTTAATTGAATGGATGAATGAAGTCATTCATATTCAATTCATATTGAATTGCAATTATTACAGCCAGTCTGACTCACACAGGGAAGCTTTTTTTGTCCAAGTCTGTCCCCGTTAATGCAATTGTATTTAATAATACGATTTCCAAATTTAAAAAAAGAAGGCAGTTGGAAAGACGCACACACACACACACACACACACACACACACACACACACACACACACACACACACGTCCTTTTTTATCTTTCCCTGATGAATGTTTCTTTTGTATGAACATCAGCCCAGTGCATATACTGACATACAGTAGTTGATTCATGTGGTCTTCTTGTGTTGCTCTAGGTTCAGCCAAGCACTCATCCACCTGCTGAAGGGGAACCTGGGCACGGGCCTCCTAGGCCTGCCTCTGGCCGTTCACAATGCGGGCATAATTGTAAGTGTCCATTCACAACTCCATCACACACTTATGGCTGGCGTTCTCAGAAGGAACATCTGGTGGGCAAAATTATGATTCCGCTTAATCGTTAATTACTGTTATAAATCTGCTGTACTTTCTACTCTGAATACCAAATTTCCTGTTTCGGATTAATAAAGTACATAACTGAACGAGCATGAGAATCATTGACACATGCACGCACAAACTTCCACATAGCCATCGGGATTGACAAAGGCAGCATTATTCATACTTTGGAAATCCTAATAAGACAAAACCAATGTGTAGTGTTTGGCTTTTTTGTGGAAGCATGAAAGTCTAGCATTTCATTTTCATTAGTGACTGAAATAAGTTGTTCTGTTAGTATGAACATGACACTAAAGATGACCCAACAACTATTTTTAACCTATTAAGGGAATGCATATTGTGCAATGTATCGATGACTTGCTACATTTTTCATGAACAGCCAATGTTCTCGATGAAAACTTAATTACAAATATCTGCAATGACGAAGAGCAGCAAACCATCTGCCTGAAGGTTTTGGTATTGAAAGCATCTGCAGAATTTGATAAATAAAGCATTGTAGCTACCAGCTGGTTAGTTATAGTAGTTTGCCATTGCTGCGATTCAATTGTATTGAATATTAACAATGAAACAATGACAAAGCTGTCCGTACTACTGTCTGCGATACAAAAACAGTGACCGTTAAACCAGAAGTGCAGTCCTTTTGTAAAACAAAGGCATGGACATAACTCATTGGTCACAATGTTTTCTTTGTCAATGGAATTGGTCTAATCCTGTCAAAACATTCTGATCATGTCTCAGGAGATGGATTTGATACATTTGGCACCACGCATTGCGGTTAAAAGGCACTTCCCTTACATTAGACATGTCACCATCTTGAGCAACCAGTGTGTTTGTGAGTTACAAGTCATGATGGAGAGTTTCACTGCATCATGATTTGGCATTTATCAAATGGATTAGAGAAGCTTGAAAATAACATCAATAAGAGAGATTCAATATTGAAAGTGACAAGAAGCTAGCAAGATAGACATCCTTTGCATCTGGGACCCCCTTCATATGGAGGACCAAAATAAACATAATACAAATACACAAATTTATAAGAAAAACTGAATGAATACATGTGTTCAACATTTTAATATAGCCAAATAAATATAATATATTTTCAGTTATCTCTTATATATGAAACAGCCGTTGTTATAATGCATACATGGAAGGAACAAGTAGTCAGACGCAGGACTAGCTTCTTAACTCAGGTAGCCGTCTTAATCAGGTGATCAGGTGTAACAGCCAGTACAATTAATCTATGCACTCATTTTAATAAATCAAAGGGAGCTAGTGGACTGCATCACGTAATTAGACTGAACCTTCTGCCTCATTTGCATACTTTAGACTTTTGCAAACCTCATTATTGACATTCATCATTGTAAGCATTTGCCATTAATGGCTTTCACAATTCCCTTTGGGCGAAGACAAGCAACAAGAAAATGAACTATGATTATATTAGATGTATTATAAGTAAATAATACATAATAATGGTACTGAAATAGATCAGATTCAGATTCAGATTTTATTTGTCACATACACAATACATTGCAGTGAAATGTTTACAGTCGCCCCCATGCTAAATAGACAAATAACAAACATAACAAAACAGTAAATACATTCAAGATGTCAGGGGGTTATTGCACATAGGAATAAAGGGGGTTACTTCAATAAATAAATAAGTGCAGTTGCTCAAAAGGGCTTAATCAGTGCCATTAAGATACCTAACAGCTTGGGGATAGAAACTCTTCCTGAGTCTCTCAGTCTTTGCCGCCAGTAAGCGGTATCTGTTCGCTGAGCGGAGCAGAGAGAATAGTCCGTAGCCTGGATGGCTTGGGTCTTTCAGTATGCCGGTGGTCCTGCCCTTGCACCGCTTGATATAATGTATTTCCCTAGATTAGGGAAATACATCAAGAGGACAATAACTCATTCAATTACCAGTTAAATCCGAAATTAAAAAATATATATTTTATTTACTTGTGACATGTACTCCATTATGCAGGCCTGATAGAGTTCAGGCGTGGTGCCTGAATTCAGGCTTGAGCTCGGCCATGTATGTTGTCAAGAAAAGTGAAAATAGGTGAGCGGTGCTTTTTAAAATGTCTAGTCAACACGTCAACCTACCTGACCTTTTGATTGACATGTCTGCCACCAACTAGGCGTAGTCTATATAAGGAAGTCTTACCTTTGTATGTTTGCACTGAGGATGGTCTGAATGAGACTGAAAACGTTTTGCACACCACTTTAAGTAGCACTTTTATGCAATAAAAACTTATTGTTGCATGGGCTACATGGTGTGTGAGTTCCGCTCCTTTTTTTGTTCTCAAGAAAGGCAATTCTCTATGGTCTCTTCGAATGTATGATAATTTCAGGCACAGATAAATTTCACTTCCTATCAGCCCTGCGTTATGTGACTATTACACATTTTAAACATTTATTCATTCATTTCTTTCTTTTTTTTTAAGTCCCCTTTGTTCCTCTGTAGCCTCAGACAATACTATTTGACTATCATTTTCAAACACATTCTTGACGTGATGTTTTATGCTGCCATTCGCGTTCGTAACAGCTATTAGTATACCTTGCAGTATTCATTTGAAGACTTTAGTCCCGGAAAGTCGTCCTCCACATAGTGTTACTTCTTACTTTTGCTTTGTTTCAGAGATGATTAATCATATTATCCATGCAATGCCATAATGATAAAGAAAGTCGACATTTGGTAGACGATGACTTGGATGTGGCTTGGTCAAAACGCTGGCTTGCTTGCAATCAATTGGAATGATTGTACATCAACTTCTTTCCAAACTGTATGGTGGCATTGTAAGCCGCTTATTATGTGAAACATAAAATGTCCTTATATTTTGTATGGCCCCAAGAACTTAATTAAGTCGATGTTAATATAATTATCTTTTTATTCACCAGCATTCTCAGCATTCTCATGGGGAAATCCAGTTTTTCAGTTTTTCGTGGTGAAGGCTAAAATGGAGTGCTCAGATTGTTTGGTCTAGCTCAACATGTCCAGGGGAAAAGATATGCATCTGTCATTCTTACCAGGGCCTCCCCTGTTATCTATTATGAATAGGGAATTCAGAAATCAAAGGGAGTGGAAAGATGTAACTGCCCAGCCCCTGGGGTCCAAAGAGAGACACCATTCCAATAGTTTGGGACTTGAGATTGTAGTTTCAGACTTGCAATAGTGGTTTATTTTGAAAAAACTACTGAACAAGTCGACATGAAGCTGATGCAGACGACATTGAGATGTTGGTAATTTTCCAGATTCTTTCCCCGGTAGAGAAAGGCAGATTGTGGTTGTTATGAATTATCCGACCAGATATAATCTGTTGTTAGGTCCCACTTATCTTTTGGACACAAATGTACCTCTTGTCAGTAAGTATTAACAAATGAACATTGAAGAGAGATGAGTCTGACAATTTTTACTTCATACTTACTGTTTCATGTATGGTCAAAGACTACAGAGGCTCCAAGCATCAAAAACAAATGTACACCTCTGTAGTGCAAACAATCATAATTGTAATTTATAAAAAGGAGATGAGAACACTTTGCTAGACCTTAAAAACAGGAAAAAACTGATAATAACGCTGCAAACAATATCTTTAAAAGTTGCATAAAAAACATCAGTGTGATGCAAGGCACGTTATTGTTATCCATTATCTAATTTTCCGCCTCATTTTCCACACGTAACTCCTACAGTTTTCATGATGTCTACACCAAATCAAAGCAAACACGTCTAGCCCTGTGCCATGCAGTGTGGTAACATTTAAAACCGTTGCAGAGTAATTAAATAATCACAATTTTTGTTGGATTTTGTCAAAGCAAACTGCATTAAAAATAGTTTGGTAGATGGGTTGGTTGGGGTTCAGTATGAGGAGAACATTGGATTAAAGGTCAGCTGACCTCTGACATGGTAACATGTTTCATTGTCAGAGCAATTGTTGGCTGTGCTGAGCTTAACTATTAGCTTTCTATTAGTGCAGAGTAGCCTCGCAACCATCTACCGATGAGCCTAGAAATTAACACTCTAGTTTTGTTACCATACTACACATGTTTCTTTTGCGTGTTTGTGTACATAGTGATTACCATATGTGGAAAAAAGAAGCACATGACGGAATGATAACTGAGCTACCTATCAATGCATTTGATTCACCATCCGGCCCAGATAACACTTACAGAATAACAATGAATATGGAATCGTGCTTGAATATTCAGCAGTATCATTTTTTCAAACTCTGAAGGATTTTCATTCATTATACTGTTTGGCAACACTGTTACAATATTCAAGGCAGTTCTGCGCTATGAGTTTGACTAATTGTCTAGGTTGCCAGTTCTTATTGAATATTTGTAATAAGCTGGTAAAATGAAAATTGACCTTGATGAATTATTCATGGAGCATTTTAGTCCATTGGCAGAATTATAAAGTATTCAGTGTGGGTAAATATAATTTATACTCAACAAGGTAAATGCTCTAATTTTGAAACACTCAAGTGCAGAAGGAATGCCACCGTAAACACATACACCTGCAATTAGGCATGCTGCTCACACACACCCCTCTAGCTATAGCTTTAGCTCTATAAAACTGACCACGCAGGACTGATAATGCATGCCTAAGCCAGCTCGTTCTCGGTGGCGTGCATGTGGCGTGCACAGGCATATTGACCCGGTTGAGCCCCATGAAGCGGAGCTCATGTCAACACATTGTTCGAAATTTCAAAAACCTACCTGAAGTTTGTCGTCTCATAGTTATTGTTGTCAATAGGCAAGTCTTGCAGAGTACGACATGAAAGGCACCTGTAACACATATTTTGTGACACATATTTTGCGTCATAGTTCGTGATCAAGCTGTCGGGCTTGAACAAGAAAGAGAACACAAGTTTATGCCTCTGAATGTCTTTGAATCGTGTTGTGAACTCTGACTCAATGTATTCATATTTCAGAAGTGCCAGAGGCTTGCTGTGAGCACGGCTCTCTCAAGTGTCTGAAGTAGCAGAAAGTGGTGGCAGCGACTTGAAATGATCCCTTGAAAAGATTAATAGCTTGCCGTAAAAAGCTCCCGATGTGTCGAACATGTCAGACTGTCCAGAGTTCTGGGTAGTCTTGGCATTTTTCAGCCAGGAAGGCATTTATGGAATCAAAGAAGTCGACAAACTGCTCCAAAACTTTCCTGCAGCCTAGCCACCTAACTGCTGTGTGGAGAGAGATTTCTCTGTGTGTTGAGTCTCTGTACGCTCCTGTCCCTAGCAGGGACAGAAGCTGGCGGTGGGTCTAGGCAGTTCGCTTTACTATGAAGTTAATAGCTTTTACCACCGTGGCCATAACCTCATTAAGACTAGTGCTTGGCCAATATGGCCGATATTTGGTATCACAATATTTTTTTGCCTAATGTCGATATTCGATATGACTCAATATTTATTGTATTAAAGTTTAGAAATTATCTTCCAATATAAAACTGAACCAGAGCAAATTATTTATATTATAAACCAGAAAGTTTAATAAAGCAATTATAATCGTCACAAAGAAATAAAGACCTTTTGCCTGCAGGTATTTAAAAATATAGCTATCTTTAAATATAAATAATTATATTTGATATTAATATAATCATTTATATTGTGTGTGTGTGTGTGTGTGTGTGTGTGTGTGTGTGTGTGTGTGTGTGTGTTTGAGTGAGAGTTCTCTTACCAATGGCAAGACACATCCTGCGCCCAAAACATTTTCTTTTTGCCATCTGATTTGGTTAGCTGCCTCGACAACATTGCTGCCGTTATCTGTAGCAAAGCAGATCTGATGCCCCTCGTCCAGCTTCCACAAACTTAAGGCATCATTAAGGCTTTCACAATCGTCTCTACTGTATGACCTTTGGGTGCATAGCTTGTCTGCAAGCACGTACTTTTCAGCTCCCAGTCTTCGAGGTAGCGAAGGGCCACTCGTATCTGGGATCTAAAGTTTCCATTAGCTTTCTGAATCCATAATTTTCAATGTATATAGGAATCATGTCCTTGTCCTAAAGAACGAGATAGCTCAATGGATCTCTCTCTATTTGGTGCTCATCCTCTCATAACGGGAATAGCTGAACATAGATTATATTGGTGACGTTTGTTTGGTTGAGGTTACTGGAGCAGCTAAGGGAGTCTTGCTAGCAACATTGCTAAAAACATTGCCAGCTCTCTTCTGCTTGATGCATTCATTGTACTCGATAACATGCTTTATCTTCAGGTGATTGAACAGATTTATAGTGTTGCCTGGCTTCGTCGCAACATCTTTCCGACAAGTCTTACAAACTACGGTAGTTTGTTCAGTTAATTTTGCCTGTAACTAACCATTTTTGTATGACAGACTTTACCTGTCCTTATTTGGTACTAGTTCTAGTAGTAGGTACTAGTAGTTGGCACTAACCCGCTCCTATCTTTCGCTTTCTCCGCACTGGTGGACTCTCCGCCGAAAGACTGAAGCAGGATCGCTGCAGCGGAAAATAAATGCAAGAGCAGCAACATCTCTTGTGAAAACTTTGAAGGAGTTTAGAAAATAAAATGGTTCCCCTTTCAATATTGAGCATTAATCAAATATAGATTGTTTCAAGCTTCATGATTTATGATTCGCCCAGCACTAATTAAGACCTGAATTAGACATCTTTGAACAGAGGTTTTCTTGGTGTATTACACAGTGGACTTTCATGAGGGTTTCAGTTAATCTGACTGCTCCCCTGTGTTTCCTGACAATGCAGGGGCGCCATTGCAAAGATCTTCATGATGTCAGTCCCTTGCTCCTCAAAATGTTCCACAAACACCTTGGTGATGTTCTCCCCTTTTGTTGTGTCAGAAATTGGCTTTAAACAGCAGAACTCCTCTCTCTTTAACTGCTCAGCGTTGCACTTGAAGAGTCGTCCATGTCCACGCACTTTTATCACCACCGATTCTTTTAACGCAGTTGTTTGGTGCGCCTTGATATTTTCTACCACTTCTTCGATGCATCGCTCAACAATTAGCAGCAGACATGGGAATATCTTTTATCCTTGATTTGATTGTCTTTTTGTTTAGTAGTCCTTCAAACAGAACCTCTGAGCTACAGAGAAAAGCCTCCTTAATATATTTGCCATCAGTGAATGGCTTTCCATTTCTCCCAATGAAATGAGCAATGCGATGGCTGGCTTCGGCAGCATGTTTTTTAGCAGTGGCAAATACTTTGAAAGTGTTTGAAAGCTTGATTCCTATACCCGGACATGGCACGTTTGATAGTCTGCCTGATCTTTGAAAAGTTTTTTCGTGCTCTGTGTCAAAATGCAAGAACCGTTCTGTTTACGAGGGCTGGAATAACCGAACGTCTACTCTAGATTTCATAGCTAGGGCCATCACCTAATGCAGCTGAACTTCTGAACTGCAATTAATTTGGGAATGTGAGCGGGAGGCGGCACCATCAGCAATTGACAGTTGAAGAACAGAGAGACCAACTTTTTTGCGTTCATCGCCAGTGTGTCAATGATTATGCGGCCGTATACCAATGATGGCACGACCCCTGGTCCAGACTGTCAAGAAAGTTTAATTTTCTGAAATCAGGTAACCAAATGTCTGAAAGGATACCATCTAAATTGTTCCCTGAATATTGATGTGATTGATTGTCATCGTGCGACACAAATGACTCTGTGGGTCTTGTAGGCTCAGGGCTATCTGCAGGTGCCGCAGATATTAAAATGAGAGCGTGATCGAATCCAGCTCGTGACTTTTAGTTTTTTGTGCAAGAAAAGAAAAGAATATATAATCACAGATGTTACACATTTCAAGGCAATGAGTTCGATATACCTTCCCTCCACAGCAGTCCCCAAGCTGGTAGCCAGTTCTAAAGGGGTGATGCCCCCTTCTCTGTCTCCGTCCAGTTGTTTGACAGGAGGACACACCACCACAACACACACACACACACACACACACACACACACACACACACACACACACACACACTTCAGGAATGGGATTATTGAGTTGAAGGGGCACCCTTCTGGGTGTTAATATATACAAAGATGTTGCACCTACATTCGACTGGTTATTACCTCGCACAGTGAAGAGGAAAGGAGTGCTATGAACAGTCCGAGTGTTCTGCGAAAAGGTATGCTTTGAAAACACGAGGCCATCATGAAACCGCTTGAGTCACTGACTTGAGCGGGAAATCCTATGTTTCATCCCCAGCTATCTCAGCTAAGCGTTGTTGCATCAAGAGAATTGCACATAAGTGGCAACAGATCCCAACTCTGAACAACAAAACTGTTTGCATGTTTTCTGTGAACAGAGGCTAACCCTTTTAGGTTTCTTTGTGTTCATAGCGGATGCTGAAAGACCTTGCTTGTGTTCATGTCTCGGTGTCTTTCAGGCGGGACCCATCTGTCTTGTGCTGATGGGGGTCGTGTGCGTGCACTGTATGCATATCCTGGTCCACTGCAGTCATCACTTATGCGAGAGGTAACACACACACACACACACACACACACACACACACACACACACACACACACACACACACACACACACACACTAACACACTAACACACACACACACACACACCAGTGTTCCATTTGGCTCTCTCTCTTTCTCTCTCATATGTGTTTGTTACTTTTACTGCGAGGTCATCTCTGTCTGTATTCAATGATGGATCCCTCCCGTCTTTTGGGGGCAAACTGCTAAGAGTGTCGCCAAGTACTGCTCCTTTAAAAACAAAGGGTCAGGACTGGGGAGGCTTTCCAGACATTCTTATAACTCATCTGGCTGAAACAAAAAAACTTTCCATGCACACGCTCACCTAAGGATTTGGAGCCCCACGTTTGTCGGCTAACCACTCTCCTCTTTCAACCTTTCTCTCTCCCTCTTTATCTCTCTTGCTCTCTGTCTCACAATTGTTATTTTGGCTTGACCCATTTCCACTGTGTATTTATCACCTTCCATCCTAAACGGAATAGCCTGGTGGTGGGCCTTCCATTGGGCTATGATAGGGAGATAAATGGAGAGGATACATCCCCCCCGTTCCTCCCTCTCCCTTCCCACACCATGTTTGTTTTCAAATCTATCGCAGGCCTGCCCACAGTGTCGGCTCCGGAGGAATATAACGAGACACGCTTCTCTGTATCACATTTGCATCCTATTGATGATGTTAAACGCTTTCTATCACAGGCAACCATGTTACTATGTAACTGTGTGCGTGTGTGTGAGCGTGTGTTTAAATCATCCCCCTGGTT
The DNA here is from genome assembly GCF_949987615.1 of Pollachius pollachius. Lineage (NCBI taxonomy): Eukaryota > Metazoa > Chordata > Actinopteri > Gadiformes > Gadidae > Pollachius > Pollachius pollachius. The sequence continues at coordinate 21,523,673 of NC_136936.1, forward strand.
TTTGATGTATGCATCCTCGCTCCATGTTGTATGTGCATTTGGTTTTTGCGACCTGTCTATTATGAATGAGCTCGGTAAATAGTTACTTTTTCCTCACGCACTGACAAACACACACACACACACACACACACACACACACACACACACACACACACACACACACACACACACACACACACACACACACACAGACACAGACACATACACATAGAGACACATACACACCCATATCACAACACACACACGAGCACAGAGGAATACATGTAGGATCAACTAATGTTAATAATATTAAAATAGAAAATGCATTTCCTTCAGAAACTGCGGTGAGGGCTGTAGGGCAAAGTGAGGTTGCAAATATGTTTTAATAAAGACACATAGTTTAAGGCGTACAGAAATGTTAAATGACAAGTGAATGGATCAAATGAAGGGATTTGAACTTCAATTTGAATTTGAGTCTAAATGGAGTAAACAATGTAAACATGCACACCATTTAAAAATGTTAAAATGGTTAAAATATAAAATGTATAAGATGTATAAGAAGTTAAACAAAAAGATTGAATAGCTGAACTAAATGTGAGATAATAAATATGTACTTGCCTAATGCTAATTTTTCCAGCCTAATGTTATTTAAAGTAGTCCAATTGGGCGGGGAAATTGCCCAATCTGGCAACGCTGCCTGAGCGTCGTAAGAAATAGTCCAATTGGGCAGGAAAATCGCCCTATCTGGCATCATTGCCTGCACGTCCTTACAAGCTTAGCCTCAGCGTAAATCTATGAGACCAACTGGAAACAAGCCGACATGGAACTTAAACTGTGATTTTGAAAAAAGTATAAAGGTAATCGAAATTCTGTTTTCAGATGATTGAAGATACAAGTGTGTTGATTTGTTAAAGGTCCCATGACATGCCACCAGGTGTGGTCTGATGTGCTGTTACAAGCCGTATTGGAAATCTGCCCCTTATGACATCACAGGTGTGCCTGTCCACCTAGATGTGTGACGGATAGATGAGCAACGTTTGCTACAGTCCACTGGGTAGGCTGGTAGACTGATCTATCCAGCACACATCTAGGTGGACACGCCTACCTGTGATGTCATAAGGGGCAGATTTCCAAAATGTCATGGCACCTTTAAACCTTTGAACGAGGGTTAACGATAAAATATTGACCAAGTTATGAAGTCTGAATAAGTAAGTGTCAGAGAATGGGCGGACGGATCCGCCGTCCTCCCATTGACTTCCATTGTAAAAAATAGTATTTTAAAAGTAGAATATCTTAAAAAATATAAAATATTTAAAAAATCTGAAAAGAAGTGCGCGATTCCCAGCTAACAGTGTTGGGAAAGTTCACTTTCTGCTCGAACTAGTTCAAAGTTCAGTTCACAAATTTTTAAATGAACTGTTCAGTTAAACGTTCGTAATTCAAAATTTTGAACTAAGTTCACAGTTCCAAAAATAAACTAATTCATAGTTATTTTTTTCAATATGTTGCTGTGAGCTATTATTTTTTTCCGGTATTTTGTAGCGAAACAAAGTTTCTATTGTGTTTTATTGCACATTTAGCGCATTTTGTACATCCCATTGATTTCTATTGGAAGACTCATTGCTCACTGGCCGGAAACTGAAAGGGGGGGTGTTCACGTTTGGTTGTAGTCTTTTCGCTCGGTTCTAGCCCTACTGTTGAAACGGAGAACCGAGCGAAAAGACTACAACCAAACGTAAACAACCCCCCTTCCCCTTTCCGGCCACAAGCAATGATTCTAGGAGGTATTCTAGTCCGCTGATCGAGCCAGAGAGCTAACATGGATTGTACATATTTATAATTCGAAATTCGTCCCAGCCTGTATACCACAGATACTCTAGGCTCTATTTCATATAACCGCTTTGTCTGATTACAGTTTAATTCATTTTTCACAATTTACCAGCTCTCGTTTTGAAGAATAATCACTGTGCCATTCGTTTCAATGGGAATCGTGACGGTCTATATTTTCAACATAAAGTGTCCATATTTATAATTTGAAATTCGTCCCAGCCTTTGTACCACAGATACTATAGGGTCTATAGCATATAACCACATTTTCTGAATACAGTTTAATGTAACAGTAAGCGGACAACACCGCAACTGCAAATTAACCACACGGAGATAACCATGGCCACCGGTCAAACAAATTTTCTTTTTGCAATCATTCTGCACGCGCATCTGCCGTGTTGATAAATGAATAATCCCCCTATTGAACGAAGTTAAACCGAGTGAGCGTGCCGTTCACAGACACCAGAATGAACGAGTTCACAGTAACGTTCATCAGGCAGTAATACAGTACGTTCAGTTCACGTTCGCCCAAAATATGAACGAGTTCATGAACTATCGTTCAATGAACACTTTCAGGTACAACACTGCCAGCTAGTATGAACATTTAAAGGGGTCCTATTATGCTTTTCCGTTTTTTCCTTCTCCTATTGCGCTTTACATATGTTTTTGGGTATATAAATGGTTGGCAAAGTTACAATACCACAAAATTCCCACAAGGGGGAGTAAATGACTACCCCAAATCACTATTACCGAGCTGCCTAGAAACGGCTCGTTGGGATTCTCTCCGTGGCTTTCTTTTACTTCCGGTACGAGCTGACGTAAGCATGTACTTTTGCTGGGAGTCAATGGGAGAGAGTCATCAATCACCCATTGCTGCGTTCCTGGACACTCTTGGGTCGGGGGCAATGGATCAGATTGCAAAACAGAGTTTGAGTAGAGAAGTAGATGGACAGAAAGACATATACTATTTATATATTATATATATAAATTCTATATATATTATATAAAATAAAAATAGTTGGCTTCGTTGAGAGGTGGGGGTGCACGGTAAGGCCCCGTAGCTCGTGGCCTAATAGTTTTATTCTGTTTTTCTTTTAATGGTAAATTGATTCAAATCACATAATAATATTAATAGTATATTATTGCTTTGGTTTTGTTTAGTAGGAGCTTACAGCCAAAATTACTTAATCTTCATCTGTTGTGTGCCTCACAGGTCCATAATCATACTTTAAAAATATCTACAAATATTGTATATTTTGTAGACTGTATGTGTTTAGACACACAGGCCCTAGGCCTTGATGTTGTGTCATGCAGGTTATTGATTCTGGCACTTGGCTCATTCGTCTTAGTACCTAATAAATATAATAAGACAAAATAACTACTGTGTAAAGTGACCTTGACATCACAGAGTAAAACATGACTGCATAGGACAATACAGATTCAGGAAGCAACATCTGTTTTCCAGTCATACTTTTATTGAACATTTTTTTAAATCACTGATTAGATCTACATAACAATGATTGTTATACAGTAAATAGATGGCTGAGACAACAGTGAACAGGTGAGATTTCTCGTAACTGGTATTGCTGAAGCAACATCTATTCGAGTAGGATTGTTATTTACAAAAAATGGTATCACTAATGACTTCACATAACAAACATGGTATAGTTGGCTGGTACTACACCAAACAGGTGAGGAGAATGGGGAGATTACTCGTTTTCCATTACAAGTGGACTGGTGTTACTGTTGCTATATGGTAGAGATGATCTAAACATGCAACATAGTTTACTAGAGGTTACTTATAAGGTTTTGTGGTGATAGTGGTAGGCTACTCATCGTCTGAGGATGTATTCTGAATGTATTCTGATTCTGAAGAAAGTATAAATGATATCGAAATTCCGTTTGGATATTATTGAAGATACAAGTGTGTAGATTTGTTAAATGGTTTGAACAAAGGTAAACAGTTGAAATATAATTTGAGTTACGATGTCTTAAAAAGTAGATGAGCTGTTGAAAATTGATTTGGTTACGTCTTAAACAGTTGAAGTACCAGAGGACGACTCCACCATCCCCCCATTGACTCCAATGTTAAAAAAAAATAGAATATCTTAAAGAGTATAAAATATTTAAAAAATTTGAAAAGAATTGCGCGATTCCAAGCTATTCCGACCATTTTAAAATTGGAATGGAGTCTCTAGGTGAAAAATTGAGGAAGTAGATAGGTCCCAAATTTTGTAGAGAATAATAAAGAAAAAAGAATAAAACTTAAGAAGAACAATAGTTGAGCGCTGCATGCAGCACTCACCTAATACAACTTAAAGGAGACATATTATACCACCAGGTGTGAGTGTGATTAGCCTTACATGCCGTTTCGAAAATCTGCCCCATATGACATCACTAGTGGGTGTGTCCACCTAGATCTGTGCTGGATAGATCAGTCTACCAGCCTACCCAGTGGACTGAAGTAAACGTTGCTCATCTATCCAGCACAGATCTAAGTTGACACGCCCACTAGTGATGTCATATGGGGCAGATTTTCGAAACGGCTTGTAAGGCTAATCACACTGACACCTGGTGGTATAATATGTCTCCTTTAAGATGAACAATAGTTGAGCGCTCAATGCAGCACTCACCTAACAATAGGTGAGCGCTGGAGGCAGCACTCACCTAATACAACTTAGGAAGAACAATAGTTGAGCGCTGCATGCAGCACTCACCTAACTACTTAAATATACCGACACCAAACATTATAAGAGCAGTTTATGACAATGTTAAAAATACATTTCAAATACCACATTCGCTGAAACTTCAAATCAATATTGAAAGTAATGTATCCCTCCTCCAAAATAATGGGCAACAAAACTCCATGTTTTCAATAAAGCCTACAAATCCATATTATTGTAAACAAAAACAAAAGAAGCCTCAGAATCAGTGGCGTTTTGCCAAGCAGTTTTGTTGATATTTCTGCAAGAACAAGAGATGATAGATCCGTCAATGGAGTTCAACTTTAAATTCTGGACACTAGGTCTACGATCCGATCTGGCCTCTACAATCAACACACTATCAATCAGGATGACAAGTGTAACTTGGGCCGTGGACACTCTCTCTCTTTATCTGGGCCTACACTCCCCCTATCTACCTTGTAAGTCTTTTCATTTAGCATTTTCCCTCCACTCTCTGGAAGCTGGGGAAGGGTTTTTACTGGCCTGTCACTGCGTCTCCTCCTCTCTGTTTGCTCACCTGACCTCACCTCATGTATGTGTGATTTATCACCACGTGGGGCCTTGTTGTTCAGGAAGGCTTCAAAATTGTTGCCTGGGAACCAGACAAATCTCCAAAGCTCGTGTTACATTAGCTCTTCAGATAATGTCTGACTCCCCTCCCATACAAAAAGATTTCTGTCCGGTAAGAGATAGGCCGACCAATCACAACGTTTATCTAATATAAGGCGGGATATATACGATTACGGTTCAGAAGAGCATCAACAACAACAAAGATGGCTGCCGCTGATGTAGAACGGTCTCTTTATTTTGCTATCGAGACAGCATTAAACAAAATGAATGGTATATTTTCACTTAAAGAACAAACTACACTTTGTTGAGAATATGTTTTGTCGTTGCTCAGTGCTTTGACACCCTTTTGTTGCTATGATTGGTTGTAGGCCTACCCTACAACCAATCACATCCAGAGTCCATTTGGTCTGCGCCTATTGGTGACGCCCCTTAGAAATCGAAAATTACCAGAGAGGTTCCCGACTAATTGCACTTTGCGACTCCTAAAAACACTAACAAAACCATAACCAGAAGCTACAAGTAATTTCTTGTTATATATTATATAAGTATACTACTTCTAATAATAATACTTTTCATTGTTGTCCGCTATCTCTTTGCACCCCTAATTATTGTACTTTATTTGCTCTAATGCAGGTTGAAGAGACGTTCCATGAGCTACAGCGACACCGTGGCCTTTGCTATGGAGCACAGCTCCTACCAGTGCTTCAAAAAGACCGCCGGCCTTGGCAGGTCAGTCTGTTCTCTTTTATTACCCAATACCATGCCAGCGGAGATAATTTTCTTTGTAAAAATTACACACTTGCTTATTTTTAGGAGCCTTATATATCAACAGGATATGGATCAAGATCTGGTTGGTCACATTCAACAATATGACAAGGGTACTGAATTGACATTCTGCCAATACTGTTTCCCTAATGCAGTAAGGAGCTTATGTTCAAGGCCATAGTGTGACGTTATAAGGCGCATCTTCTGTATCCATCTTTGATTTAATTATGTTGCAAATTTCTCCCTCTCTGTATTCATTGTCATTACTAAAGCACCAAATCGAATCACATAATATATTGTTTTGATTCTTCAAAGGGTAATAGTTTTCGCGCACATGTTACGCACGCTCAACCTCTAGTTGTAATTAACAGGGGTAATTTTTCAATGGAAAGTGTGGTATACTATGCATGCAAATCAATTATTAAATAGCTTTTACTGTTATTCAGGGCTGATAGGTGCATTGACATTTTAAAATGCAAGGCAACTACTATTGGTGAGTTGAAAATAACAATCATCATTGAGATTAAACATCTCTTCCAGTGTCCTGGCCAAGAAAGGCAGTAGTAGCCTAGTCACACATTGCATACACACAAAACATAAGAAAACTAAAGAAACTAAAACAGTCGGCAGGGGGGAGGGGGGATATCATTATCGCAAGACATTTCGGGAGGCTCAAGGAGGAGAGTGTAGTCTTGTTAATGTGTAGTCTTGTGGTGGACTCTATAGACATAATACACCATAGCCTACTGTGTTATTGACATGTTTTTGTTGTGTTATAGGGACAGTGTCTCTTTAAGATCACGTCACGTGTTTGTTGATATGCCGCTCGGCGCAATGTTTGAATGTAACGTTTTTTATATGCCAAAATGAACGACCTGCCGTTGCTTGTTGAGGTGAGAAATTGTCTCTTCCCTTATTTTATTCCAATTTAAATAGTCTATAGACAGAGCGTCTTACCTGGGAGAGTTTGTTGACGGCGGAGCCGTTATGTTTAAAAACATAACGGCTTATCTGGGCGAGTGTCGCTGCGGTGTGTGCGTGTGCGTGTGCATTCTTACCTGCGCGTGTGCCAATGGCGGAGCCGTTAAACGTCTTACCTGTGTGTGTGTGTGTGTGTGCGTGTGTGTGCGCGCGTGTGTGTGCGCTTCTGTGTATGTGTCACTGCCTTTGTTTCGAGGTGCGGTGTATGCACGTGCTTGTGTGTGTGTGTGTGTGTGCGCATGTGTGTGCTTTTCCGTGTATGTACGTTCGCATGTGGGTGCTTGCGGTCTATATATGCGTTCATGCTTGGCACATGCGCACTTGATTAACTTGAGTATGCGGTGCGACAGGCCTGCTATTTTAGTAGTACGATTATTTCCCTTTCATGTCACTCAGGGATTCACACAATCCCATGTTTGTCTTTCTTTCTGCAAGATAAATTGGCCATCGTATGTTTCAGTTTTCACAGTACATTTGGGAACTCTCAACATGCAGTTTGCACAACCTAAAGTCATGATGATTCAGCCGTAATAGTATAGAGATTATTTAGAGTATAATCTAGGACTTGAATTTGCTATTTACGCATAAATAACGAGCAGATCCAAGATGGACCTGGAGGGATGCATGTACAATCAGGTCTGCTTGACCAGGAACTGTTGTTTGTAAGATGTTTTTGCTGTACCACAACAGCTTCACTAATGATAACTAGCAAACAGTTCCCTCGCATTGCTATGGCAAACAATTATTTTGTTTCTTCCGGCCTTATTTCTGCTTGTTTCTGAACTGTGCGTGTGTTTGTGTGTTTTTTCGTGTGTGTCTCCAGGCATGTAGTCAACTTCTTCCTGGTGCTGACACAGCTGGGCTTCTGCAGCACATACATCGTTTTCCTGGCGGAGAACATCAAGCAGGTGGGGGATTATACATTCTGAGCACGGGCATGCTTTCAATGGGCTGGGGAAAACATTTTGAACCAGAGAGTAGCAACAGTTAATGGGGTGAAGGTTTTGCACTTCAATCACATTTTTCTAAAGCTAAATTGATCATTAATAATACATAGGATATTCAGCACAACCAGCACTTCGAGAGGAGGCACACTTTCTGCGCAATTCTAGAAAACATGATGACAAACAATAGGCACACACACTTGATGGCCACCAATTATGAATAAATTACCAACGTTCCCCATTCACTGTTCTTATAGTATGGTCTCCCCGTCCCGCTAATGTTAGAAATGGCCTAGAACAGAAGATGTTAAAGAAAAAAGTGAGCAGCTTCCATATCCACTGGTTCACTGTAGATGCATACAAGGTTGTCTTTGAATGTAGTTGCTCTTTCTACTCCGCATGCTGGGGTTAATGTCGGCTTCAACACAAGCTCCACTGGCACGATGATTCCTCCAAATGTTTGCTTTCAGAGAGCTTTTTGCATGCCTCAGAGAAAAAACTTCTGGATGGTATAAACAGGATGGTATTGAAAAAAGGCAGATGGAAAAGATAAAAAATCGATCTGTAGGGTGAGGTGGAAAAAGTAAAGAATGAAAAAGTGGTATTGTAAAGAGCAACCCATTATGAAGTATTTAATCAAACATAATAGACCAAATCTGTGAGCTTTGATTATTTATTGTTATATTGTTTTAGCCAAGAGTTTAGGGCACATGAAAGCACTGCTCCAACAGTCTGAACTGAGCAAGGAATGAGTGAAGTTGTGCTATTGATAGGCCTTTGGCTTAGAGTGCAGCTGCAACTCTCGGCCCCTAGAAGGCAGTAGAGTCATGTCAACGCAAGACTTTGGCCCAAGCCAGTAACAAAGCACTCTACTTCCACTACCTCTCTCGCTCTCTCTTGCTTATATATATATTTATATATATATATATATATATATAAACACACTGAATACATATAAAATACAAATGCTAATTTCTAATGAGAATTTTCAGTCACCCCCTCCCGAATCTTTTGAAATATTTCCCTATCTGCATCCGATTGCATCTCTTCCTTATCCTGTTTCATAGATAAGGCTCCCCCTATTTACATATTCCATATGGGCACAAATGGATGGAGCTATCTTGAATATATCAGAATGCAAACCCTAAAAGGGACCTCAAAGCCTAATTAATCAGAAGATTTGAAAAGTTATGAATTACATAATGATAATGTTCTCTTTCCCTCCAGTCGGATGCTTTTCTGGATGGATCTTCTGCTTGCCATCTTTCATCCTATGGGCGCTGTTAAAACAACATTTTGTGAACAGTGCGGCTGTTCATCTAGTGCAATCGATAATTATTTTTTGGGAAATGTAGTTCAGTTAGTTTGAAATAGTAATAAAAACAAAACATGCCAAAACATAAAGCAGTTCATCATGGACTTGTAGCTGTGTGGTAAAAAGTAATGTGGTTTTCCAAACGTATGCACACACAGGAATCAACACTCTTCATTCAACATGCCTATCTATAGACTTATGATAATGTGATTTATTTTATAATTGTTTATGCTCATAGTTCAGAAGGGTTTATTTGTGAAAAGTTGAGCAAAGCCTCTTATCGCCACATTGCAAAATATACAGTGGTCTGGCTGCTAAGTAGTGATATCTGACGGCTTGCCCCCTTGTTCATCAGGACTTTGACCTGTACACAATACAGACAGAAAACAAAGCAAAGCAACACAAATGTCAACATTGTATATGCTTTCCAACTGCCTTAATTCCGATTAAATTCCCCAGAGAAAAATATCTATAGACCGGTGTACAGGAGTCTGCCTAAAACGGATTGTCTAACAATCAAACAATCATCTTTCTTTTATGACCGTGTTCCTATACATCGCACCTCAGTCAGACAGAGAATGCTTTGAAGGTTGAGGGATCGAGAGCACACCTCCTCTACTTTGGCGTCCAGCAGAAGCAGAGACTTGGTCTCTCTCTGTAAACCTGGAGGTGACCTTGTGCATCTCCGGTATCTCCTCCTCTCACCTCTGAACACTTCATAATTCAGGTGGAAACGTGCCATTAATATCTTTCATTCTAATGGCTCATTCCCACACAGGTGTCACAGCGGTCATCCCGGTCACTGCAGGGGTTTGCTTATGTCTGTTCCAGCCTGTTTATTACCAGTATTTAATGCGTAATCCTCCTTAGGGGATTATATGTTTATATAGATCAGTGTTCATTATTTAATATAACTAGTCCTAAGGTGACTCAAGGAGAGCATTGGGGCTGTTTTGATGAAGTCCACCTGACATTTTGTGTGTGTTTTTTGTCTGGCCTTATTGCCAACACAAGTCCCTCCTCCCTCAACCTATTTGTTATGGTTTGACGACAGAGAGAGACTGAGCGAGAGAGTTCCTATTGGGTTTGAAAAGGCCACCAGAGCTCCCAAGCATAACACCCACCTGGGTATTACCTCTCGTTATTGCCACAATGTTTCTTTGGATAGGCAGTATGAAACATGTGAATGTGAGAAAGGATGGATGTTAGTCAGTCGACCACTTTATAATCTGCTCCCCATTGAGGCTGCTTAGCTTTGCACTGATTTTCTCATTAGTCCTCATTTTAGTGAGTCAGGAAGCTAACGGATCACTTACTAGATGATCGCATTGACCTGTAAAGAAACCCCAGAAAAGAACCAAACTCAAATTCAAATCCCTCCTCCTCCGCTGCAGTGACATTGATATAAAGTTTTTCTGATCATTATTTCTCCTTGACGCTTATCTCTTCTCGCTCATGGCAGAGGGCTATGCTTATCAACTTGCAATAGTCCAATTCACTCCCAGCTGCGTGTTAATGATAAGCCACCCACCACACTTCTCAAAGTTGTCGTTCTTCACTGTGTGCAGATTTTGGATCTGCGATGGCAGTCGGTTTAGTGCGCTCTGTACTCACAGCATTTGATGCAGTTTGCTGATATACCCTGGTTAAATGAAAACTGTTTTAAAGACTTATTTGCTGTGCAAGATAATGCACTGTCCCCATTATGATAATAGCAGAAAGAGATTTCAGGGTTCGAGGATGTGAGAACAGTATTCAACTGGTGAATAGCAAAAATAAACAATAACAGCGGGCCAGCATACACAGCACATTTCATTTCAGTTCTTTAGTTAGTGATCCGATTCTTTAAATATATTCTCTCTTGTTTATGTCACGCTTTGCTTCGACTGCCGGTTGTCGTTGCACGAATCCTGATGTGTCATTGATCCAGTGACGCATCGGTCCTCTACTCCGGTGTGCGACTGCATTTTGTTGTGATGTAGCCTTCCGTCGTATGTACCACTGACCCTCTCTGGCCAGCACCTCCATCAGCCCAATCGGTGTGTGTCTGCCTTCTCTCCAGGTGGTGGAGGGATACCAGGAGAACAGCACGCTGGCCAGCACCTTTCCCCTGGCCCTGACCAACGTCACGGCCACGCCGGTGCCCAGCGCCCAGTTGGTGGCTGACCCGACGGGGGCTGCTCCCGCGGGGGGCTGGGACCTGGACCTGCGCCTCTACATGCTCTTCTCCCTGCCCTTCCTCATCGTTCTGGTCTTCCTGAAGGAGCTGCGCAACATGGCCGTGCTGTGCTTCTTAGCCAACGTGTGCATGGCCGTCAGCGTGGTGATCATCTTCCTCTACATCCTGAGCGTGAGTGTGTAATAATACAACAGAATGTTTGCATTAATGAGTAAAAGGTCAGTGTCAAATAAAATGCTGACGCTTTTATCTCTTTGCATCACAACCCAATGAGTAAAAGGCCAGTGTCAAACTAAAAGCTCTTGCATCACAACGCATTTGTCATGCATGCATCGATCAGACTCGTCTGTAACACCAATGTGTTGAACCCCAGCTCTTAATCTGTCTTTAACCACTCTTTTAACGAATGCATAGATCAAACAGACTAAAAAACGGATTAAACAGTAATCAGTAAATCTTCTCTGAAATCGATCAGGACAATACCCACGTCCAGATGTCCAACAGGAAATAAGCAAATAAATAAAACAAACAAACTCAAGAGATAGACCCTACTATTTCTTTCCCAAAGCCATCTACCCTCAAAACAAAACTATGTGCCCATGGTGTCTTCCGGTTCTCTTTCTGCTTATAAAGGACAGGCAGAAAGTTATCTGTGTTACCGTAGACTCACTCAGTCACTTATTCCTTCCCTCTGATGACCTGGGAGAATATTTTTCTATATTTGCGAATACAATCCCACACATTCACCCCCTCACTCTTCATTCACCCACTGACTGCATTCACCCCCTCACTCTACAAAGTTTCGAAAGTTGTCCTCATTAGCAAATAATAATTGTATTAATTTACATGTACTTACACATTCCATGTGTTTTTTGGAATTGAAATTGATGATTGGTCAGACAGCTGTCATATTTATAAATAACGGGAGATTAGAGAATTAGATCATTTTTACCAACATTTTAGTGCACTTCAATAATGGTTAAACACCACAGATCACAGCAATGCCATTTATAGATGGAGAAACAAAAATAACAATTACAAAAACATTTCAAGAAGTCATTTTAAGAATAATGTTAAAAGAATTTGTAAAAACAACTTCTTTCATGTTATCGTCCAATGCGATATATAATGTACTATCACCCACAAAAGTGCAAGATCTTAATAAAAGTAAACAGTGATGTACTTTATTTTACTACTACTACAACTTTAATACATTGCATCACATATCTATGTAAATTAATATATTTAACTGGAATCGGCGTGCAAACAAAAACAACCTACCGACAGATAGGCATTAATTGAACTTTTGCTGAACTCCTGTTGTCACGAGAACCAGCCAATGTCAGGCATCAAACCCGTAAGCTCACAGGAGAGCGTAGCTGAAACAAAGTGATAAAGAAATATATATTCCACTGACTTTTCTTCTTTGGATGACTGTCAGTCATCGTCTCACTGTTTTTAGCCCCCTGCTGCATTATCTATGTCACTAGGCTGCGGCAGATCAAACCACCTTTTACCATGCATTAATGCTGACAACTGCCAAACTAATTGTTTCCCCTTTTTACTGATTGATTTAAAAGGCAACACAATTATGACAAAACTTTGTAACCTAGTTATGCTGCTGTTGAAAGTAGGCGTAATTGGACATTTCTCCCCCCAGCATATCAACATGCTCACTAGAAATTGTGTCACCTCTGATGTGAAGAGATGATAGTAACAGAACCACACACCTTTCATTGCAGGTTCTTGCAACAGACCTTCTACTTAATATTGGGCCTCTCTCAATTCCAAGTATGCCACATTTGAACTTGTGTACTCTGTAGTTTGTACTTGGCGAGGTCTACTCAGGAGGAAGCAGCACCGTCGTTCTGTCATTTGAACAGCTGCATTATGGATGACGTCACCATCTGAGCTTTTCTCATTCGCCGTTGAGTCTGGTTTCGCAACGGAATATGCATTCTGGGATACTTTGCTGTCCCAAGTCCACACAAGTCACCTCTCATCTTTAATAAAATGGGTGGAGCATGAACCGATCCGGGCATTGGGAGTGTGATTGGCTAGAAGCAGAGAATGGAACAGTACTTGGGCTGCGACTGATGATGTTTCACTACTCCACAAGAACAGTACAGACGCTGATTGAGGAAGGGCCACGGTTCCATGAATGTCTTTGCATCGTTATTTTCTCCTTGTTATCGACATGTGGAATGTCACAGGGATGTCGCTACAGATGTTAGGCGTCACAGTCCTTTCGATCAGCAGTCAAACTGCCCTAGCATCATCTACTTATACAACATTGAAAATACAACATTGCTCAAGGGTTTGGTATAGGAGGCATTTAAGAATTCTGCAGCGCTATAGAACCACCTAAATTATCCTTACTTGCCTTTTAAATCTGCGTCTGGATCCTTGATAATGATATTGGTTGTCTTGAACCTATGAGTCCATCCTGGAGTCTGTCTCTGCCCTCACCACATGTTTGAACAATGAAAACGATGGTGTCTTAGCCATTGTTGGCAGAACAAATGACACAGGATTCACAGAAAGTATCCCTGAACAACCTTGCCGTCTCCACTTTTAGAATACCCCTAGGATTGATGTGTGTTATCATGAATATTGATAGATACCACTTTCATCTACATCCATCTCTACTAGCCAGCAAGTTCTGTATTGAGCTTATCACTGTTCTGTGTTAGTGTGTGTGTGTGTGTGTGTGTGTGTGTGTGTGTGTGTGTGTGTGCGCGTGTATGTGTGTGTATGTACGTGTATAGATATGTGCAAGTTCAAGCTTGTTTCCTTTGTTATTCTGAAAGCAATTGTATAGTACTATTTATCTACCGTGAGTGCAAACAATTGCATCGCATTGCTTACTCACGATCAACATGAAAGATGATGCTGTTACAATGGTAGCAAAGTGAGAAGTATGCAAAAAAAAAGCAATTCAACAAGACAATAAAATATGATGTTTTCATCTCACCCTGTGATAAAAGGATAATCGCTTTAAAGAATGTCACAACTCCCTTGGTTCTTTTCTTGAATGTGGCAGAGCAAGCATGACTTCAAACTCCATTGAATATCTGCCAAGGTCTTCCTAAGAGTAAAGACAATTACCAACGTAGATCTGTAAGAAAAATGATCATGGAAGATCTAGAATGAGAATGACCAGCATCGATCTAGAATGACAATGACTTGAATCACTATTACAATGCATATCTAAAGCTAAATTACTAATGCTCATCAAATATCCCAGCCATCATTATCGTTACACAGCATCTTGCTGTGTAGCTCTTTGTTGTTGAGAATTCCTTGTTCTTTGTTTTTGTGTCGTGTCAGGTTTGAAGGAGTCAGAGGTTGAGAGGTTAGTAGTTCTAGTTGTGCATTTCAGTTGGTAGATTTAGCTCAGGGAGTTTCAAAGTTGTTTCCATATTGTACAGTTCTAGGGCCCAGGGTACATCCACAGCTCCGCAAAGATATGGTCTCGGAAAGGGGACAATTCCTGTTCTACTTTGCACAAACTTTGGTTTTATCTGAATAATTTGCGTACATGGTGTGTCTGGATATGGCTGTGATAAATGTGATAAATGATAAATGTGTCTATGCCAGCAAAGTGCTTCAACACATTTTGGTCCAACTTTTTGTGTTTGGGTAAGCACAGGCGAGAACGAGGTTGGCCATGTTTAGAATACAAGTTAAGTTGGGCATGGCTACTGTGGACCGGGGTAGGGGTGGGGTGGCCTGATACCTTATACGGTCACCGTCAAACTCTCTAATTGATTAATTGATTCATATTTGTCTGTGTGTGTCTCTGTTCTCTCTCTTTCTCTCTGTCTGTGTCTAGGTCTCTCCCTCTCACTTCTTTCTTATCTTGCCCTAGATTTGTTCATATCCTCCTTAGTGTCCTAAACTTCTCCAAATTAGTACCCATGGCTTCTCCACATTCATCATCATCGACATTCTCTTAAACTTCCCCTTTACCTGTTGCTTTGAAGAGGAGGGGATTGAGCGGTGGGGATATTGGGTTATGCAGGTGACTGATGTGTTTCTCCTCTCCTTCTCCTGTCCCACCCTGTTCTGTCTATCCCCGGTTGGCTTTTTTTTCGCTCTGTGATTATTTCAAGTTTTCTTTGTCTTTTGGTCTATAGGATTTCGGAGACGCCCGGCACATCCCCCTGACGGCGCCTGTGGGCAGATTCCCTTTTTTCTTTGGAACGGCCATTTTCGCCTTTGAAGGGATTGGAGTGGTGAGTCCCGTCTCCAGAGTCAGCCTCATGATGTTTAACCAGTTGTTGTATCATACTTTCTGAAGTCTGGCTCGTTCCGCATTGCAGAACCCAACCAGACATGTCGCCGTGCGTTTGGTTGCACAAGCTCACTCGTCGCATGCGCAATATTCCGTGAGCATGCTAGCTTGCTAATGCTAGCAAGGCTATTGAGGGAGCACACAAGTGTCAAGTCCGTGGGCTGCTTTGAAGCGGACTAATGATTGATTGAATAATGAGGCCGATTGTTTTTCTTTCATTGCGAGTTATTGCGCCCCTTGTCGTCAAAGGAGTACTTTACATTTTTGAGACCTGCTTAGGCCATTTTCTATACTTGACAACTCAGAGTTGCTCACCTACGAAATGGTGGAACATTTTTTTTCCCCATTGACTTCCATTATAAAAATAGTTGGGTGACCACCTGCACCAATGGAGTTTGAAATAACCAGACCATAACTCGGCCATATGTCATCCACTTACGGTCTCGCATGATTAAGGACCATGTATACCAAATATTTGGTCATTTTGGTTTACAGGTCAGTTTTCCAGATCTGCGGGTCAGTCCTAAACTTTTAAGGTACAGCAAAATCTATCAAGACGGAACTTAATGGTCTTTCAGAAAAAACGATTCAGCATGTCAAATAAGGCTTGAATACCAAGTTTCAGAAATGTTGGCAAACAGGGCGGGGGGTGTGACCATGAGTAATAGCGCCCCCCTGTGGTCAGAGCGCTGCAAACGACTCTGGAGACCTTACTTTCGGTTTATATATATGTATTTCATTTGACAACTCTCAGGCGTTCACGATTAGAGTGGTCGATTTTAGAGTTTATGCCCCACTCAATTCCCATGTTAGATAAAAATATTAGAAAGATTTATTGTAAAAGAAGTATACACAATATTTTAAGTGAATGAATAGGGAACTGCAGTGCTATATGCACAATTATTTGGCTTTGATTTGGTGATGATACCTCCAAAACTGTAGGAGGAGATAATTAGTGCAAATCAGGCGGAGGAATAATAATAAGGGATATTCTAACAATAGTGTGGCTTGCTTTGCAACCACACTACTAACCAATGTGTGTGTGCAAGTTGCAGCTCCTATGATCCCACAGATCTCCAAAACGTCTAGTTACACTGAAGGATGAAACACAGCTCAGATTTTAAAAAGTGATTCAGATCTAAGATGCTATGATAAGCTCCGTGGGTACTAGGGAGGAGAGTATGTTTGTGTGTATGCGTGTCCTCAATGAAAACAAGATATGAGAGAGAGGGAGAGAGAGGGAGAGAGGGAGATGGCCGTGGGCAGGATGATGTATGGCTTGTTCCCTTGCATATTGACTGAGGGGCACAGGAGTTCTCACTCACCGCCCCTACACAATTAATCAAGCCTCAGATGGCCATCACTGTGCTGACCCATCTAGACGTGACCCAAGCAAAGCCTACCCTGGTCCTGGATCGCACCATCTCTCTGTCAGGAGAGAGATAGAGAGGGAGAGGGAGAGAGAGAGAGAGAGGGCGAGGAGGACAGAGGGAGAGAAAGGGAAGGACAGAGAGGAGGGGGAGAAGATGAATATAAAAAGAGGTTAGCCAAGTTAAGATAAGTTGAGATAACTTTCTTCTTACAAGTTGTGGCTGTGCTGCATCACTGAGGCCCATACCACCACCCCACACCCACCCACATCATCCCTTCTCCTGCTTACCACCCCCCCCCCCATCCAAACCAGGGGAATGATCCACGACCCCATGCGACTCCTCGCTCACGCTGACAGAATCATTATCCAGCAGGCGTTTGCGTGGCCATCAGCACACCAATCCCCGGGCGGATAAGCCACGAGGAGCATGCCGTGTAGAGGTACATATCACCCTAGCCCCCCCCCCCCACAACCTCATCTGACGGAGGGGATTTCTCTCCCGGGGTTGGCGAGACGCTCCCGCGAGTCGCAGTGGGTTCATATCTCACAAGGAACCTGAGGCGATAAAGACGTCCTCCGATCCTCCCATGCTCGCATTCAGCATTCACAAAATATGAGATGAGGTCACACATCATTGATCCATGTTGGGAAAAATGGGGTCAATTTCCCATGAATGGCTCCTTTCTTATTGGGACACTCCATCAGGAATATAAACATGGTGATAAAAGCCGCCCCAAGTAAAAGTAGAGAATGGAATCAGGAGGAACAACTTTGTGTCCTCTTGTTGATGGTTCAACAATGGTAACAAGGAATCTTTCGCACCACAACCGACACAAGCTGTCAACTAACAGTATTCAGAACTCCCATTAGGGGCATCTTGTTAGCAGGCTGCAGTGCATGACATGCCACGCCAGGCCCCGTTTCACCTTCAGGATCTCCCCTCTTCTTGCGTTAATTGCCACAGTCTGGCCTGCAAGTTGTTCGTTTGGCACCGGAGGCCAGTTGTCGAAGTCTGTGGGCTTGTTGTAATGCGTTTGTCTCAACCTTTTTAATTCCCGTGTTTTCCCTCTGTCCATCGGCTCTCACGAGGGTAGAGAAATGTGTCGTTGCGCTCAGATAATGCAGAGTCTTTGCTGGCAAACCTCACCCCTCTTCCCAGCTCTTCCATGATACTTTAGTTCTGCTGTGAATCTTTCTCAAAACCTGTGTCTCTGCATTAACGTCAAAAGCTTTGTTTGCTTGAGGCAGCAGATGTAACAGACTCTTAGAACTAGTTTTGCTATATCTAATGCTGGGTGTGTGTGTGTGTGTGTGGGGGGTGGCTTAGGCAAGGTGAACTACAGAAAACGAGTGTTAAAAGCAAAGAAGATGATTAGGGAAGAACTTTGGGAATGCTAATTTTTTTTTAAACAGAGACCCATTTCGCCCTTTTCAGAAGGTTATTTGTATATTTAATACTTGGGCTCCTTTTGTGTTGGGGTGGGGCGGGGGGGATCAGAGTGAAAATTTGCATGACTTTAATATTCTCCCCTCTCAGAAGTCTTTGCCTGGCAGCTTGAAAAGGAAGGCGGCCCCGTTCATTTTGGACAGTCACTTTAACCAAACATCAAGAGTGGAAGATGAGTTGGCAGAGGGCTGATCTCTAGCTCCTTCTTTTCTCAGAGGAAGGGTCTTTTTTCAACCTCAACAAAAAAATGCATTTTGATTCCGTCTTTGACACAATTTATTTAAACCTTGTGATTTGTCCAGGTTTGAAGGCAATAGGTCCTTAATAGTTCACTTATTCTGACTTGTGTTTGTGTATTATAAATGTGGGTATTTATGAATGTGTGTGACACATTCGCATAGGTACACATAACATAGGACTCAAAACTCACCTGTTCAGAGTTCATCTCGACTCTGCATAGAAACCAATGCACAGCCACCATTGAATGTTGTACGTCCTGGCACTTGTACATTGCACTTATTCAAGGTACTTAACTGTGTAGCATCTACAGTAGCTGCTATCGCTGCTTTACACGGGGAATGAGTTAGCCTAGCGATTGTAATACTTGCACTTGGTTCTAAGAACGTCTTTACTGTACCGACAGCGATATATTGTTTCACTTCTTATGACAAATGTACTTATTGTAACAAATGCACTTATTGTAAGTCGCTTTGGATAAAAGCGTCTGCTAAATGCCCTAAATGTAAATGTAATTAGGTATATATATTCCACATGTGATCCACTGGAATTTGAGGTTTTCAGAGGTTGAGTGCCTTTTAATATTCAGTTTGGTGAGTTGCAGATTTGGCTTCGTTAGCCTTTCTAGCCATCCCCTCTCTCTGAACAGCTGTGCTGACCTGGGGTGAATTGGGATGCGTGGGGTGTTGTGTGGAGGCGGGTGTGCGCTGGTGCGATTTCTTTTTCACCCTGGTCTCGTGTTTTGATCAGATTTTCAAAGCTGCACGTGCATATCGATTCCGGCATGTTGTCATTTTCTCCTAGTTCAACACCTTGACCAACGTGTCCATGTTCACTCACCCCTCCTGCAGCGAGAGAGAGAAAGACAAACAAGGAAAAACTTAATCCAACAACCTGCAGGCAGACTTTCATGACGATTTCATAGTTATAAAATGCAAATGGGTGAGCCGTTGTTGCCATATTGCCCTATCTGAAGTCATGATGATACACATCTGGGAGAAAGCCTGCAATAGCAGTATCAACCAGGTCTATTATTGTTAGTAGTAGTACACCTGTGTATGTACATACACGGGTCTGCAGAACCAGTGGAACCAAGGGGAATGGGGTTAAGGGATGGGCTCTAGTACCAGATGGGATATCAAATGGGTTCTGACTCAAATGGGTCAGGACCTCTCAACCTTTACGTGTGGAACCAGCCGTAATGATTTTTCTGTCTGAATGACGAATCACATTCGTTGTGGTGTGGGATATTTCTTATGATAAGCCTCACAAATTGGAAATCATCTTAATTAGGTCATTATCATTTGTGTAAAGGTCTTTGGACATTTTGACCCACCTTTCAGTAGCAGGCCATTGACGAGGGACATGCAACATCTCAGTTGTGAGCTGGGTCATCGATATACCCAGGAAACATGAAGAGATGATACAAAACTATGAGTAAAGTAGTAGAACGAACATTTCTGCTGCAGCCCATTGCAAATAAACAAATAAATGAAATAGTTGAGTCTATGAAATAGACTTGACATTGCTATTGTCCTACTGGCAATAGCGGGAAGCCTTCTTTAATAAGATAGAGACACTATTTGAGGGTTTGGCTTTTCTTAAGAGAAAGCCCTGTTGCCTTGTTTATTTATTTATAACTCTATAAGTGCTCCAGAGAAAAGGATTAAGGGATGAGGTTTTGCACCATACCCGCCTTGGCTTGCATTCCTAATCTTCATATTGTCCCACATAGTGTCACTCTAAATTCACAAATCCAAGTCTTTGGAATTCTAACATTGGCAACATCTTGCTTATATTCATCTTTCACCTTTGCCTTGGCAATATCCAGTGCAGTGTTTTGCCTCTGTGACTAGGGAAGCAAGATGTGAAACTTGGAGTTAATAGAACCTTTAACTTTGTTTTTCTCATCAACTTGTAATGGAGAGTTAATTAATTGGAAGCGAGTCCCAGAGTAGTGCAGTAATGAGTGTAGTCTCTTATTCAATGCATTGGATGCTTTCATGCTCTCCATTCCAATGGTGATTGCTGTGTTGGTCCTGTTGAGGTTCTTTACAGATTAATACTTTACGATGATTGAGTCTTCTGCACCTCGTATCACATATGTGCATCTTTCCAAAGCAATACCATTAAACAATTGTGACAGTATTTCTCACTATTGAGAGCAGCCTTGCACGCTCACTGATTTACTTCCACCTTGTTTCAAAGTGCTTGCTCTTTTCGTTCAATCTTTTAAGATGTTGTCTTTTTCTCACTACATTTATCTCACATATCTTACGTTCCCCATCTCCACTTTCCTCTACCTGTGTTTGCTTTGCTCTGGCCCTGCGCAGTGCATGGAAGTCTTACAAACAGGAAATTAGTTTGTCTGCATGCCTGTATATATTCCCATGACAGGGGTTCTGTGATCAACCACGTATGCAATACGTCATCATAATCTTTCCATTTCATGAAATTTGCAAGACAGTATGCCCAATGGAAAAATCTAATTTTACTTTAATTATATTTACTAATATTGTATAGAATAAGGAAAGAAAGGAAAGGGAAGCATGTTAGGAAAAGCACTTATTTATTTGTTTGTGCTCAACATGGTCATACGTGTTTATTGCAAGGCATTACACATGCCGAGGGCCATTTCATAAACGTGAGGAGCATGTGTTGTGTTGTCATCGGTACGCAGTTGGGCCTTGTAAGAAGGACTTGCTGCGGAGCACACTATCTTGCAGTCCTGTCTCCTGTGTGTGTGCGCCAGGACCACTCGTTCACCAATCAATGTCTGTCTATGGCGGCGCCTGGCGGCACCTGGGGCCGCATGTCAGCTCGTTAACTCTGCCAC
This sequence comes from Pollachius pollachius, assembly GCF_949987615.1. Classification (NCBI taxonomy): domain Eukaryota; kingdom Metazoa; phylum Chordata; class Actinopteri; order Gadiformes; family Gadidae; genus Pollachius; species Pollachius pollachius. The sequence continues at coordinate 21,545,145 of NC_136936.1, forward strand.
CTGTTGAGTGCCAGCCTCACACACACACACACACACACACACACACACACACACACACACACACACACACACACACACACACACACACACACACACACACACACACACACACAGGCACTCCACGCACAGCTCTTAGTCCCTCCCCTTCTCCCTCCCTCTCTCTTTCCCTCTCGCATTATGGTGAAAATTACTTTGAAATGTAAAACGAAAATCCACAAGACTTAAACAATATACTAATAAATAAATAATAAAACCTAAGTACACTACAATAATTTAACTGTAACCCATAATAATTCTAATAAATAATAGCAAAAAAATAAAGTGCAAACTTCTATATGCTAAATGATAAAAATATAAGTAAAGATATATGGTATAACACTAGCAGTGCTTTCTTAATTTATGGTAGTATAAAAGCTAGGAATACATAATGTTGAATGAATACGTAACTGGAATACGAGACTGAATTCACATGTATTTAAAACGAGTCATGAACGAAGGAACGTACCATGTCAATAACAATGCTATACACTATATGAAACATTAAACATACACACACACAGAATATATGACACAACTTGTATTAACAATATAAACATTATAAAAATTATAAAGGTTATAAGATGCAAGAAACGCGTTAAACTATTGGGTTGGAACCATTGCGAAAAGTTTGCAGTGCTTTATGGGATGAGTAGTTCCTTCCATCTTCACAAAAAAGAATGTACACAGTCTTGTACCTTTTGCCTTTTCTTCCATTTCCAAATATTTTTTAGCCCTGAATCAAACGTTGTGGTCACGACTACCTTGACAAAATATTGGCTTGGTTCCAGGCTTGAAACTCTTAATATAACAATTTTACGAAAAGTCAATGGAGAAAATGAATGGGAAATTTACTTATGGGACTAGAGCTATTAAAAAGGGAGCGGTCACTGCTGCACTTTATTGACCAGTGCCGAGTTACCAAAAGTTAGAAGGCTTATCGCACAGAGAAACAAGCGGCGGGAGTCACAGAGAGGGAACTGAGATCTCAAAAAACACGTTCCTAGCGATCATTGAGAGAAGGAGCGGACCACCAGAACATAAATATTTCAATCGGCAGCCCGGGCATGGCACCGGAAAGTGCATTGAAAGTTGGTCCGGTAGGTCGCTAAAGAACCGGTGCCATAATGGTACCACGATTGGGTACCAAACCCAATGCAGCACAGGACAATTACTTTGAAATGAATATTGAAACTGGGAGCCTTAAATAAATTACACTAATGTGGAGATCATTTTATGTTGCTCCAGTCAGAATCAATCTAAACCCTCCATGCTCTTTAATATTCTAAATCAAAGCACTCAAAGCAACTCCAGTTTTTCGACCGAAAAGCACATCACGTCTCTGCAGGCAGGAAATGTTTTTTAATTAAAAATCATAGATCTTTCACTTATACATTCATTCGCTGTAATCCCATTCAAATGCAAGACTCGTATCTACTCAGAAGGTTTTAAGGTTAATGAAAATTGAAAAAATGTTAATAAAAACTTGATTACAATCTGTAATGTGACAGCTCGTTCCTTGAGAATTATGCCAGCATTATCACTATGCTATAGAGTTGTTCTTTGTTTAAATTATTTCTTTAGGTTCTTGTAAATTGTTAAGTCACATCGTTAGTTATAACTTTGGTAGCAATAGGGTTTTTTGGAAGGATTCGTCATTGTGGGGAGACATTTTTGAGTTTGAAACTGCCACAGCGTTTTTCATGCAAGACGTCTCCCTCACCCACAAACCCAACACTCCTGATACATAATATGCTTCAACCAATCCAGGTTTCTATTTTAAAACCTATTAAAGTTTGAACCGATAGGATTTTCTGGTGGAATTAACCTTGACCATTCAGAGGTACAGAAAAAATAGGACTATTTTACCCCCTTTCAGTATTGTTATGTATTCTCTTTCAGCTACTTGTCCCGGTACAATGCTCCATCTTTTGTGGAGTTTAACTGAATCTGGGAGTATTTGCTAGGGATTTAATTAGTTGTCATGGAATAATATTATATTATCAGTCCGTTTTACAATGAGGAAATGTGACATGAATTCAAACATTGTAAACTATGATCAATAAGCACATTAACACTCAAATTAAAAAACACAAATCCCCCCCCCCCACACACCCACACCCACGCACACACACACACACACACACACACGTACGCACGCACACTTATATTATACCGAGCTGTTGTATTAAGGCGATGTTGGGTGACGTCACTTCTGACTTTGACAAACTATTGGCTTGGTACAAAGTTTGAAACTCTTAATATAACAATTTTAAAAAAGTCAATGGAGAAAATGAATGGGAAATTTACACACACGCACACGCACACTATTCTATCGAGGTGTTGTATTAAAGCGATGTTGGGTGTCACTTCTGTTGGTATTTGAAGCGAGATCCCAAACAAACAGAGCCAGCTCGCCCATTCTTTCCTTGTTTCGTGCATCCAGTAAGAACGAGCGCAAAACCCCAGAACAACCAACCCTTGTTGTTGATTGGTTGAAATACTATTTATTTTGGTTTTGAGTGGTTTATTTTGCCAGATTGGTATTTCGGTAAATCTAATTGAGCTATTTTAATAGAAAACTACGAAAGACCGGAACTTGTTGACTGTGACAGGGATGTGTCAGTGTTGCTAGCTGTTTTTTAACAGCTAACTAATATCTTACTCGTATGATCATCAACATAGAATCTATGCCGTTTTTGCCAAATTCCCCAAAACACAACGTGAACGTTCCACTCTGTTGCGAATGCAGGTGGCTTCTCTTTGTGCCGAGGCACGCAGACATCCCGACCAAGGGGCACCGGTGGTGTCGTGTGTGTGGACATGTCTGGGCAGCGGTCGGCTCGAGAAAGTTTAGCCTTTCGCCCACTTGTAGTATAACGTCAGATTGTGTGTGGATTGTGAAGCTCTGTCTGAGCAGCAGAGTTTATTTGCCCTGCACATTGGAGTGGGGGTTAGGCTTCCCGGACACCTATAGTATAACGTTACTTATGTGGCGCATTTCCTATACTAATTTTGGTCGTTGTTCTAGTCGTAACTATGGGGATAACATTCCGCCCCCTTTCCTAAAACTCTCAAGCCAGAAAGCATTTTCTTAAATGTCATTTCAAATTCCAGGTAAAACAGTTGGTTCACTGGCTCGTTAAACTATTTCTGCTTATCCAATTTTCATAGTTAATATACTCTCTGCCTTCCACCGTTTGTCTCTGCTTCCTGGCTGGCTACCTCTTATTAACAACTCAGTTTGTCGTGGTCCAGTGCCGCCTCTGGTAATAATCTTCCCATTGTTTAAAAGCAGGGTAGCGGAAGCGTCCCGTTGGTTAGTGTGACAAAGTTGTCCTTGTGTAGCTGATGCCTGTATTGCTCACGGTTTACCCTTCAGAAGAGGTGAATTAATTCAAACTGCTGGTGGCTCCGGATTCACATGCCTGCATACTTCAAAGTAGCATGAGGGCCGTCCGCTCTGCACCAATCTGCCGTTGAATGTCGAATCAAAAGTAAATGAGAGGAGCAGAAGCGTGGATAAGGCTTAACTCTGTGTTACATGAAAGCACAGCAGTTGTTGTGAAGGAGGTGATGTTGATGGTGTAGGACCTAACCTTCAAAAGACAGCTGTTCATAATGACCGTTTTTTTTTTACATAAATCAAAGTCAAATCACAGGGAAAACAGTAAACATATATATTTTTACCCGAGATGGTACTGTTCCTACTCTTTCTTTTGCATGTCAGGACTGGCCTGCAGCATGGTCTGGAAAGATGTGGGCATCTCCTCAACTCACAGGGATAAATGGGGTTCTTTAGCCTCTGCCGGCCGGTTAGAGAGGTGTCCCTTGAGATCCATTAGAGTGAAACAGCACAGATTTACCTCAACTAAGCCTGGCTGTTGGCCAGTAACAGGGATGTACTCTCTCGCCTTACTCTGAATCCCAAAGCCGTAGAGGAAGACGTAAGGCCTTTAAACCCCCTCAAGCGCATCTCCTCAAGAAGTTCTCCACTCCATCACGACGATGTCCAGCCTGGGTCATGATGGCTCTGCAGGAATAGCCTGTCAAGATAAATTCCTTGTGGAAAATAGTTGATCAAAATGAGTCACAAGTGAAAGCAGCTATCTGTCAATGGGGAGTTTTTTATTTATAAAAAACATAATAGAAAACCAGGTGGGGAAGTCCATGTTGATATGCTGCTCAACATGTTTGACCTTATTATATACAACTGAACTTAATCGTTACTTAAGCTTGATATTGGGGGTTGAAATGAGTGCCTGTTTGACTAGTAGCTTAGCTGTTGATAGCTACCCCTGACACTTGCATTCTTGCATTGTTTCACTTTTGTGAGTACATAAATAGTATTTAGCTGCAGCCCTGATTAACATATTAACTATTATTCAGCTTTGAATGATGTACAGCCAAATCAAGAAAACGATGACGGATGACGAAATCTAGCAAAATATCGGGCAGATTCTTTGCCCCAATTGTGTGACCCAACATGGTCCCTTGGAGGTGTTTTCTGCATTGTTTGACCATAGATTAAGCTTGGAAATGAGACAATAGGCAAGATGAAGAGGCTGAAATATGTTCGGGAACCAATAATGGTATAGGCCTCCAAATGCCCATTCCCCTACCAGTCTGCTTCTTGAGAGCAACTGTTCGAGACAGATGACAAAAATATCATCAAACATCTTCTTTTTCCCTTTTACAAAAGGCCTATACAGCAGGAATTCTACATCTTTCCGAATGAACAATTATATCATTATTATTAATATATATTCTGCGACCCGACCTCGGATAAGCGGTTGAAGATGACTGACTAATTATATGATACTATTAGACTAGTGCTGACTTTGCAACTGTAGAGACTTTTTCAAATCTGTGGGGAAGTTGGATGTTTAAGGACTCTTTTGATCACAATATCATAGAGCGACCGTGAATTTCTGCTGTCAGATATGCAGCAACCCATGTTGCGTTTTTCTGTGTTATTTTGCGTTTGACCCCAGCCTCCTCGGAGTGAGGCTTTTGATGCCGGAGAACTATCACCAGGTGCACCAAATTAACGAGTACTTTATATATTTAGTATGTTCAGCGGCCTATGTCAACAGTGCCTGTATGTCAACTTAAATCTACCTACATTAGTGACAGCAGCTACTTCCTATGCTTAGACCACATTGTTCAACATTAAAGTATTTTATAAACACAGAATAGAAGCAAAAGAGAAGAATATAGGCATAGAAGAAGAAAGAAAAATGGCTAAACTAAAACCATAAACAAGAAAATTAAACAAAACACTATCACATTGTGTAGTTTAAACTACATCCAATATAGTTTCAAATGCATCACTGTTAAAACCAAGTGTTAAATGAAACTTCACTGCAAGGTCTGGTAGGTTCTTCACAGACTTCCTTCAAACAATTGCAATGGTCATGGCTCGAGGTTTGGATGTGGGTGTTTGCTGATGCTAAAAGCGCGTCACTATGCAGCAGTTTGTAAAACTAGAATAAAGAGTCAAACACTCACACAGCAAGAAGCCAATCAGCACAGTCTCCAATAAGAACACAAGTATGTATTTTCTGTTTTTGGTAACATTGACTATTTTTTATTTATTTTTAATTTACCAATGAAAATGACCAAATTACATACATCTTTTACACATTCTTAGACTACAGCTAAAATAAAACAACACATAAAGCAAAGTTGCTCCATGTTGGGGTTTTATGTTTGATTGTATGACTGTGCCGTTGTTGAAGTAAGCTGATACTAAAGAAGTCTAGGAATTGGTTTGTCAGTCCTCTAACAGATCTTCTACAAAGGTAAAACAATACCCCTATTGCATTACTGGATTAGCAGTGTCCTCATCTCCATGTCATTCTAAAATGAACTGTGCTACATTTTTTAACAGGCATGAGTTCCTTAGAAACGCCCCTAAACCTCTGGGCTCCGGGGCTGTTTAAGGTGTGAATGTGAATAGCTCGAGAGTACACTGGACCTTAAGAGGGCTCTGGAACTGGGATGCAATGAGACAGTGGGGACACTGCCATCAGAGCCCCTTTCACACTCCCAATTACATCTCCCCCCTGCCCTTGAGCACAAGTTTCATGAGCTATTGTCATGACTTTTACATGAGAAGAACAATTAAAAGGAGGCAGTGGCCGGCAGTGGCCGGCAGTGGCGACGGCTTTCTCTGTAGCCGTTGGTCCCAGGCTTGCTGATCCCCATCCCCCCAGGGACAGACCTTCACTGTGGGTTAGCTGTGGGATGAATAATGCTGCTGGTCCACTCTCCAGAGGTCTGTACATGAGATATACTTGCAGCCACGTTCCTGTTATCGTTCTTGCGGGGGAGCCACAGCACCAATGCAATTATAAATTACTCGTCGTAAATTCTGTACGTTGCACTTTCCTGTGAAACTTACTGATGAAATATTTAAGAAATGTCATTATTCTACGGACTCTGTTCTATAGTACTAACCTTCCTTTTGGTACCCAATTTTCCCTCCACTGGACTATCCAGGCAATCCAATATGTCTCTAGTAATGTTTATTTATGGACTTGTTAATGCACATATCAATACTGTCCGAAGTGCACTAACTCAACACATGCTGTATATCTGTCCAGGTGCTGCCCTTGGAGAACCAGATGAGGGATCCCAAGCGCTTCCCCATGGCCCTGAACATCGGCATGGGCATCGTGACCGTCCTCTACGTGACCTTGGGGACACTGGGCTACCTCCACTTTGGCGACAGCATTAAAGGCAGCATCACTCTCAACCTGCCCCACGATGCCTGGTAAGCGTCCCAGCGCACACCGCCCCCCCCCCCCCCCCCACCCACCGGTAGCTTATCCAAGGAACTTTTCGATGAGCTCCACTTCACCATCTGCCGTTTTAATCTTACGCGATTGATTGTACCACGTTGTGATTGATTGCGGTTGTCATTTATCCACACATACGTCTTTCTGATTAAATTTGAGCTCGGTGTCTGACTTTCCACGTAAACGGTGGCATGATCCGGAAGAGGCACTGACTTAAACCAATCAGAAAACGTGATTGTAAAACCTATATTTAGTGTTGGAGCTGTAGTTGGACACAAGTGTTGGGTTGATTCTCAACCGGGTGAAAGCGTCTGACATTTCATTGTTGGAATAACTGCATCTATAATATCTCTGTCATGCCACATTTGGACACCAATCCTTAAACAGCCGGGTACACTTCACAGCAGCTTGACCAGCAATCCCAATTCACACTCATTTTCATTCCACATCACACAGATCATTCACTCTAGTCTATATGGATCCTACAGCCTTTTTTGAAGAGTTGCCTTTTTCCTTCGATCTGTGGTGTATATCATTTTGTGGCATCTAGAGGAAAGGTTACAAATTGCAAACTGAATCCTGTGTTTCTGTCAGTCTTTGCCTACCAGTTTGTGAACATTCAACTTCACTGTTTGTGCAAGGTATGTGTGGATCTGTGGAGCTTCGTCTTTGCAGCTTTTATGTTTCCTGGTCACTGAGCACGAAAAAGCAGAGGGTGGGTTAAGTTTCCCAGGCACTTAAAGAGCAAGCGAACCCACACACCTTTTTTCTGCTCTGACGTTTGTGAAGTGCCTTTTTCCGAGGCACTAGGAAGTCACGATCGAGGGACACTGGCGGTGAGGTGTGTGTTGATGTTTAGAGCTCTGTCTAGGCAGTAGTTGACTGCGGCGTCCAAAAGAAATAGAGAGAGAGGGTTAGGCCTCCTGGAAGTCTTTAGTGTAACGTTGCATTTTATATTCAAATCACTCATTACATCGCTCATATATAACAAAGGAACTAAAAAGGTATTACAATAAACGTCACCATAGTGATAACCTTTCCTCCTAGAACTCTCCCAACACATTTGTTTTTTAATCTCATACTGTTTGAATTCCAGCTGAAAAAGTGGAATTCAGTGGAACACTCACACAATTAGGTATAGCGTTACTGTGTGTGTGTGTGTGTGTGTGTGTGTGTGTGTGTGTGTGTGTGTGTGTGTGTGTGTGTGTGTGTGTGTGCAGCTCGTCTGGGAAGTATTTTATTTTGATATCTTCATCCAAAAGAGGGCATTATTTTAAATCTCATAGTGTTAAAGCTGATAGCGGGGGTGGCATTACACTTTTATTGAAAGTTGATTGAATTAAAAAGCATTCTCTCCAGAGCCGTTTATCCGCTCTGGGCTTCTGTTGCAACATGGCGGGCTATGTGGAAGATGACCCATTCCAATGTACATAAAAAGGGATTATTCTACGGTAAAGGGAAAATAATAATCCTAATTTTCATCGTATTATACAGTAATTAAAACATTCTTCTGAATATTATATTCCATTTCCGTTCTGCAAGATAACACTTAATTCCATACACTGCACGTCTCCCAGGTAGCACAGAAACAACTAACTGCTTCAGTTCACTGTTTAATTGTGGTATGTGTAAGAGTTTAATCTTCCAATTCTCCTATTTGCAGAGAGAATGGGAGGTTTGCCATTCAATAAAACATCCTGAGAGAGAGAGAGAGAGAGAGAGAGATGCGAGCAAAGTGTGTGTGGGGAGTCTTTGGTGTCTTGATTTCCCCATTCAAATATATCATATATTAAAAAGGTCTGTAAAGCCCAGCATCATGGATTCTAGGAATAGTTGAGTCCTACTTGCTGCACCAAAAATAACATACAAAAACAATGTTGACAGGCTCCCATATTGGCTCCCACTGCGCCACGAAAAACATTGGTTGGCGCAGCTGACGGATGGAGTGTGTGCACTCCTCAGGGGTGGAGGAATGTGATAATGAAAGCTAATCCGTTTCCATAATGCCAGCAGACATGTAGTGTGTATGTCAGCGTGCACCAGAGCAGGGTTAAAGAAACATTCTTCCCGTTTCAAATGATATTAGAGACGAAGCCAAATAAATCCAGCGTTCCTTGTCAGCACACAAAGTGCTTGCTCAAGATGGTTTGTTGCAGTCGTGTTTTGTTTAACATCTGAGTATTGTTATTTTTTTATTGAAACGAGGCGTTACGCTCTCATGTAGGGCTGGGTGCTAATGCTATTAACCCCTTTTAGGTTTTCAAGATTACACTGAAACGACTTCAGTTTGAGACACATTTTGTATCAAACTTAAAACAATACAAAATGGAGGTAACAATTTACAATAATTGTACAATAATGAACCATTAATTAACATCAGTTAATCAAGTAATTAGCATTACAATCAACTCAAAGTTAATTAAAAGGTAACTTATGTTCTAGAAATCATTTGTTTTTCATGTTAACTAAGGCATTTATGTGTACAGAAATGAATACAGTTAGGATAAGGGTTAACCCTCGACCTAAACTACTAACCCTAACTCGCACACTAACCCTGATGCTAATTTTATGTAATAATATTTATCAATGCATTAACTAATGTCAATGAATGGTTAATTAATTGAACCTTATTGTAAGGTATAAAAAAAAATATTACATTTATTAAATTGGAAAAGTTGTAATCTGATCTGTTATATATAATATAATATATATCCTGTGTTTCTAAACTCTTGATCTCTCATCTCTCTTCTTTATCGAAGAAATGCCCACATTCACCATGCAAAGTCACATTAGGCTGTATTCAATTATGCATCCATGTTGATGATGGAGGATTAAATACCACCCTAATGGCTAAAGGTTGTTTGTGCTTATTGGGTAAATCACCTGGCACGAATCCAATTAGGCAGAGAAGAGACATCTCTAGAGAATTTCCCACCGTAATGGATGACCCTGCAGATGTCATTAGCTCCCGATCCACAGTAAAAGCTTGGGCTTGCCACCAAATACAAAAACATGCGTAATGCAATAATGCACGTGCGGGTGGCGACAAGACCGGTTGCATTTACTGTACGGATCTGCAGTCTCTTTCAAGGCCAACACCAAAACGGTCATTAAAGCGCATATCTGCATTACTGTATCTTTATTCAGAGCTGAAGGACCACCCAGCTTCCTGGCTGGGTGCCCAGCTGTGGAGCCAGTGGGCAGGGAGAATGTTTTGTTTTGTTGGGTGCGAGGGTAGGACCCTGTTGTCCTAACCCAGCTCCTGCCTCCTCCTTGCTCTACTTTAACACAAAGTGCACTATAAATCAACCCCTAGGACTGCCACTAGCTGCCAGAGGGCCGCCCCAGCCCGTAGCATGTATTAATGTAGTGCATGGATCATACTGCCAGTCCCCATAGATAACCAACTTCAAGTCTCCACTCCTGCTGAAACGAGGCATCTTATAAGTGACTGCCGAGGTTTTATGGTTTCCTACGGACGGCGTGGCATGCGTACGGCAGTGTTCATGTGAGTAGGAGCCCCCTAAAACACTATCACCAGAGAGTAATGATGGCCCCAGGGGCCCTGGAAGACGGTCAATAACGTCATTCAAGACCATCTCTCAAAGGGAAGCGGCAGACAGCCGTGCTACCGTGTGGTTACCGTGTACACACGCTGCACACATCACGTCGGCTCGCTCGACTCCTCGCCGTCTTCTCTTCTGCTTTCTTTTGCATAATCAGTCTAGCATTCATGGATTACACAATGCTACTGTATATTATTTTCCATAAGCAGCCATACACCCATAGAGAGCTTTAGTTATTACCTTTTTGCATAACTCTATTTGTTTCTTGATTGGCTATTAAATCGTTCTTTCAGGCTTCTCTCTCGCTCTCCTGCGCTCGCTCTCGCTCTCCTGCTCTCGCTCTCTGGCTCTCTCTCTGGCTCTCTCTCTCGCTCTCTCGCTCTCTGGCTCTCTCTCTGGCTCTCTCTCGGCCATTGCTTATTAGCAGCCCATCCTCCTGTGCCTGCCATTGGGCAGCATGGGGAGGTTCAAGGAGTCATTGCAGTGGAACGGCCCTCCTGGTCATAACAGCCGTGTGAACTCTCGTTCATCTCTCTGCATTGGTCCTTGGTGCTCTGTGGTTGCCAGGCTGCGGTTTATAGAGTAGGCCGACACTTGCATGTCTCAATAGATAAACTGGCCGACTAAGCGTAGGTCCTGTTTGGTATGGTGCATAGCGTCAGCTTGATGAAGAATCAATACTATGATGGAATGGCCCAATAACAAGATGGGGATCTTCTTATGGGAAGCCAATAATGATTTGTTTAATGTGACAGCGAGACTGTACATTGATTGTGTGGATGGGTAGTAGTTCGGGCACCCCTTCTGATTTAATGGGATGTGATGTGTCCACTTTAACAAAAGACAAAACATCGCCAAGAACAGTAGGATTTCTCCTCCCAGTCAACATGTATATTTGTCATCGAGCATGTATACAAGAATGCAGTCACTTTGAACCACTTAACGTCGTGCTATTAGCTGTGGGGTGATGCAGGGTGATCTATGCCAGGGTGAGATATAACACAACCAACTAAATCCCATTGTATTCTAGATAAGCCTCTACCACGCCGGTAAGATCAGCTGCCGGTTTAATTTTTTGCTTCCCAAATATTTCCATTGGAAGTTAAATTCAATGCTTACATTTGAGGGTATTTAACAGGCTTTCATCCAGTACAGTACATTTGTCAAAAGAAAGAGAAAAACAATATAGCGCTTTCGGTACAGTAAGGATTCTGCCAAGCACTTACAATTGCTGGGTTTATAAGTGTATTCCACACATTCAACGAAGATACGTATGATAAGATACTAAACAATGGCAAGTACTATTTTTAAGTGCCAGGACATACAAACATACAATATGCTCTCCTTGACAACCAACACTACATCACTGGCCAAGAAGTCCCAGCGGCGCCTCTACTTCCTAGGCAAGCTGAAGAGGACAAGAGCCCCCCCATCCATCAGGTGCTCCTTCTACAGAGGCACCATTGAGAACATCACTGTCTGGTATGGGAGCTGCACTGCATCCAACTGCAAGAACCTTCAGCGCGCAGTGAAGGCTGCTGGTTGGATCATCGGTGTCCCACTCCCCTTCCTCCTGTGCATCTATGGAACCCGTCTCACCCGCAAAGCAACCAGCATTTTGGGTGACCCCAGCCATCCCTCACACAGACTCTTCAGCCTCCTGCCATCTGGGAGATGGTACCACAGCCTCTGTGCCGGCTCCACCAGACGTGAAAACAACTTTTTCCACCAGGCTGTCAGGAAGCTCAACTCTCTCCCCTCTCTCCCTTCCCTCCCCTCTGCTCCCAAAAACTCTGAACTCTGAAACCCCTCCCATTTGCACCCAAGAATCCTGGACCCTTTTCTTATTTTACTTTATTGTATATACTATATACCGCTTTGTTTTAACGATTTGTTTTGGCTACATTTGCATTATTCAGAATTATTTTGCACTATTAAGAATTGATTTGTACCTAATCTTATCCTTTTCTACTTATTGAGCCATGGTTCAGAGACAAATGCAAGACTATTCGTCTATTTGTCTTGCACTTATTTTGGAATTGACAATAAATCTAACAAAAAAGAAAAAGCTCAGCACTAGAATAATACAATTTTGGTAAGCCAGGTTCTTCTCCGAGTAACTCTCCGATAAGGAAAGGTAAACTAAAGCAGTGGTTTGCTTTTTTTAACACAGTCTTGCATCTTCTTCCAACTGCTCCTTTAATGGATGCAACCTATAATAACTGCTTTCTTAACATGGCTATTTGACCTAGACCCTTTAAGTTCTGGTAACCGTTCCAGAAACCACATTCGGATGATCTTCAGCACGTATTTTACAACATAATGAAAAGTAAACTCATTATGAAACCTTGATCCAGATTGAGATCATGGTCGGTGGTGCTTGTTCTTAGTTAACTCTACCCCGGCGTGTCCAGAGTCATGTTCTTCTTCAAACCACTTCTCAAGAAGCGGTGCCCGGGGTGTTGCTGCCGAGCCCGGCCGCCTCGTTTTGTCTGCTGGCTGTGCTTTCAGAAGCCCTGTGCTGCCTCTCCACCTTCATAGGAGCAGCTGTACCAGCAGAAGCGTACAAAAAGAATATACATCAGTCACACCAAACCACATGCATTTCAAAGATATAAAAAAAAGAACACAGACACCTCAAAAGTTCTACTTCTTTAAATGTTCTCCCCCAGTACAGTAGAGTGTGGGTGAGAACAAGGCGCCTTCCCTTCACCCTGTAGCCGTCCTGCAGGGTCTGCCCTCTTACTGTCAGCCGCGCAGAACGTCAGGGTTAATAGACTCGGCCGAGATGGCAGCCTTCTGAACTAAGAACTGCCGTTTGGTGGGAGGAGCAACTACAAAAATCAACAAGAAGGAACCCAATGTCCGTATGGGAAAACACTGCTCTATATTTACAAGCAAAATTCAAAGAAGTGCCTAAAATGTTATGCAATCTGAAAGACATTGTCAAGGGTTCTTTACATAAGTTAGCAATACACTTATTTGATGGGTAACATTTGCAATGTGCTAAAAATAGAAAGACTGGCCTATATGCATTGGTGTGCCGGTGAAGCTTTACAATGCCTGGGGATTGCTGCTCCTTAAGATGGATTTGCCTCCTGCAGGCCTTCACCTTGCATCACAACATCCTCTGGTCAAATTAGACTGGGGTGCTGTGGTAGATTGGTGTTTTCAAATGATCTCATCCCTAATCACTCGTTCGCCTCTGCCTCCCTCCCCAGGACCAATCAGCTGGTGAAGATCCTGTACTCGTTTGGCGTGTTCGTCAGCTTCGCCATCCAGTTCTTCGTGCCGGCGGAGATCCTGCTGCCCCCGCTGTGCGCCCGCCTGCCAGAGTCCTGGAGGGGCGTCTGTGAGATGCTGCTCCGAGGCCTGCTCGTCTGCCTGACATGTGCGTACACCTTCCCCATTTCTTAGTTTAACTCTGTCCTCACTCACAGCTTTAATATTCTCTTTAAAGGGGTTTTATTCCTCTTCGTCTTTTTCTTTTTTCTCCTTTTTTTTTAAACCACTGACACTTTCATCTAAAGTGTCCGAAATGCATCGACGAGGTCTTTTTGAGGAGCGAACCCATGCCCTAGCCTCTAGGTGGTTCTCTCCTCCTCTTTCTCGCGCTTCTTTCCCACTCTCTCGCTCTCTTGTTTCTTTTTTAATGAAGCTGAGGAGGTATGGTGAATACAAATCTCTGTGTGACGTCCGACTCAGGCCTATCTGCTCAAACAGTCTTCTGCTGTTCCTGTCAATCTGAGGGCACGGGGCTGGGGGGATATGGATCCGTGGTTCTCCCCCGCAGAGTCCCAACACCACCGAGCTGATAGCTTTGCTAATGAGCACACATCAATGTCTGTGTTTTTTAAAATCTTCATGAAAGTATTTAGATTCGTGAATTATTTTGTAGGTTGTGGTTTTCACCGTTTCATCAACATTTCATCATGTTTCCTGAAAAATGAATTCATTATGTAACTCGTACATATTAGCTGTGCAGTGGCACATTGTGCCATGGAGAACAGGGTTTGAGGCACAATATCAGGCCAAAGATGTTTTTCAAATAGCTACTCCCCTAAAACACTATAAACAATAGTATTGAATTATCGCTAAACCATGCAAGGCAGTCATCCGTCTTGTGGCTATGTCACACAGAGATAGGCAATATTTTTGCAGGCAGACCCCATTGGTAATGTTGAGTAAGCTGTCCACGATTGCCACAAAGTCACTTAACATATAGGACTCTGGAAAACCAGCTTGTGGTTTGCCTGTAGCCCTTTTTACAAAATCCAACCGTTTTTGAGGAAGGTAGGGGGTGTGCTGTCGCCTGCAAGATGGAAGCAAGGAAGCAAGCAAACAAGGAAGGAGGGCTGGAGGTTGTGGAAGTTTGTCACTCTACTGTTAATCATTTCACTATTTGAAGCTCCCAATATTTCGAAGGCGCTAGCTGGGACCAAGCTTTTCCTGCTTGAAGCCCATGCTCCTGTTTATTTGTTTACACATACGTTTCCTTTCTCTTCTGTTCTTGTTGTTCTTTCTTTACCTTGCGTCACTTTTTTTCCCTTCCTTATGCTTCTCCAGTGATGGGAAATGTTTTAATTGGATAATGGTGCAGTAGGCTAATGGAAATGAAGCTCATGAATTGCATGACTGAGTAAAAAGGGCACAGCACATTAGCACTCCATGCATCTCCCTCGCTCTCCCTGTCTCTCTCTCTTGCTCACTTCGGGGTGCCCAAGACGATGTGGAAGAGCCCCCCGGAGAGGTCTGTGTGTTAGGCAGACACGGCTGTGGCATACCAAATGTGGGTGGGCAGCGAGGGCTTCGGTGCTATAGTGCAGCTAGCAGGTTCTCTAGCTGCACCCACCAACAGCCCTGTGTAGTTTGAGTCTCAGACAGGTGAGGACCTATAGTGAAAGAAACATTTTTTTATTGCTTTCTATTCGATGCAGGCCAACTGATTCTCTCCCCCTTCCCAAACTACTCCATACTCCATCAAATCATTCTCAAATCAGTGAAAAAATGTAATCAGTTGATCAATACCCCCCAACAGTAGAGGGGTTGAGATGATGAACAATAGTAATTGGATTCCTTGGAACCATCTTGTGCGTCCCGAGACGTTCCAAAGCTTTAGCAATGATGGATGGATTTACATTGTGGGAGCAAAACAGTGCCAGATCTGAGGTGATGGGATTTGTTTTGTCCTTAAAACCCATCTTTTGGATGAATTGAATTGGTCGCTGAACCATACCACCCACAAGGCGATATGAAAATAAATATTAGTCTACCTGACTTTAATCGTGCGTTGCCTTATTAATGAGGTTCTTAAGCAGAGCGAGCCTCCGAGGGACTGTAATGTTGGAAAATATCCCCCACCAACCGCATGCTTATAAACTGTCTACCAACTTGTCCTCTGAATCCCTCAGTCATCCTTGGCTTTCATTCCTCTACTTTCTAATGAAAGGCATCTGTCTGTGCTCAGACAAACCACACGAGGAAGTGACTCTAAGCGAAGCTAAGTCTGGGGGAATTGTCATAATGGAGTTTGTGCTGATGAATGCATTTCCTGGATAGCACGACCCCTTCCTGCCCGTGCCTGGTTTCAACACCTGTGTATCATCTCCCTCTCTTGCAAACAGTGAGGCCGTTATCTATTATATACCTTTATATTTATAATCAATCACCCAACTTTTAATCAATCAACTTTTATTTCTAGACTCATGGTCCAATACAAACACATACCAATACAAACAACAGCACATACCCAAACAACAACAAGACAATTAAAAAAGGTAATGATACCAGTGTTTCCACTGTTTCTCAACAGTGCATGGAATGTGTAATAATGTAATAATAATGTAATAATGAAATAATGCTATCTTATTCATAGCCTGTTTTGGTGAATTGGTCTCTTTTCCTTTCGTAAGCAGTGAGGTGATTTCTATAATGGAAGTTGAATTATCACTGCAGTATTCATGCCATTACGTAGTGTAATTTAATACCTGTGCAGTGCGCTTTCAAAGCCTGCTTGTTGTGAACGGGCTGATTGCTTTGGCCTCCGTTATTGCTGCTTACAGCTTCGAAAGCGCTCATCGAAACAACCTCCAACTTGGGTCCTCAGCAATATGCACGCAATATAGAAGTGTGAAGTCGGTATTGATAGTGACAATAATGAAAGGACAGACGTACTTACAGACAGACAAACAGAGATTCCTCTAATTAAAGTGGATAGTGAGAAAAAGCTATTTGTTTGTGCTGTGTTTCAAAGTCGTTCCGTATCTGGGTCTCAGGGCGATTCTTATGTTGCGTTTGGCTCCCCGGTCGGCAGGCCGAGCGGACGAGTCCCTTCGAAAGAGTGTTAATGCACATTCTGCGGCCCCCTCTGTGCTGAATGTGCTTCACAAACGCCTTTGTGCAAGGGTGGCATTCAATTATTGGCCCATAGTTGTGTATGTATGTAATTTAATGACATCTGGAAGTGTGTGCATACAATTTTGGAGTTGTGTTTGACTCAACCGCACATACACACACGCACGCACACGCGCAGCTGCACACGTGCAACCACACACACACACACACACACACACACACACACACACACACACACACACACACACACACACACACACACACACACACACACACACACACACACACACACACAACCTGCTGTCTCCCCTTACTTTATTTTCATGGAGGAAAGTAATCACAGTAACGGCGTCCCACTGGTGAAATGAGGCTTCCCAGTGCTCATTAACCGCTTTTTTAAACAAGGTTCCTGAAAAACAACCTGAGGATGAGGGATGTTGTTTACACTCCCCACCGCTCCCAACCAAGCTGCAATATGGCCAGAGCTTGTCCCCCATTAACCCCGGCCCTCTCCCTGCAACACATCTGAAAGGTGTGTGTTTCTAGTCAAACGGGCTAAGCGGCCGCAGGACGCCTGGTCAGGGATTAAGTGCTCCATTTGAATACTGAACTCCCTCACACTTTCATTCTTTGTCTTTTTGTCGTTCCCCATCCTTTCCCATTATGTCCATAAACACTGATGTAACCATACTGAGGTTAAACCAATGGGGTGGTTGTGATACTAATTTACTTTACGTACTATAATAATTATGGTGTGGCACTGTTGGCTACTTGCCTGGATATTATTTTCTCTGTTGTCAATAGCATTGACCTAATTTGTAGTTTAGAATTTTATTTGAATTTGAGAGATACCATAAGGTCATTGATTTTTTTGCCATTGTTTTCAGTTTTAACTTATTAAACACTACCATTCAAAAGTTTGGGGTCACTTAAAAATGTCCTTATTAACATTAAATGAATCAGAAATAGTCTAGGCATTGTTAATGTGGTAGATGACTATTCTACCTGGAAACGGCTGATTTTGAATGGAATATCTATATAGGTGTACAGAGGCCCATTTCCAGCAACCATCGCTCCTTGCAATTATATGAAAACTCTTAATTAAAGTGTGTGTTTTCATGTAAAACATGAAATTGTGGGTGAATGGACTGAAAGATAATTTCTGATATATTGCATGATAAAGCCCAGATAAAATCTCAGGAACAGATATCTAAACCCTCTGGCCTTCCTTCTGTGCCCATTCATGAATGATAGGAGCTGCATCTTTATTTTATGCATGGTCAATTAGCACCCAGCAAGAAATCCATGTCTGCCGCTTGGTCTTTATGGTGGCTCATCAAGGAAATACACCCCCGGGTAGCTCAGCTACCTGGGGTTTACGTGCAGTTCAACATCCTCATGATGGTGGAATGGAGGACTGCTGTGCGAATTTGGAGATGCACAAGTCAGTAGAAGGAATTTGGCCTTAAGGAATACAAATAAATGCACATTTTACAGTCTAACCGGCAATGTAGAAATGGACCTTGGTTAAAATGGGCTTGGGGTCTGTATGGTGTATTAAGTGATTCTCACTGGCGATGTTTCTGTACCTCTTTTACATCTGTAGACCAATATCCTAAAGAGACCATTTAATTTCAGCTAAAGAGTTTGGATTGACGGCAACGTGGCCCCTGGCTGTGAGGCCCATTTGATTGCTTGAGTGTGTGGGGCCCTTTTCTTCACTCACAAAATCGACTTTGTTCTCTTAGTGCACCTGCTCTCTTCCTGCTGTCATCTGTCTGTTGCCAGTTCATCATGACACCACTTGACCCGGCCTACCGTGTTAGTGTTCAAACAGCAGAGAAAGGGTCCATTTGTGTGTTTAAGCGGCCGGTTTGTGTGGTTTCTTGGCTGCATGCTATGGCCAGCAGCATCTTTAGGGTACGTTTACCTGTTCAACATGCTTTTCTAATAGTTCAACTGGTACATGGTTACAACCTCACCTCCTTCTACGGCTGAATGTCAGGTTTAAAATTTTAACCAATTATAGCAGAGCATGTTTCCACTCTTCATCACACGGCGCACAGCCAGCGAGCGGCTTGTTATGTCACTTTTTTTCTTTTTTTTCCTTACCTATCCAATCTTTGAGATTCATCCTACATGTCTTCCCAGCGCTTGATATCCGTTTTTCCTTGCCATATTACCACTTTAGGAGACACTCTGCACGCAATTTCACGCTGTCTCCTGCAACTCCCAGCCCATGTTGGATGATTAAATACTGCTGGCTCTTAAGCACAGTTGGCTACAGTTGTATCTTGCTTTGCATGTCAGTGTTTGTGTGTGTGTTGTGTCAGCAGCAGGCCTACAGTATTTAGAACTCCACAACATTGCACACAAAAAAGCATTCATACAATATGCATATTTTAGATTTTCTTGACCCCTTGACAAACCTAGCAGTTGAATGTCATTGTTTTTGCCTTCCCTGCAGCTCCTCAATTGCTGGGAACACGCCGAGGGTCCTTCCCCTTGATTTCATGAAGTCTAATCCTGTTTATTGAAATTAACCGTTGGTGTCGCTGTAGTAAAATGGTGGTTGCGGTTGTGCAGCTCGGAGACCACAGGAAATTAGAGCTTAAAGTTTCTGAGTTTACTGTTTGAGCAGAGGTTCAGTGTCAGAAGTAGATGTTATTATGTCACAATATTCATATTCATTCATCATTTTGACAATATAGATATTTTACAATATTTTTCAGCTGTCATAAAACATTTATTTTGACGTACAAAGTCACTATGGAAAGGGTTAGATATTGATATAAATAGACAGCATAATAATATCTCTGGCCAGATGAGCCACTGGCTTCAGCACAGATATATGTATATCATGGGAATATAAAGTTCCCATGGCAACAGGGGTTAATGGCTGCTCTTGTGTGAAGTAAACGCAACATTTTCAACTTTCTGCTAAGATATATGCGCCTTTTTTGCAACGAAAATGCGGGGATTATGAAATCATGCAAGCCCTGCTTACTTTGCGTGGAAATCTGCAATTTATGCGGTGAAAGTGCGGCATATTTGAAAAAATGCGGCCCCGCATGAATATGCGGACTTTGGCTGATTATGCGTTGAATTAAGCGATCGCATAGTCGCGTTTTTATGTAGGGACTGATCAATAGGACATATTACCTCGTCTAATACCATTGCGGACCATTGTGCAGAGTAGACGTCCTTTTGCATCAGAAACGTATCAAATAAACGTCACGAAAATGACAAACAAAATCGTCAACTATTTACATCAGCTACTACATGAGTATGCGGCCTCCTCCGATAATAATTGCACCATTTAAAAAGAACCGTGGAATCAGACCGCATCCTTACATAGCCAGTGAAGCTGAACTCCGTCCTTTTAACAACATATCCAAGTATTTGGAGGATTCAATTATAATGGAGTTTCACTTTTAAATCCAAAAGTATAATCGTGTAGCGAATGGCAATTTGCAGATCAACGGGATTATGATAAGTGGGTGTTCATGTGGAGCGTATAAGACATTCATGTTTTAGAGACCTTTGGTTTTTAGGTTGTTCCCCTGTTCGATCACTTAAAGTGTCGCAGTACAAGTAAAATTGTCTTGTAACACCGATTGCTATTGAGATGAATCATTGATACATGAAACAGATATGGATATCAGTCTATAAATGAGGTTTAGCACCATTGATGCATTAAGAGGAATGTGTTGAGAAATGTAAATAGGCTATTGCCTCCGCCATGGCCTTAAACTGATTTGTTCACAGGCTAGAGCCGTCAAAAATCGACCTTGGTGCAAACGTGTTTTTTTTCACAAAACGCTGATTGGTTCCTATGTTTACAGGCCCATTAAGCTCCATGATTAGTATTTAATAACTATAATCACACACCCTGATCGAGGCGTATGCCATATTGCCCACCCCTAGTCAGAGGTCTCTTCTGCTGGCTCCTCAGTCACTGGCTGGTCGCTGTCCATGGTGCTGGAGCGGGCAGCTGGCTGACAGTGAGCAGGCTCATTGGCACGACCTGCTCATCCACACAGAGTCGCACCAACAGACACAGTGCTGTGTCTGTGTGTGCTTAAAAGGGGTGACCGAGGGTTTGTTTGTGTGTTTAAAAGTCAGTGTCGCAGGTTCGAGGTGACTTTCTTGTCATCGCTGTGTTTTTTGTTTAACAGACTGTGTAAGGTGTTATGGGTCCTTTCTTGCACGTGTGTGTGTGTGTGTGTGTGTGTGTGTGTGTGTGTGTGTGTGTGTGTGTGTGTGTGTGTGTGTGTCTGTGCCATTTAGGAGGCTGGAGTAAAGTTTACGGCTGACCGTATTTAGTCAATGTGTGTGTGTTGGTGCACGATAGGCACAATATCATCGGCGTGTACAAGAGCATTTCCAGCAACATTTCTCTAGTCTGTGGCAGTTTACCTGTCAGCTGAAGGTATATATATATATATATGTATATATATATATATATATATATATATATATATATATATATATATATATATATATATATATATGTATATATCTTCATTCAGGATGAAGTCCTCTCATTGTCAGTGTTTCCAGGAGAGTGTAATTACTGCTCATTGTGCTAAAGAGGAGAGTGATTGCAGAGCTTAGTTGACGCCAGGCCACAGGACCAAGCGCTCTCAATCCTAAACACCATGGACATTACTGTGGCTTTATCTTATTCCATCTCTCCGTCTTGTTTCCCTTTGCCCTGCTGTTTGGAGGGAGGCTACCAGTCCAAACTAGTTCCCCCTTCCCACCTACTCTCCTCCATTCATGGAAAAAACGTAACATAATATAATCTTAGCATACCACACAACACAGGATAATGGGCCCAAAAACATTAGAACCATTATAAAATTGGTGCGTTGCTGACCAGAGTCAGAAGGCCATAAAATTGGGCTAATCATCCTGTCAAACACAATTCCTTGTTTGGTGCAAAAACTAATCTTCATTGGATGTTGGCTATATTTTCCACATTGTACTTTCATCTGTATTGATTTTGACTAAGATAACAGTGTGGTGGGTCTTAGGAGTATTAAAAGCTGGAAAATGTCACGTTATCTAATCTGGTCTTCATCTTGTTATTGCTGGTTCGGAGCCTTCAGTGAGATACTGACTTTTTTTTTTTTTTAACCAGAGCTGGAACACAAAAAGCACATTCTTCAGAGTACATGCTAGGCAGAAATGTAACAGATTACTTTAATTGATATAAAGAATCCATACTACATCTTCAATTCCGACGGAGCATGACCTCTATGATTGGCCCCCTGCTTAAAATATCAGTATTTTATACTATTGTTAAATGAGATGTGTCCATTCATGTGAAAAATGTATTGCATTGCGATAAGGCATGAAACCCTGTACATACATAACCATTAACATATAAATGATTTAACCTAGAATATGAACAGGAAAACATAATACTTTTATTGTAGTTTTGGTCTTTAAATTGTCTGTGTAAGCCACTTTCTTAGAGGCGCTGATCAGATAGATAACTTATGCTTTCATCTGAGGAATAGTTCTTTCTACTGTACACACCATGCCCATGTCTAATTATTGGGTACATCTTGATTTGGAACTGGTGTGTGTGTGTCAGGTTGGCACACGGAGCAGTGTAGGGTTGGGGATGGGGGTTAATCAAAAGTACATCGCTGCTGTAGGACATTACTGTGTTACGCAAATAATTATTCTATTAGTGTATGCTGCGCTGTCTAATCAGCTTGTTGTGATCTTGCTTGTTAGGCCCATTAGGTGCTTGCATATCCACAACATGCGTAAACCTTTGGAGCCCCAGGAAGCCCTGGGGTGCTTATATTGTAGGAATAAAGACAAGAACCTCAGAAGATGAAGCTGAGATGCTGTCCTCTTCCCAGGCTACAGCACTAGTGTGTTCAGGAAAAGGTCATGGATCATAAATTCTTGTGAGGTAGGGGGGCTACTTCTAGTCCAAGATCAGAGGTGTTGGATCGCATGGGTCTTAGGACCAACCAACATATGACCATTCAGCACTTTCTGTCCCATAAATCATGGGATCATGCATTGATCGACCCTGAGATATGCACACTATGTCCTTTCAGCACCCAATACCCCAACCCACCAACCTAAGGGCCAAAAGGTCAGGTCTATCTGCTATATCAAATGAAACCTCGCTGACCTTTTCCTCACACTTTCACGGTACCTGGTGTCATTTAGCAGAATCAATGGGGAGGCAGAGAATCGAGACCCCTGAAAAGTCTTCACCGAGCTCTTTCTGCTTTATAATCCTCCAACAATGTCTTGTAAGTTTGACTCAAGAGACAAACTTTAAGTGTACACTGTCAGTATGGAGAGATAGTTAATTTGAAGTATCATGTAAATGTAAAAGTCAGCCTCCTCAGTGTTTCGATTGCGATGCTAACGCCCACTCTGAGAGCATGTCCAAAAGTGACGTTACTCCCATAATTAAAACTACTGCTTGACAACTTTGACCCTACAGCCATGTAATTTGTGCTGGTCCCAGATCCCCCCCCCCCCCCCCCCCCGCTGATTGACTGTGCTATACCACACGACCCCAGCAGGCTTTATTACTTAATTTAATGCTCCTATTCCTTTAAATGAAAAGGGATTAAGGAAAGGATTAAGGAAAGAATAAAGGAATGCTTTTCGGATGGAGATAATTAAGGTGGTGGATTCTTGACTTGTTATTCAGACCATTGGACGTTTTCAGTTGGAGTTTGTCTCTTTGTTTTGCTAACTAGGGGTGGACGATATGGGAAGAATGAAATACTGATATTTGTTGTCATTTTGGCGATGCCGATATGTGACAATATTTTTCAGCTTTCGTTAAAAATATGTTTTTGGGCATACAAAGTGACTTGGATCAGTTAACCTAAATACAATTAACTTTTCTTTTATAAAATAAAGCAGAAACAGACATATTATGCTCACAAATATTAAATATATATTTTTTATGAAAAATAAACAGCTTTACACCTTACAATCAATTAAATGTTAAACACTAACAATTAACAAGATAGAAGATTAAAAATAACAAAATCCACCAATTCTCCAATTCTTTTTCAAAAACTGGAACAGCAATGGGGTAAGCAACATTGAGGCCCTTCTTGGACGATAAACTACCTCTCTGGATTCAGAGCCCCTCTCCCCCTCAAATCTGAAGGCGTATGGCTCAACCCAGTCATCTGGGCTGTTGTCTGTTTTTGTTCATCATTCACAGAAGGCACGCACTTTACGTAAGAAGCTATGTGTGTATGGATGTGGGTGAGATATAGGGGGAGGGACTCCCTAAAGAGCCTTAGGGAGTCGTATAAAGTTCCAATAAGGTTTCTCCGGTGTCTCTTGTCTGTTGCATCATTACGCTATGGGGAAACATCATGTTACGTAGTAGAAGTGCTGATTCCCTTCACAGACGATGCCAGAGGTTGTGAAGAAACACGTTGCTGGAAAGCAAAAACTGACGTTTGGGAATAGTAAATGTCTTTTTCCATCAGGCACATAACCAATAACAACACGCAATAGCGAGAAAAGCTGAAATAATTCAGGCAAACAAAATCACGTTGTTTTTCAGTTACTGTGCCTCCATATGCACATTTTCAATCGAGCTTGATTGAGGCTTGATTCTACCTTCAACCTCATACAGCCTACTGAGGACGAGCTTATGCTCCGCCCGTTCTCTGAAGTATCCTAAAGGATTCAGTTATAATTAAGTTACATTTTCTATCAAAGTGTAAAATAGTGTAGCAAGTGGCATTTTGCGGATGAGGGGTATTACGTGGGTGTTTATTCTTTATTACATCCATGATGGAAGACGTTGATTTTTTAGGTCATCTCCTTTTGACATCTATGGTTGGCTTACTCTTTCTGAGAAGTTGGTTTTCAAAACCAAACTGCACATTGTAATGTCATTAAAAGTAACCTATATTCACGTATCGTAGTGCAAGTAAACATTGGCTTGTAGCGCCGACTGCTAAGATAGTTCATTACTATGGAAGCAAATAACTGGACTTTGCGTTGAGAAGGCTGTTTAGTAATTAATTTCCTCATATCACATTTCCTACAACATTTGCAGTGACCATGGTGACGGCAACCTTAAAAATTGACCATGGTGCGATTTAAAATGAGTGGCGCTTTTTCACAATAAACAGAAATAACGTTGTTTGTGTACAGTCCAATCCATTACCATGATCTCTTCACAACGTTCAATTAATTAAAGTGCCAAGTAAATACAAATCTACGGGTAAAAACTTCCTTTTAATCCCTTGGCATATCAAGGCATACTCCATAATGTAAATTAACATTTCTTGGGCACGTTAATATCGATAGCATTTGATGATGTATCGCCCGTCCCTATTGCTAACATGTCATGTCCATGTCTGGTCATGTTTCAAAGAAAGGTCCAACATCCGTTCACTTCTCAGTGTCTTCCCCACCACCGAGATTACAGACAGGGCTTCGGACAAAGTAGAACAACGAAAGGCCTAAAACAGCAAGCAAAAGCACAAATACGGATGTTTAACATGAACATTCTGCAACTTTCAATATTTGTAAAGTCAACGTTGTTTTCTCTGTAATGGCTTGGATGCGATACAAATCGAAATGACAAAGAAAATATCCCGAGAAACATAGTGGGGGTTGGGGCAGCATTGAGACCAAAGGCCTACAACAACAATTTTTCCCTTAAATTGGATTTCATTGGGAGACGCCCTAAAGCTCTACCAACCCCCTATATCCAGCCCATGTGCGAGAAGGCCTGGGTCTGGATCACAAAGAGAGAGAGAGAAAGCGAGAAATTTATGATGAGATTGAAAAGCCTCCCGGGCATCCTGCAAATACATTTGCCAGTTGTGGTAACAGTTCAAACTAATTACAGATAGAAATATTACAGCCAATTGAGCCATGTCCTTCAACTGCACAGTATGTCAGTTGTCAGGGCTTTCATTACCCAGGCCTCCCATCCCAGTAGTAGCCTGCAATGAATGGTTGCAGAAGTACAAAACAAGCCCTCTGGCCATTTGCGCTGCCCTTAGATGTACAGCATATAAACAACATGCATGTTTTTGTAATGCTGCTTGCTGTTCAAAGATTCAGTGTAACCTAGCATGGCATCACAAACCAAACCAAATAAACACTGTACCTATATGCAAAAACAAATAGAAAAACAAACTGTGTGTTTATCTTCTGACATTGAAACTGACTTCAAACTGAGACATTTGAATCATACGGGCTTGTTGTAGTCGACGTGCGAGTATCGTTGTTGGTGGACAATCACATTTCAATTGGGGCAGACCCTCTTTTGTTTTGGATGTTCTTTTGTGTACCTCTGGTCAAATGAGCCTATTGGTACATGAAAAAACACAATGCCCTTTTATCTGCTGGCTGAGTCTGCAACGGAATGGTGACCCTTTGTGATTAGGGTGGATGGTAAAACAGGGCCCAGTACACAAGCAGTAAAACAATATGTACACCATCGCATTGGATCCAAGGCATTCCAACACGGGGAGAAAGACGAATGTTCTGCCATTTGAAACGGGAAATAAGCCCAATAGTTTTTGGCTCAATTAAACCATGTGTATGGACACACAACTGCCCAGCAGACTTATAATGTGTTATGCATATAAGGGCGTGTTGCACGGCCTGTTTCTTTGCGTTCGCCGCTGATGTGCAGTTTCTCTGAACAAAAATCTTCACTCAGCTCTGCTGTGTTCTCCAGGTAATGGGGTCCATTAAACTGCGGAAAACAGCAATTACTTGATCCTACACCAGCTTGGCAGAAATACGATAAGGCTGATACTGTACATACGGTACAGTCATGAGGTTTAATCTACACACTGCAACTTTTGTTTGTCTGTTTGTGTGTACGTGTGTGTGTGTGTGTGTGTGTGTGTGTGTGTGTGTTCTAAAAGTTGTATCCCCTGTCTGCTGGGCTATGTGAGTTGATTCTTGCAATAATGCGTTCTGGTTTCCTTCAGGCCGTTTTTTATTTTGTTGTCCTTGCTCAGCGCTTTTCAGCTGCGTCCTCACAGTCTTTTCTAGTTGTTTCAAGGGCTCATTTCCATCTCTTTCCTTCTTCTCTTCTGCCTTTGTTATCATGGCATTCCTCTGTCGTCATTCCAGCCTGCCTTTCATCTCTTAAAATAAACCAATCCTTGCTACGGCTTTATGTCTCCTGATTGTATGGAGCTGTTTAACACTTTATATTTCAATAATACATATTTAAATAGACAAACAAACACATCAAATAAATACATTCCCTCCCTCTAGATATTTTTCCCCTTGTTTGTTTCGCTGGGGCATGATGAATTAGACATGGCCGAAGAGCACAGGAGGAGGGCTGGAAACCACAGCCTGAATCTCCCAGTAATCCATTTAAGACCCTGGGATGCCTCAGTGGACTCACAAGCCTGAGAGTTATTGCATGCCACCTTGGATCTGACAAGCACGGCACAGCCCAACGAGGGCAGGTGCCCTGGCTACTACGCTTCCTTATTTTGAGTTGCACGTATAAATCCATAGCTGTACCAAAGGTTTATAGTGTCGATATTGATTTATAAAAATTGTATACTGATTGGGATGAGTATATTAGGGGGAGCAAGGATAAATGGTGAAGACGGTTTGATCACCCAAAGCTATATTGCCCTTAGAATATATGGTACCCAGGCACAGGCCTCTGCTTTGTTGCAACAAACCCCTTTCTTCCTCTACCCAACTTTACTTTACTTTCCTATTTCAAGCCCCAACATATGCATTGGGCTGATATTTAATGCAGACTTCAATGGTCTTTCTTAAAAGTCAGCACACAATGAAATATGTGGTATTTGAAGGTAAAAAACAGTAATCGGTAAGCCTTTCGCTATTGAAAAACAAGGATCCACATATTTTTTATTTTAGGGAGGAAGTGGCACAAAAGGACTAAAACGACAAAGGCAATAAATTCACAAACAAATGAGTTTTTCCTGTTTTTTACCCAAAAGTATAGCAACAACAACAACCTTGCAACAGCTTACTCGATAGTGCTCTTTTGTTTATGTATTTGAAACGCAGCACCTTGTAAAATAATTAAATACTGTTAAGAGCCTGGCATACATCTATCTTTCCAATCAATACACAGACGTTGACTTCCCCTTCATTTGTTAATGTTTGATGGTTCGATGAGACCCGCACATCTAAAACATTTATTCAGAAAAACTATACAATTTCCCTTAAATATTACTGAAGCCTTTTGGATCTCCATAAAAGGTTTAATTTGTGGTGCATCAACGCTATTTCCTTCCATCTCCACAACATCCTTTTAGTTTTTTTTAAGCAGGTGTTTGTCTCTGCATGTTCATGTGCTTTTGCAGAGCATGATAATGCCATGAGAGGATGACCGCCACAAAGCCTTGGTTCCACTTTCACGCTCATGTGACTTTTCCTGTGAACTTTGGGAGCAAGGCCCGTTATTTGTCTCTATTCTCTCGAATTATTCATTGGCATTACCCCGCACCCATGATTATATGTTGTCTACACCTGCGGCTTTTTGTACTACAACACAAAGACGAAGGGTGAATCTGAATGAGGGAATACTGTATCTTTGTGTGTGTGTCTGTGAGTATACTGTGTGTGTACGTGCAAACATGTGGTTTGTGTGTGTGTGTGTGTGTGTGTGTGTGTGTGTGTGTGTGTGTGTGTGTGCGTCCGGCACATGTGTGCCGTGCATGCAGGTATGTGTGGTGGCGTGTCAGAAAGCTGGGTTGATGTCATTATGTTCCCTGGATCTCCCCTGACAGGGAGTGATTAGGCCTGGCAGGGCAGCTCTATTGCATTCCCCGGGCTGGATGCCAGCCGTCGTCATGTGTCACAGCAGACACAAGCTTTCTACCCCTCCCCCCCGCACAACCAATCACTCTCATGGGACCGATTCTGTGGTCCCAACTCCCATGTTTCCAGCATCAGTTCCAGATGAGGAATCATATTTGGGGTTCATGGGAGTGTATTCGTCAGCCCAGCAGGGCACAGAGAGGAAAACTAAAATAATTCATATGATTCATTGGTTTCCTGGGCTTGTGTTTAGTCTTGCCTCGTCTAGTCCACGTTGCTAAATTTTTACTACTCAATGATCTAATGATTCTGTTCCTTAACTAAACACTAAATACATCAAATCATATTTCAACTCTAACTTGTTATTGCTCTTGCGGTGCTGGCCATCCAATAATCCAAACCACTGATTTGGGGATCTGTAGAACATGAAACGACAGGAATTTATTACAAAATAGGAATTTACAACCGGCTGAAAAGGCTTTATAACCCCAAGTCAGTGACACCAGTATTATATGTGTGTGGAGGGGGTGTAAACAGACAGACAGAGCTGTGTGTTTATGCATTTGTGTGTATATTTACATGAGACAGAAGGATGGAGTTGGGGGGGGGGGGGCAGGGCGGGCTACGGGAGCTTAATGAGCTGTGCACATAGGACAAGTTTCACACTAAGTGAAATTCTCCCTGTAGGTGCTGGATACAGCCAGCCTTGCCAAGAAGTCTCTGGGCTCTGACATGAAGCAACAGGCATTAAGAGGGTCACTAAAAAAATTGTAAAAACACTAAACACACAGTGAATGGTAATCCTCAATTTGAAAAGATTCGTAAGAACGTAAGTGAAAGCCAAAAGTCGTTCTTTAAAATAACTTTGATATTTCCAACCTAACGTGCCAGATGGTTTGTTACACAGAACCATCTGGGAAGTCGTCCTTGGAAACAGTTCAGAAAAAAGGGCAGGCTATTTAAAAAAAAATACTTGGCAGGTGATTGGATGAACAATCTGTCTATCACATAGATCCGGTAGTTCTTCATAGGATGCTGATTTGTCCAAACCTCTTGAGGTTAGGCCAGAAGCGCACTACTTGTGTAGCCTGGCAAGTTGGATCCATATGGGGTGCAATGCTATAGGGCTGTTCTCTGTGGGACATTTTAATCCACTTAGTGAACTTTCTCGACCTCTGCGGTTTTTGGTCTTTGGCGGTCTGATGGACAACTAGAGGTACAGGCATGTGACCCCCACACCCCGTCTCCAAACTCCATCCACAGCCTATTCAAATTTGGTAATCCTCCCTCCCATTCAAGTGACAAGGAAGCTAATCCCACAGTCTGACAAGAAGTCATTCATACATCGACGTAAAGCATCTTATCACTCCCCAAGTTTGAAAGATAGTCCCTCACCCCGAAAGAAAGCGAGAGTGAGGAGGAAGATATTGTGCAAGATAAAGTCGCAGACTCCAGAACCAAATGTAAATTGTGGAGCATGGGTAGCAGGAGTTGATGCTAATAGTACGGGGATAGTCACTCGCAGCCTTTTTTTATTGCCTAGCTTTTCCGCTCAGTTTATGCTGTTTAGGGGATGAGGGGGACATTAAATAGGATGAGAGCAAACAAGCCTAATTGTTCAATTGCTTCTTCAACAAACACTGATACGAATTGACACTCAGACATAATTGTGTTAATATGGAGTGACATCTCAGCGCTGCACATTGAGCTGTTCACAGAAGATCTGCTTGAAAAATGGTGGAGCGATCGAGCAGTAGACCAGGAGGTGCTCAATTATTTAATCAGGCATGGCTCTTCAAGGGGTAGGGCTTCTATGTTTCATAACCAGCCTCCCACTCTCTCCCACTGGCAATCCAACTCCTGGCGATGAGTCACGTCGAGCAATTCCCCTGGAGACTATTTTCTGCTTGATCACAGAGGAAAGCCCCCATCTGGCCCACGCAAAGCACAGAGTTACGGTCTTCTGCAGCCTCCCGGGGTTCAAGGTCAAGCTAGCAACGCTCTGTCAGGTAGTGAGGTAATCATGCAGAGGTCTCCAGGGACACAGCATAAATATATACAATGTATACTACTATTTACATGTACTGCAACTACTATATATTTACAGTGCATATACTGCATACTAAAATATGAGTGACATCAATGACTGGGATCCTTGTTGACTTTGAGGTTGTTGTGCACTTTGCTGGCCGCCTCGTTAATACTAGGTAATCCAAGAAATGAATGTCATTCAGTACATTTATTTCATCGTTTGATCATTGTTCTTGAAACCTAACATAAAAGGCATTCAAATTAGTTAAAATCTGTAATTTTATTTAACTGATTGTGCTTGATGATTTTAAGGATTTATTTTGTGAGAATGGATGCCAGAAGTTTTTAATCACTCAAATGTGTCAACATCCACAATGAAGGCTATTCCCTTAAGGAATGCCCTTATCAACAGCCCTGGTCTGGCTGGATAGATCCTGTAGGAATTCTTTCTTGGGTTGAAAGGGGGTGTGGTTGCTCTATGGTATGGATGTATCGTGGGTGTGCGAGGGCGAGGTAAAGCAAATATAATGGAGCTAAACCATGGGAACAGCTTTACTGGAGCTCCTGCCCGAGGATGAAAGGGCTCGGAGCGACAGCTGGGCCTCCCACTTTCTCTTACCATGCCATTATTGCCATGCTCACTTCAAAGCGGGCTTCCTTCAACCCCAATTCAAATTAGCCCCATTTCTGATGTTCCAACTCCTCCTACCCTTTTAAGAAGTGGCGAAAAAAGAGAAAATAAATGGGTTTGACCATGTTTGTTTAAAAGTGGAAATACAAGAGACAAATAATAAATCAACGTTTAACAACCACAGGGTGAATAATAGGGGTGAAGATGAATTCTACGTCATTCATGAACTGCAGCAGGGTCTACACGTCAATGTCTGTGGTGTATTGTCCTCTCCCTGAACATGGCTGTCTTCAGTGCTTCCTATTTAACCACCTTTGGCTGGCGTTCAGGGGTTGGTTCACGCATGACTTATGCAGTGTTGCCGTCTCAGTAGCGCTGGTAAGAGATGCACCGATACTGATCCCCGTCGTCTGTTTCTGTCTGATATTTTTCTCATGTACCAGTGAAACCTCTCCCTAAACAAGTGCAATTGATACCAGTGAAAGACAACATGGCGCTGGCCTCTGGTCAGATTAGCTGGTAGACGGAGGAAGAGCATATAGCTGGGGTGAGAATGCACCATTTTACTATACAGACACACGCAGTAAAATCTGTTTAGCCATTTAATCTATAAACACACACACAACACAGTAATGACATGGAGCTGTTACTAATTATACATTGTCAAGAGCTTAGTTACCACAGCGACTGCCGCACAGTTGAAAGACCAGAGCACAGCGTAGCGGCCCTTATCTCTCCTGTGCATATGGATACGTTGGATACGTTGGGAGTGTATCACAGTGGATTCTATGTGATTATATGTTGGGTTGAATCATTGTTAGGTGTGTATTATCCATACAGGCAATGGCATTATCCGTTTCTCCGTTCCTTAGTGCGCGAGTGAGGGTGTTTTGGCCACACTCATTTGAATAAACAGTAATCCCGCTGATTCCTTCTCCTTTGTTTAAGTGATGTTTCAATTATTCCACGGTCCTTTAGATTCTTCTTTTACGTATTAACGTGTCGACAGGGTCAGAAATATGTTTGGCTCCACTCTTAACTAGTCCAAACTAGACTGCGTGTTTATATGCCCTGCGTCTTTTCTGAAAGGCAAACTTAAAAGCATTTCCGTCAGCTCAACAAAACAACAATGACTCTCATATAGAGCAGCGCTTGTACAGTGAAAACCCTTATATAATCAGCACAAATTGATTATCATCAGATACGTAACATTGATGGGAACACACGTCAGCAACGGAATCATGTTGTATGTTTCATTTGTTACATTCAGAATGTGAAGAACATCTGATGATGATAAAACGTTTTCCAAGCGATGCTCGCTTTTGTCCCAAATCTAATGACTTGCACTTCACTGAAAACAAGTGGTATTGCTGCATCCCTAGGGCTGATGCCTTATTGAGAAGTTGCCCATTGTTAGCCCATCATAAGGGCAACTTCATGCATTTTCATCATTTGTGTTATTTTGCTATTGCCGAACATCCTTTTCTTCTGTAAAAAGCAAAGTAAGCTTGTTTGTTTATTGGAATTGGAACTTTCTGCTTTGTCAATTACATTTTTGTTATCATAGTGATAAATTATCTTGCCACAGTGTGACTAAGTGTTGACTCTTGAAATTAAATTTGGTCAGACACAAGGTTCAACCAACTGTCCGACCAATTTCATTTCAAGAGTTAAACAAGCTTTCATTTTAAGAGTTAAACAAGCTAATAACCCAACCAAGTGGGTTATTAGCTTTTCATTTTAGGGATAATTTTGATTAAATGAGCCAGAATAGCTCTCTGAATATTTTTGACAGGCATCTGATTGGTTTGCTTTATTGCTGTAAAATTGCTCTTGACTTTGTCTCTTATTGCAATGTCTTACAGTTCAATGTGTGCTAAACTACATGGGGTCATGCAGTTGGTTTTTCTCTCTGTATGTCCATTTATATATCATATTCAACTTTTGAAGCAGCCCAAAACCTGTACAATTGCATTACCACTTTTGCTAATGGTAGTATCCATTCAACCTAATTTTGTTCAACTCGTGGAAGGCGAGTGGTCCTATTGGTGGAGGTCAAAAGCGCCATTTACTTGTCCAAAGGATTAAACACCCTGTCAGAAAAGGGAGGGTGAAACTATCCTAATTGGGCGGCCCCACAATACCAAGCTGTCAGGTGAGTATACAGGAGGTGTGGGAAGGGGAGGTCTGTCCACCTGCGGTCAGGTACTATTCCCTCTTTAATAAAGCGAGGGCTGTCAGTGGCGAGCAGGGAGCCAGACTATATGTTCCCGGACTGGTTTTAAAGTGAGGCAAAGCGAGTGGAGGGGAACCTGTCTGCCAGCCGTTAAAGAACCGTCACAACACATCTGAGGGCCTGTCCATCTAACCCGCACCAATCAAAGTCAGGACACGCTGGAGTCAGCTCACACCTGAGTCCTATCAGTCTCTCTCCCCCCCCTGCACACAGCAGTGGCCTCAATCTCAGGGGCCTCTTTTGATTCTTGCCC
Source organism: Pollachius pollachius (assembly GCF_949987615.1). Taxonomy (NCBI): domain Eukaryota; kingdom Metazoa; phylum Chordata; class Actinopteri; order Gadiformes; family Gadidae; genus Pollachius; species Pollachius pollachius. Next base: position 21,578,860 of record NC_136936.1, read on the forward strand.
ATTAAAGATCAAATGGTGCTGTGATCATGGTACAGACAGGCAGACAGACAGACACATAGACACATGCTTATGGTAGTTCGTCGTGACTGATGATTACTTCTACTGCTTCTACTTCTGAGTCCTTTGGTGACAATCCAATACGTGGATCACTTGAAAAACACATTACAGATTGATGCACTTTTTCAGTGTTATTCGTTTGTTTTGAAATGTGCATGAAATTGGAATTCAGCTTTTCGTAATAATCAATAAGATAAAAGAGTTTTTATGCTTGCATCACCGACTTGTTATCCCACATTTCTCAGATCTCAGACAGACCATATTTATTCTACAATAAAGCCACCACCTCCATGAGGTATTTAGCCCAGGAAGACGTGAAGCAGGACCTGTAGCACTTTGGCCCTCTCCTCTCCGCTGGCAGTTTTAGTAATAGAAGCTATTTGCTACTAGAAGCTACTTATTATGTCATTCAAACTGTTTCTCCCTCTGTTTTAAGGGGCAGTAGAAGGGCTGTAAAATATCTCATAATTCTTCGGAACCTCCCGTTAACCTATAAGAGCCTTTTGTACAACTTTGCCTTATGAATAAGATTAAAGCACCTTGGTGGTTTCAAAGTTCACCTATTGAAGTCAAATTTGCTATGTAAGGTATGAATTTGATTCATGTAACAATATTTAATAGGCATCGGACATAGGCGCATGCTTATTCTTTCAATTTAAAGGTTTTCTTGTGAAATGAAGTAAAAAACTCTACGCCTGTCCTGTTTCCAAGCTGATTTCCAATGGGCCGAATGCACTTGGTCCCTGTTTTATCCATTGTACTTCAACACATTTAGGACTGAGTGCATCACTTTTAACACAGATTTCTCTGTCAATGCCACCATAACAGCTTGCAGTCCAGCAGAATCTCATCTTGAAAGACTGATGCCACTTATTGATTGTCATTGCATCCATTTAACCACAGAGAGGGCTAAGTGAGTGGTTTGTTGGGTCTTTTATTGAGTTGAAGAGGCTTGTTGTGAGAAAGTATGCAGCATAAAGGCAATACATTCTGAAAACCTTCTTGTTTGTTTGCTTTTTTCCAAAGAAATAGAAAAGTATAAAACAAATCTAGTTCGGCACACAGACATGGCCAAACCTGCACAAAACCTCGTTCCAACATGATCCCAAAAGAGCCCTCGTTTCCATCCCCTGTCCTTGGACACCCCTTTTTGGCATGCTAATGATGTGGATTTAATACGCCTTTATTTTGAATTCCAGATGCCTCAAAAGCATTCAAGGATAGCCATAAACGTAGTGGAAATCGTCTAGGTCCATGTAAAGCAGTGCAATGCCATGGACAGCAGGCTGGATGGATGACCATAGTGATCTCAATAAACACAAATGTTGTTGTGGTCCATTCAGCATAATGTGAGGCAGATTACCCTCACCATAAACAGGAATTAACTGAGCCTAGCTCATCTTTTTTCTTGACCATTTTTTCACTCTGTCTCTCTACAAACCTTTATCATGTTGTCTTTATGGAGTATGTAATGATGGTGATGTGATGGCATATGGTGGAACATATGGCATGTAAACAGCTGCCTGCTTGTGTGTGTGTGTGTGTGTGTGTGTGTTGTGTGTGTGTGTGTGTGTGTGTGTGTGTGTGTGTGTGTGTGTGTGTGTGTGTGTGTGTGTTGGTGCTCGCGTGCATATATGCAGTACGTGTGATTGAGACAGCACATGTTATTTTCCTGCTCCATGTTCTGTCGAGAACATTGTGATCCCTTGGGCTAAGGAGTCCTCTACATCTTTGTGTCTTTGTCACATTCACACCTGTATACATGTGCACACATGCACACTCCCTCACTGCCTTGGTCTGACGGCAGGTAGCGTTGAGTAATTGGGTGAGCGCTAAATCAGTAAATCGTGTTGCAAAGGGCTCTTCAAAGCCGGGCTTTGCCTCATGCTCAGCTGATATAAATTCTTGGAAAGGTAAATTACTGAAATCTTCACCCTGATTGCTTTAATGGGAATTCCATCAAGAAGAGGAGAGAGAGACATGTTGCGACCGAACCCGTGATGGGTTTGGTCAGTAATTCTGTAATGAATTACTGTTCTGCCCAGTTGAAGCATCTTTCACTTTCAGTTTTTTTTTTAAGTGCTAAAAATAGCTCTGCGGCTCAGGACCAGCATCCATTCTTTGATGGTTTTAAAATAACCTTTTGTCATCCAGGGTACCATTTGAATCAACTCAATTTAAAATTGAAGCATATGAACTAGTGGGTGTGTAAAGCAAATGTTCTTTGAAGTGGGTGATGGTATTTTCAGTATTCTATTGCCAATTCCCATTTTAGGAAAGATTCCCTTCATAAGGCAGCCTGCTGCAGAGTGCCCCGGTGCACAGGCCTGTCCCAACATATTACAGATCAACTGGCTCTGAGTGCCACCTCCTCACTGACTGCTGCTGATTTGATTGACAGATAAAGAATCCATGACTCAACTGGTGCACGTTTTTCCCCCCGGCTTTTATTTACATATACTAACATGGGGAAGGCCAAAAGGGTCACCACAACGTCTCATTGTAGACACATCAAATTCTGTATTTAAGCTTTAATAACGCCGCATTTCACGCCGCCTTTCCTCGACTCTACAACGGCGTAAAATACAACGTTTTTGTCAGCTATTTAGCGTCGTTAAATGGCGGGTTTTGATAGTCAAATTAGCTCTTCCTCTAGATTCTCACAGCCCGTAATTATGAACCTTACTCACCCAATCACTGACGGCTATTTGACACACTGTTTGACGCATTTCATAGCACATTAAATTCAACATTTTGGTAGGAGTCAAATAAGCTCCTCCTCTTGACTTTTGTAGCCGGTTATTATACACTCCTTCACCCAATCAACGACCACAGAGGTCAGGCCACACCAGTCCCTGCTGACCTTTTTGTCATTCGCCGCGGTGCAATTACCTACATTATATGAGCCGAGGCTACATATCAGCTGTTTAGTCCATGTTAAATTCAGTCATTCATTGTAAGCTAAACATTGTTTTCACTTAGTTCACCAGAACAGGTAGAAAGAGACTGCATTTATGTGAACAAATCATTCTTTAACAATTATAGGCCCTGATCATATTAGGTCAATGAAAATTGCCCTTTGGTAAACAACCACACTGAACATCAAGGAGAATAAATGTAGAAGTATAATAACACTTATCAATTCACTTTGAATCCAGTCATAGATGGCGGACATATGGATCCATACACTACTTCTTAGAGATGAAGGCAGACGAAACGTTGCGATGTAAGTGAAAATAGTGTTGAGTCTACAGTCGATTACTGAATTGAACCCGATACCCTAGGGCCTACAAAGTGTAGTGAGGTGCACAGGGGCAGTTAATTGAAAGATCAGCAATGGACTGCTGTGGTCTGACTTTGGTTATCGTTGAATGGTCAAAGACGGTTCATATTACTGGCTGCAAAAATCAAGAGGAGCTAATTTGATTTGATAAACTGTATTTACCTAGTTAATTAGCTGTCCAAATTGCAGTCTTTAACACCGTGTAGAGTTGAGGCAAAACCGCGTAAAAGACTTGTTTTACGTTGATTTAAATTAATACAATCCTACATGCCTTAGTTGTTACATAGTCTTACACACACACACACACACACATACACACACACACACACACACACACACACACACACACGGCATCCATATTTGGCTTCATTCATTCATTCATCAGGCACAAGGGCAAACACACAAACCCTGCAGAGGGTGTCATATCATGGTGATGTCACCTTCGTGTGTTTATCTTCTCCCATGTTGACCGTCTGCCCCTCACACAGAGTAATCCCTCGCTCACTTTGGATGAATGTGGCTCGGAGAATGCAATCTGAACCTGTCTGTGGTTGATTCTCCTTTTCCTAAGGTTAGTGCTTACTGAATCATGCTATTGCTCTGTTGAGTGATGGACAGCCACCCGTCATTTGACCTAGGGCTGTACGGTATGGACTAAAATGTATATCACTGTATGATTTGAGGCATTGACGGTAACGGTATTATATCAGGGTATGTTAATATTATCATCTAATTTCGATATAAATGCTTCTGAAGGGGTAAAATACTGGTTAGGCAGCAAAACTGCATAAATATAATGCAAAATATTTTCTCAACTTACATCCTTCTCTGAAAAACATTAATGTTTAATAGTATGGATTTCTTTCTCCACTTGCTCGCGTACCTTGCTGTATAGTTTTGGCATTGCAATTTGGCTGAAGTGTGTGCGGGCAGGTAAAGCGTACCTAGGATCGAGTGTTTTGACCATCTCTTTAAAGCCCTTTCTATCGACATTTTGAAAGGGAACCATGTCCTTACACAGGTAAAGAGTGACAGCGTTTGTTATCTCTTGTTATTTGGATAACCGTTCTGCTGTTGATGTTATGGGGCATAACGCGTCGGGTTCTCTGACGTCTCTGGTATTTCCACAACAAGACTCGTAGTGGGGGTTATCTCAGCCATGGTTGAGAAGGAGTTAGGGGAAAGGAACTTTGGCTTTGACTCCCTGAAGTACATAATCCGCGAAATGGAGGAGAAAGGGATTGTTGCCCGCGATTGTCTCCCGCCGGAGCCCCGCTGCCGAGGGACCACCGCCTCAGGGCACCACCGCCGCGGGGCACCACCGCCATGGGCAGAGGGGCTCCGGCGGGAGACAATCGCAGGCAACAATCCCTTTCTCCTCCATGTCGCGGTTTAGTCTACTTCAGATTGATGTGGAAGTGGAAGAACCATAGACATCGGAGAACCCGATGCAGTCGTTTGAGATTCATTCCTGGAACAACCATTACCCTCCCCTAAGGTTCTTATGCAACGGATCGTTGTTCACTACTCCAGTAATTAGGACGGACCTTAGCTACGACTTGGCAACGGGAGGTATTCTAGTCAGTCGGCTTCAACTGCGTTCCCGTTGCTATGGTTACTCATTTTTGAGACTGATACGATACGCCAGCTGATCATTAATTGGCAGGTGTCTGTATATCAGGAGTTAATGCACACCCTTCAGCCAATCAGAATCGAGTATTCCCCCAGACCGTGGTATAATATATGATATAGATATCCATGTATAATATTATATTATTTAGATATAGAGCTCCAGGACTCCCACCAGAGCACCTGGAGTGTTCTAGAATATTTACAGAACACAGCCAAAAGCTGTGTACGCCTCGCCATTGCGATACATCCACTGTAAACACAAGCGCATGGTACCGTGGCCGCAAGCTGCTCAGGGCCACACCCCCACCCTCCACCTTGACCCGCCTCAATAAAACATTGCGTTTGTGGAAAGCTCATTGTGGGACTGGCTCGTAGTGGCTGTAGTTCTGCACCAAGGCTGAATTTCTTGAACGTCTTCAAGTAGGCTACTGTATTAGGGGCCCACTAACAGCTATATAAAAGCATTCATAAAGTAGCATTCCACGGAATCTTTAACACCTGCACCTGGTTTATTGAAAAAATCTCATTCAAGTGAGCTACTACTTTTTTGTTCAGAGCAGAGAGAATATGGAAATAAATGCATCAAACTCTCAGGAAAACAAAGCAATAGAGCAGCAGGGGATGATACTCGCTACAATACATTGCAACTGATGTTTTGGAAATCCCTTTTAATCCCGCTCCGGTTCCACGATCGCACGCCTGTTTGGGAAGGTTAACGCTGAGCCCATCCAAAAGCAGGACAAAAAAGGAAGGCATGATGGCACACTCAGAGATTGCTGCTTCGCATACACAAACACAATCCGCGGCAGACCGACAAATGAAATCCTTTCAATGTCATTAGATGGCGCCTCCACAGGCAAGACAATGTTTTTTGGAAGGCTTCAAATGTTTTCGGGGTTGTGTCCTTGTTCGTGTTTAGTTACAAATGCGCCAGAAAATCAGAACCCAGAAGCTGGCATTAGGATTCCAGAGAGAAGGTACTCTGTGTGCGCTTCAGGGAGCCCCGCTCATGGATTTGGAAGCAATCAAACGCAAAAAAAAGCATCTCATTATCTGGTTGGTATTCCCCTAGTTTGGAGAGACTTCCACTTTGTAATTGCAGTGATTTATTGAGCCAGACGTGTGTTGTCAACTTTGGAGCATAAGTGGGGCCTGTTTGTCTTAGAATTCAGATATTTCTAATATGGATGTTGAAGGCATAAGCACACTCAACCTAGCTGGCTACAGCCTGCAACCACTTAGATCAGCCTCCATACGTAACGCACAGGTTGTCTTGGATATCAGCAATGTCACAGTTATAAATAGCTGTGCACTTAGTAAAATGAACATAGACTGACAGATGATGATGATGATGATGATGACCATTTACATGCAATATAATTGCAGCAAACATCAAAGTAATATATATCAACACTTGACACCTAACATAATTCCTAGCTGTAGATCATTATTTTTTGGATATTTCTGGTGCAGATAAGCAGACATTTTCTGTCTGCGTGTTTGCTTTCGCATTCATGCTTGCATGCCTATGTAAATGCAAGATGAAGCTATGGTCTCTGATTGCAAACAACTGTGGGTGGGTGGACGTGTCTGCGGGAGTGCGTGCGTGCGTGCGTGCTTACGTGCGTACGTGTGCATGCCTATCTGGGTTGGCTTGTGAATTTCACAAATGAAGGTGTTGTTACGCCATCAGCCATTAAGTCTCGGTGGATCTTACTCAGGCGCACGCACGCACGCACTCACACACACGCACTCACACACACGCACGCACACAGCTGCAGCAACTCCATAGCCATGGGTGAGCACAATGGGGAGAGCCAACAGTAATAATGTTTTACCTCATCTTTACCCCAGGTGTCTGCCTGTGTTTGAGAGTGGCTCGGCAAGAGGAGCCGTTATGTTATGCTAGATGGAATCAGATAAAGCTACAAGCTCACATAACCACTACAGAAGAATTGGATCAGTGGATGTGCTGCATTGTTTCTCGCCTTGAGTTGGATGAAAAAAATACTTTATGTTCAAGCAATAGACCGCCGATTGGGATCTGATTCCGATGATTGTTTCTGTATCCAAGCCATTAGCTATACTACATTGCCATTTATTGGAAAATTATGTATCTCTAACCACTGAAAATAGGGCAGTGCAATAATTCAATACTATCTTTTACGTCTCTGAATGGTATTGCATTGTCATGAAATGAAGATAAGGACTTATTTGATGCCCAGTTGTCTATTCTTAATGAATTACAGTGAGAAGATACACCCTTAAAATTATCAAATAAATGAGGTTTGAAATGTCAGTATAAAGTGAAAATATGTTTTCTCCAATAGCATACTTTAAACTTCTATATACTTCTGTGTAATGACCCGCAGCTAGAATGATCGGAATGGTATTTTAAATTCAAGAGAATATCTTTATAAATGTATACATATTGTGTAAAGTTCCCCATATTGTGAAAAAACTTTTTTCCATATTGCCCACAACCTACCCTGAAGGCCACTCCTTTGTATCACTACTTCAAGTGGTTCAACTATAGTTTGGCTGTAGCAAGCACACACACACACACACACACACACACACACACAGACACACACACACACACACACACACACACACACACACACACACAAACACACAAACACACGCCTCTGTGACAGACACCCATAATCCCGAAACATCTGTCAAAACTCATTTGCAAGGCACTACACATAGACAAACACTCAAGCATGCATGCAACGGAGACAGACGGCGATCAGAGGGGTAAACTTGAGTCAACCCCGCCTGATTTGGTGGCCTTTTCTCTTTTCCCGCCGCCACCTTTCCCATATGTATACATCCTTAAATACCATCTGTGTTCTTGTGCGATGACACGCCATTAGGAAGCTAAACAGATTAGGCAGAATTGTATGTATGTCTGTTGCCTGTCCTTTTAAGGGCCTGTTTTTATTTTGTACAAACGCAGGAGAGAATGAAAACAAACATAAAAACGTTTTTCTGTATGGTTTTCCTCTCCTTTTGTATGCATCGTTTGTTGTGCCTGACCCCAAAAAATTACGGCGATCAATAGCATGAGAGTACCCAGGTACGGGATGATCCACCTCCCCCCTGGGGCGAGTCTCTCTATCTAACACTTGCATATGCACCGCACAGGGTTTTCATGCCTCACTTCCTCCTCCCAATTTCTTGTTAGCCTAGAGCCATGGCATTGTCAGATAACCCAGTAGAATCTGATGACAAACGAACACTCTCATTGTTTCACCCTTCATCGCTTCCCCCTGGCCACCTCGACTCTGCCCTCATTTGTCCCTCTTCCTCCCCACCACTCCCTCCCTCCCTCCCTGCTGCTGTCCCGTCCGGTTCCATACAGTGGGAACGAGCAACGGCGGCGGGGCCCCCAAAAGGCCCCGGAAAACTCTCTTCCTTCATGTCAACCTCCTTAACCGTCACGTCTCCATGGGGAAGTGCCTGTCCATTCAATGTTTCCCCCCCCCCTCTTGTATATCTGCGTGTGACTATCCCCATCTCACCACGGCTGTCTGTACAAGTGTCTATACACATCCTTTCCTTTATGTGTCCCGCAGCCTGGCGCTGACAGGCCACTCTCTACCTCCCTGCCATCATCTTCTGCCCACCAGTTTGAGACTTGGGGCGGGGGGCGAAAGGGAGAGTGAGAAAGACATAACCGAAAGGGACAGCTGTGTGAAAGGAAAGGCCTCTGTGCGTGTTTGTGTGCGTGTCCGAAAACGTGAGTTAAATGTGATAGGTTGTGTGCGCTAGGGAGGTATGAGTTTAACCAGAGGCGCAGTGGGATGTTTAATTAAAATGGGGTGGCCTTCGACACAGGTGCAGACGCTGAAGGTTACAGAGAGAGCGCTTGTTCTCTGCCTTCTCCAGAAAACACAATCCTTGATTGCTGTGTGTGTGTGTGTGTGTGTGTGTGTCCTGGAGTGAAGTCTTTACAGCCCCTCAGTAGGTTAGGATCTTCTGCTTGGTTGTTTGATGTTGTTCTTTCACCACTAGGGGCCTCAGGGGCATGGAAAAGTAGAGAGTGACAAAAAGGACACGCAAGGTTGTTTAATAGGAGCCTGTCTGGAAGGTAAGCCTGGCTGTACAAGTCAGTAAAAAAAGCCTCCCACCAAAATGTCTCCCAGGGACCTTTTGAGAGCCTTCTGGAGACCCGACTTCATGAACACAGGACAAGGTTCCTGTAAAAACAGACAATGGGAACAGCTTGCTCCACGGTCTGATGATAAACCACAGTGCATCGTATCGGATGGATGACCTCATGTCCTCATGTCCCATGAGGTATTTTTCCTGTGGAGAAATGGCATTATACACCAAGTATCATATCACAGAACAGGAAAGGACACATCAACCTCAAACTTGAAGATGAAGATGTTTGAATGTTTTTAAGTAAATAGCCTTTCTTTTAATTTGTTAGTTTTTTACTTAAATCCACACAAAGTTTTGAGGAGAAAATATGTGTTACACATTTGTAAGTTAAGATTTTTGAACAGAAAGTCTGTGAATAACTTTCAACAAATGTATTGTCTTGTTTTACTGTGAAAACTTTGGTGTGAATTGGGGATCTACTTTCGCATTTTTATCATTCTCATCTCGTGGATACAAGCTGCTGTGGTGACGCAAATCTTTTTGCGATCAATGTTTATTAATAAATGAATTTAAATATATATATTAAAGTGTAGGGTGTATAACAAATGTCACCAGAATGATTCATTTAATTCAATTTATTTGCAATGGATTTCCTAATACAATGCACCTAACATCATCATGCTGCTGGTACTGTTGCTAGTTTCTTAATGGCTCTGGCTGATTGGATATAAGTTCTGATTGGCTATTAGAAACCTGACTTCTGATTGGTCGATACATTTATGAACTTTTTTCTCTTTAGTAGTGCCAAAATATTATTTCAGGCTTTGAGTTTGGTTTTAGTTTTGTTGTTGAGAAAGTCAGCTTTCGATTTTTCATTGAACCTAATGGATGAATGGGATTTCCTACTTGGCTGTCTTTTTCTAAAGTCCACGTTTTATAACGTTCCATGGAATGGCTTGGTAGCTATCTCTTTTCCTACACAGGGGACACTTTGCCCATTGAGAGACTGTGCTCTGTGCAGATTCTATGTTTTTCATTGGGAGCGTTAGTTCTCAGATGTGGCGGATTAAGCTATTCCGTTGGACTAGCGTAATGTCAGGGTGGGAGGTCGCCTTCTCAGTTTGCTGTGTAAATGAATGTGCCTGTGCCAATAGTATTTATTATTTATTTATTTATTTATATGCAAAACATTATATAAAGTTATGCAGTGAAAGAAACTGCATCGTTCAATACAAAACCAGGGCTTTGAGTGCTTTTGCACATCCTTGGGGAGAGAAATCAGGCTGTAATTCTTATTCTATATAGGTACACAATATGATTTTGTATGCGTGTATGCCAACTATGCCATTCATTGATGCAATGTTATTCCAGGTCTTCATGAGGAGATTGAGTAGTTCTGGGTTTTACTTATTGAAAAAATGTAGCATGCCATTGCAGTCACAGAGCAAAAGACAAGATCATCCCTGGTTAAAAGAAATACACCAAGTGGAACGGCACAAGCAAGGTCGCATCTAGTTGTAACATCACCACGCCCTCAAAGCCAGAGCAGAAGGGAGACATAAATCACACCGATACACTTTGATCTTATCAGGTCCAAGACAGCATCTGATAGGCACTCTGCTACCTGCATTTTGCCTTCCAACTTCTTTGAATTGAGTTGTTTTGTGAAGGAGCCTTGATGACAGTGTGACTATCGTACATTTCGTGCCCCGAATTATATCCCTGATGTTTTCACTCAACCTGGCCAGTCAGAGCCTCTTGTGCTTTGGGTCCTTTCAGAAACTCTTAAAGGGCACGGCTCAATAAAAACTCTGGTTGTAAAACTACATTCCCCATAACATCTCTGCAAGAACACTTATGTGTGTATGTGTATGTGTCTGCTCGGAGGAGAGAGAACTAGAGGGTATTCAACATAGACTTCAGAGATATGAGAGGATAAATGATAACAGGTTGTCACAGAGACAAAGAGCAAATTAGGCTGTGTTACAGATGAGGAGAAAGAAATTTGAGAAGCATAGCACAATAGACTAAATCAACGGCTTAGCTACCTGAGATGCATTTCCAGAGTCAGCGATAATCAAGCACATGTAAGAGATCATCAAATTTGCAAATGCCTGGCAGATACAAGGAGAAGTAGATGAGACGCTGGAGCATGGACACTGACAGGAGAAAACATAGCATGCTGATTTTACTTCCATCCTTTTTCTCCTTGTTGGCGCCCATGCCTCTGTGTAGGCTTAACTTGAAAAAGAGAAAAGAACATAAAAGTCTCTCCGTACTCCTTTAAACTTCTGTCCCTCAAGATGTGACTTAAATAGAGACACAAAAACTAGTAGTAGAGTAGCAGACATACCGCATCAACTTTGTCATGGGCCTACTGGCTGATGATTTTGATCTTGAAGAAGCATGTGCCACATTACCCTAAAAGGGGCCTCAGTGTGAACCTCAAGAGGAGATTGAAGAACAAAAAGAGAAGAAACAGAAGGCTGGCAAAGCTGGCAAGTTCCAGTGTTTAAAATGGTGGGGGCCACTAGCTTTGAGGTTTCAGATTGCAGCCAACTGAATTCCTCCCCTCACCCAACTCTTTCCCACCAGTACAATGGCCTGTGTTGGCCTGTATTGTGTACGTTTCCAGTAAAAACTTTTGAAATGATGATGCATGATGAGGGTCTCTGATAGATTTATGAATTGCATTTGGTTTTTTAGTCTCTAAAGGTCCTTGGACATTGAACACGATTGTTGCGATTTTTTTGAAAATCTTTTTGTTTGCGAAAAAGGGACTTTAATTTTAATTTCACCGCGGTCGATTACTTACAGGTTTTACAGTTGAAAAAAATCACACTTGGTATCTTTGCCCTAGTCACCATGGACACTGTACATGTTAGGGTGACAATTGTATATATAATGCCACGTGTGTGTGAAGATGAGTGGAGCTCCTTGCCAGCAGTTGATTTTTAAGATAACTAAAGTAACGAAAACACAATGATTCTTATTTTTATGGGATTATACACTAATAAGGTCATTCTATTGTATTACCTCCACTGCTTTGAGGAATGAACTAGACTTGTTTTAAGGAAGGACAAACTATCTGCTCTACTTTAACCACACCTTGAACACCCTTTTTTGGCTTTGACTGAACTGAATCTGCACACACATGATTCTGCATTCAGGTCTACTATTATTTGTAACCCTAGACCTAGTCCTTTTTTTAAAGTCCTTTCAAAGGGGTTCACAGGCCGAGATTTGACCCCCTATCCTTTAGACATCAAAGAAAGAACTCCCGAAACCCAGTAGGGAAAATAAAGAAACCTTGAGACGGATCACATTGGAGCGATCCCGCCTTCCAGGAATGAGGTGATGTGCACTAGACTTCATTTACCTAGTAGCCTTGTTGGTTGTCATGCTCATAGGTGTACTTAAGGTAGAAGTAATCGTTTTTCTACCGGCTTAACATTTATGTATAATACAGATCCATTTTGCCGCTGCCAAAAAGGCTATAAAACAAATATTAAATAATATAAAGTTACTTATAATAAGGAGGTTTATTGGTAAATGTTAGCCATGGTTTAGACAGGAGAATACTTGAAGAACAGGTCCATATTAGACATAAGAATCTGGGGGGTGGATTGGTGAGCTGGAAGGATTTATGGGAAAGATGAAACATCTAAAAGTGCATGTAAATGTCATTTTCTCCCAGTTTGTGAATTTGTTTTTTTGGATGGTCCGCCATCCGCCAGGATCCAACCAAGTCAGTATTCAAAAGTTCTTGTATAAGCCATAGACCAGCCATATTTACTTCATCAAATATAGATGGATGAATTTTTGCAAACTCAAGGATTGAGTGACAAGGATTATTAAAACTATATATATATATATATATATATATATATATATATATATCTTGGACTAAACACAACAGGGTGGTGTGAAGCGGCAAGAGGGCTCTGTTCTCCGAGCCAAGAGTCCCAGATGACGTGTTTTAGGGGTTGACCACGGCTCAACTATTGTTAATTTCCTCCGTTGCTCAAGTCCTCCTGAGGAACAGGAGCGGCGGGGCCCTATGAGCGAGAGTTCCCTTGTCCTCCTGCACATCCATTACCCGTCTGACATACGAGTTCACCAGGCAGATTGATGGGCTGAGCAGAAAGAGTTCTGGGGAGAACTCAGGCCACAGCAGGCAGGAAGACACATTGAGGAACCGATGGACTGTAAATGGACCAAACATGAATATATGAATAAATACATTAGTATTCATTCATCCTTTTTAAATATCAATATTTAAAACGTGCATAGATGTACACTTGAATTGTCTCCTGCAGCCATTTCTACATTGTTTATTGAGTGTGATTCATCATATGTAACAGGCTTACTTTGAGCATTACAAAGCTAATGCAGTCAGGGATCAGCTGTAGACAGATATGCAAACACAAACAGCCCTCAATTACTTCAGGGGGATTGCCCTTGTTGGAATGGTGTCAGACACACAAACAGCCAAACAAATCACTCCTGTCATATATATTTTTATATAGTTATATAATACAATAAATAGTTCCCTTGTACTTGTCTCTGACTTAGAGGTGAGCTGCACAAGTGAACAATCATTTTCTTGTTCAAGGTATGTTTTTTAGATTAACAACAGTCAGGAATAAATTCAATGAAGCCTAATTTATTAATTTCACAGCTTTGAAGGACTGTCCTCCCACATAAAACTGTCAAAACATTTTATTTTATTTGCTAAAAATAAAATAAAACCTAAAATGGTAAGATGGAGGTAGTTCGATGAAAGCCTCTTTACGGCTCACCTTCCATCCAATGGAAAGGTTCCATGGTCACTAAGCTTGAATGTATGCTGTCAATCAGAGATCATATGCAAGGGTTTTACTGAGGCCTTTGTATGTGAAGTAGGCTCATTCAATAATTTGGATCATATTTGAGAAAGGCTCCCTAAGGTCTGCGTATTCCGCCATCTTTCTCAGTCCGTAATGAGTGTTCAGGTCACCTATGAGCACCGCTCCATCATAACCTGTTACATTACTAGACCTGACCGTCTTTATCCATGCTACACCCGAAGGAGACGCAGGTGAGCCGTCAGTCTTTTCAACCCAAGTAAAGCAATGTCACTCAAGCCCCTACACACAATAGGATTGTCCAATTAATTAAAATATAAGAATATGACCTAGGAGTCCTACTGCCTTCTCATTGACCTCTAGTGTAATTACATTTAGTTGGCAATATATCAAACAAAGTATCAACAAAGTTAAGTATAATATTTTTTTCAGAAGAAACACACTTTGTCAATTATAGTGTGAAAGATAGTTTTAATAACACTGGCATTACATATCTGGTTAATGGACTTTAAATGTAGCCGGGGAACCAGACAAATCTACCAGCTCATGTGTTATTTGCTCTGCTATATCTGTCTTACCCTTATCCCATTCAGACAGATTCCAGCAGACCCCGCCCGGGTCGGCCTATCATAACGGATTATCTAATATGGGGTGGGATTGCTATGATGACAGTGCAGAGCCATATGGGAGAGCCATTGAGGCATTTTCATAATCAACCAAGATGGCTGCCACAGATGTGTCACATGTTGTGTTGCTCTGATTGGTTGTAGGTCTTTCAAATTGCTTCCAGAGGTATTTGGGTCCACGCCCTTTCATACATCTCCTTGGAAATCGAAAATATACTGTTTACGTTAAATTATGAAAATCCTAGTTGCATCCGTATGTAAAACTCGTTAATGTGCAATTTTGCTTGCACCCAAGCTGATGTATTATAATTCATATAATTCACAATATCTTTTTTTGAACAAAAAATACCTTCTTTTTTTTTCAAAGAACACTCCATCCGTATTATATCTTAAAAAGTTTGGTTGGCTTTAATTTCTCCCTGGCACAAGGAAAATGTGCATGCTAAATATTAAATTATTTGAATACAGGGATAAGCACAGGGAAAGTCATGTCTCATTTCTTTGGATAATTAGTTATCAAGTAATTAATTTAAAAACACATCAAGATTTATTTTTTCATTCCGGGTGACTGTAATTAAGTATTATACACCCATTGGCTCGAATTGTTTTCCATTTTCTTCAGCAGAATAAATTTGTACAGGCTTGAAAGTACTTCAAAAAAACGTTTAGTAGTCGGTGTTTGCCATATTCAAGAATTGAAAGACAAATTAACTGATGTAATAGATTGCAGTGCAGGGTATCGAGTAGTCTGAAGCCATTGAAATGACACAAAGCAATAGCATGACAAAGCTGCGCATTTCAAAGGAGCAGGCTAGCGGTAAAGCGGGCTTTCTGCACCAACAGAACCGTATATCATCATCTAAGTGGATCCGTGTGTAGGCAGAAGGAAGGGAAAATGAATCAAACACTGAGAGGCTAATAAAACAAGAGTATGACAGTTGCCCCGGGTCAGACAGCTGTTAAAACAGTCGTGGTGATCATAACAGGATGTGGAGGCTTACCATATTGCCCACATTAGAACACCATGTTGTTTCTGACTTGCATTGGTCACACATTTTAATTAATGATAGTGTTATTCTGTGCAAATCATTCATAATGACCAGTGGGATTCCTTCATTATGACCAGATACAAACACCCACATGTGCACACGCAGGCAGGCAGACACACGCGCGCACGGACGCACGCACGCACGCACGCATGCAGCACCAACACACAGAACACACACCCTCATACACACACAAAGAGACACATACTCATACTATCAGCGTTCCTTATTATTTTGGGCAGTTTATTTAATGAGAGGGAATTTGGAACAAATTTTACCATGTCCATTACACTGCTACTGCTGAAGAGATTATGTTTACTTGCCAATTGGCTTGCCAGCCACCTGTTTATATTTGTGTTTGTACGCAAGCTGCATGAGAGGACGTTTGTAAACCAAGTAAATGTGTTCTTTCTGTGTTGAAACAAAAACATAATGGTTTGCAAGAGACGGGATTAATTTTATAATGAGTCACCAAAATATAATTTAAGTGTTCTTGAACTACCTGTTTCAGCACAAATTTTAAAACTATGAGATTAAAAGAAACACGTTTTGGTCAAAGAGTTCTAGGAAGAGCGCTCCACACATCCTCACACAGCTCACCGCCGCCGGCGCGTGGAGCAGCGTAACGTTCGGATACCGGTTGGTTGCCAGAGACTGGCAAAACATTGACTTGACAAATTGTTTCTCTAAATTACTGTCTTTTTTTGATTATATATTATTAACAACACATTGTTTCAGAAGTGTTCAAATGAATCAAATCAAATCATTCTTAGCAATGGTTTGCTCACTTCTACAATATCTGTTTACTTAGCTTCAAGCCTGACCAGAAGTTTAAAAAGTTAGTCACAGAAGAGATATGCAGAGCTTTTAATATCTCAATATTGTTTAAAAAGCAGCGCACTACCAATTCTAAACGTGAGAGGCTGTAAGAACAATATCAGTGGATATCATAATTGGCCTTGTAACATTTGAATGAACAAATTTTAAGCGCTTCATTCATTTTCTTTGGAAAAATGATGAAATTGTATTTAATAGTTTTAGGAGGGGTATATTATTCTAGCATACCAACTCATTCTTTTTCATAATTCTCTCTTCTTAGGAACAGCGAGACGCTTTCTTTCAGTTTCGCTCTCCATTTATTTGACTTCTTTGTCTTGTGATCTTGCCTCCCTTCATCTATGCATGTTCCACCGCCTTCCTCCACCTGCTTTGTGTTCTGCTCCATTTCCGACCGGCGGCCGGAACATGAAGAAGACTCAAGAAGACGGCGTTTCAAACATCACAGAAGCACCTTTCTGCAAGAAGTGGGAAATACCCGGGGGGTAGAGAGGAATATAAATCATGTGGTGGAAATACCTAGTCACTGCTACGGTTTCTTCCGGCGTGGTCACTTGTCTGGAGGCGTTCTGCACACGTGACACTTCTTCTGCCACTGACGGTTCCAGGTCAGCTCGCGAGGAGAGTAGCGAGAGTAGTGCTTATGTCGGCAGCTCCGGCCTTCGTGGCATCCGTTCCTGCTTCCATGGAGCACTAGGAGCCCGGATCTCGAATTGGCAATCTTGTTTGTCCACTTAATCCCTGAAGATTGGCGTCACTGACATGTTTGTTTTTATGTCTACCTGCTGGAGTGTGGCTCAGACCATCTCAGGGACGTTCCTGCTACAATGCAGAAAATGTACGAAGATGATGTAAAACAGCATTTTTTCTCCTATAGGCAAATTAATTTTCTGTGCTTTTCGGGTACAGCACTCAAATGTAACCTCACACAAGATGAATCGATTGACCCTGAATTGCGACAAATCTATTGAAATTACAAATAGCTTTTTGTGTGATGCTTAATGCTTTTTTTTCTGTGTTGTTTGGGCCCTCTGGCAAAGTTTATACCAGTAACAGTTGTTCTTTTGTTTGCTGTGGCATGCATTTCACAATACATCCTGTTATCTGCCATATCGATTGGGCTATCCCATGGGCCTTTGCGCTGACAGCCACTCTGGGGAAGCTCACCTGGCCTAACGGGAGGACCAGGAAGGACTGTCCTGCCACGATAGCTCCACAGTGACAGCCTGCAGCCGGCCAATAACAGGTCACCACTGCAGTGTGCAGACAAGGGGTTATTGGAGGCGAAATTCAAAGTGCCCTTGTCAGTGGATTTCATCAATATCTCTCAGACAGAGACACAAGTGGTTTCCCTTTGGGAGTGGACCAGGAACCCGCCCCCCGCCCCCCCCCCCCCCCCCACACACACTGAACTTTATAAATAGACACAAAAAACTATGACTTTGTCGTTTAAGGCGCGGTCATGGAAGACAGCAGTGTACAGAGAAATAAAGTGGGGTGTGAAAAATGGAGGTTTAAAAGCGAAAGGAATGTTTTTGGTTTCCCATGTGGACAGTGTGGCTGGTTCACAATCAAATCTTAGTTTCCTAAGATTTGCCCTAAGATTTAGGGCATGTTATGTCCTGGCAACTTTTTATAGATGGGATTTCATTAGCGGAGAGGACTGTTACAGAAAGAGCTGATCTGGTGTGTGCCTCTGCGCACACACGTTCACCAGATAAACAATCGTCCCCAGATTTAGCAAAACAAGCACTATGCTAATTGAATGCCATGAATTGTTCCAAGTAGTCTCTGTGCGTCTGACACCAGTATTTTATGAAAGAAACTCCAAGGTTGGATAGATGCCACTTCACCCGGTACTGCCCTTTTATTCAGGTTTTGTGGTTTATTTAACAACATATGCTTACTTTTATGTTAAATGTAGCGGAGCCTAACACTTGCTCCCCAGTATGTGTGTTTGTGTGTGTGTGTGTGTGTGTGTGTGTGTGTGTGTTTGTGTGTGTGTGTGTGTGTGAATGTGTGTTTCAGACAGACTGCAACATCTAAACCATCTAACCCTACCAAGATTGTATATGTCTGGCATATTTATTTATGTATTTACTCCAATTGAGACACGTTTACTTAACTTTTAGGACTTATAATGATTTCTTATGATCATTGAGGCAGTGTGTCTGGGCTGACTCTCTAAAACTAGACCTTATTCTTCCGCCATGTGCCTCTAAAGCCGTGTGGCCGCTCCCTGGTGATTAAACATTAAAGCCTGTTCTGTTCCACAGCCTTTAGTCGGGCACTGAAGGGCAACAACGCTGGAGACGAGGCCAGCGGCGGAGCACCAAGCAGACGTCTAGGCATCTGGGGGGCGTGAACCGAGCAAATGAGGCCCTGCAAAGACATGCCTCCTAAACCCCTACCAGAGAGGGGAGGAAGGAGGCTCTCACCCCAGAATGCCTCTAAAAATAGTTTATTTATTGTCTGTTGGCTCTGCCTATGGTTCCTCTCTCTGTAAACTTGGTTGATCCGTGGCGAATGGAGAAGGGGATTCGAGAGGTCTCTGCAGCAGGGGGGATCATTCCTTAAAGGACACATATTATGGTGTTTTCCCAACAAGTAAACATAGTATATGAGTTCCAGAAAACATGTTGTTGAAGCTGTTTGCTGGAAATAGCTTTTAGGAAAGAAAATCTTGCCTACCGCTTTTCCCCTCTGTTTCAGTCCCTTCAGGGTGGCTGGTTCTGGTTTCTGTAGCTTTAATGCAAATGAACTGCTGCCCATTTACCAATGAGCTGTCAGACTGAACCACAGCATGGAGGAGAAGGGATTGTTGCCGTTTGCGGACTCCTGGAGAATCTATATCTATATAATATAATAATATTATATAATATATAGGTATTTATATAATATGCGTGCCTTGTGCGCCTTGGATGATATTATGAATAATAAAGACTGAGTCTGACGTCTCTGGTACTTCCACAACAAGTGAAGACTTGTTGTGGGGGTTATCTCGTCCATGGTTGAGAAGAATAGGGGGAAAGGAACTTTGGCTCTGACTCTCTGAAGTCCATATTGAACCGCGACATCGAGAAGAAAGGGATTGTACTCCGGGAACTGAGCTGCGGACTGCCGCCGAGCTCCCCGCGCTGGAGCTGCCAGACTACCGCCGAAGT
This sequence comes from Pollachius pollachius, assembly GCF_949987615.1. Classification (NCBI taxonomy): domain Eukaryota; kingdom Metazoa; phylum Chordata; class Actinopteri; order Gadiformes; family Gadidae; genus Pollachius; species Pollachius pollachius. The sequence continues at coordinate 21,598,465 of NC_136936.1, forward strand.
TTCGGTGGCAATTCAGCTCTCAGAGTACACCCTCCAGAGCTGCCGAGCCGCAGTCTGGCGTGGGGAGCTCGGCGGCAGTCTGGCAGCTCAGCCCCGGGAATACCATCCCTTTCTCCTCCATTCTCTCCTCCTCCGGACTGCCGCCGAAGCTATGGCGGGGGGCAGCTCGGAGCTGCTCGTCCGTTGGTCCAAAAAATCTTAGCTATGCTCTGATTGGAGGGGGGTGGGGAAGTGGGAGGTAATATTCAAATGTGCCCCTACGTAGGATTAGCCTGGCTCCGCCGCTTAAGTACTTCCGCTCAATTTTCATTTCCCTTCAGTACTACGTCTGGGTCTGTGGTATATTCTTTGGTTTTCTCCGTCCAAATTTTCTGCGTCCAATCAGCAAACAGAGGGAGTGGCTGAGAACAATGACGTTAAAGTCAGCTCTCGTTGACGGGACATCTTCACGCACAGTGTTTGGTTTGTTTACAGCCTGCGCGCAACGTAATTCCCGGCCAAACGTTAGCGATTGGTTATGGCAGATCCAGAGTGGCACTGGGCCGATCCAATAGTTTTAAACTTCAACAGACACCAGCCTTCAAGTGAGTTAACGTTTGTTAATTGAGTGGGTCCAGAAACTTTGTGCAAATGAAATGAAGTAGGAGAGTCTGGTAGGACCAGGCTAACGTAGGGGGGGCGCCGAAACTGACTCGCTCGTTTGGTGACTGTATGCGTGTGGGAGCACCAGAGACTCAAAACAACACCCCAAATCCCCACCCCATAAATAGAGGATATACAGGAGATGCTTCTTTTCAGTTGTTTGCATTAAGGTCCTACGCAATGACTGATGTAGTATTTGGACTTGACCCAGTTGAAAGATGAGCTACGCTATCAATTTGTAGATTATAATAATATGCTATTCTGGACGATTCAGGATAGTTGTAAAAGTTGTAAAAAAAAAAAAATTCTAAAAATACAGGTTACAATTTACTAGCGATGGTGATGTCTGGTTGAGAATAGAATATAAAATATATTTGAATCAATTATTAATAAAAGACCAATCAGGAGGGTAAATCTTGTCCTCAGTGGTCTAACTAGTAATCTTAAAAAAAATTAAGCAAAGCAATACTTTTCTTTTCTTTCTTTGCTATAATATCTTACTACTATAATAGCAGGCCTGTCGCACCAGTTACTCAAGTTGGGCATGTGGCAATCAGCCTGCAGCTCACACACACACACGCACGCGCACGTCAAGACAAAGGCAGCGACATATACACGGAAGCGCACACACACGGAAGCGCACAAACACACATGCACGTGCACACACCGCACGTCAAGACAAAGGCAGCGACACACTCGCCGAGGTAAGACGTTATGTTTTTAAACATAACGGCTCCGCCATCGACACACGCGCAGGTTAGAACACACACACACGCGCATGCACCGCAGCGACACTCCCCCTTAAACATAACGGCTCTGCCATCGACACACGCGCAGGTTAGAACACACACACACGCGCACACACCGCAGCGCCACTCGCACAGGTAAGACGTTTTTTTTTTATAAACACAACGGCTCTGCCATCGACACACGCGCAGGTAAGTGTCTATTTAAATGAAATTACTCTTTCAAATTCAGGTACTGATGCGAGGTATCCGCATCCTCCGTCTGTGGGGAGCTTGAGCCTTCAGTCTCCAACGCAGCTCAGTCTAATGACCTAGAGAGAGAAAGCGTCATGCATCCGGCAATTGTCTTCTGGCAGAAGTGGGCTCTGCATACCCTTCAACCACTCACCCATCAGTGCTGTCCTCTTCCCCCTCTCAGTGGTTCACTTGTTCCATCGCTTTTTTGGTTCTCTGCAGGGAAATCATTATATTACCTGCCAGCCTCGTGAGATAGGAGGTCACGGGGTCCAATAATACAGTAATTAGCCCAATAAGTGGCTAATTAGAGGGGCTGGGAAATAGAGTGGAGATCCACTCTGTCTGCAGGCACTAGTTTCTGCCCACCAGAAAAGCCTGAGGAAGAAAATTGTATTAAATGTGTTAAATGGATGTTAGTTGCCTGTAAACAATTGCATTATCTTTGAGCTGTTATTCAGAGATGTAATTGGGATGGTTTTGACGGGGCTGGGGAAACTTTACAGCAAAACTATACTACGCTTCTCTATGCGTATTATTGCAGTGAACAAAAACAGCTTTGTATCTACTACCTGTCACTCTTTGCAAAATAACTTGGATCTTTAGGAATACGAGCAGAAAGAACTGCTATATGTTTGACTTTATAGGTATATGTCATTCACAGTCTAGTGGGACAGATGTGTTATGCAGAGATTAAAATAGGTACCTTGTCAAAAGGAAGGAAGTGTCGAGGCCGGTCGCTAATTGAGGCTGAGGGATCCCAGTTTAAAAGGCAGACTAACAGCTGTAGTTACAAATCTATTCAGGGTTATCCTCGATTTTTGAAGGACCTTAACCATGGACCCGAGGGTGGGGTCTCTAACGGATAGGTCAAGGGATAGGAGAGAAAACACATTATGTACTCTTCTTAATCAAATGTGCTTTCCACTTGCAGGTGTGTCCAGCTTTTAGGTAGTTTCCCATTGATTGAAACACTGCATGCTGTCACCCTCTCCAGCTTAGATAAGTGTCTAATGATGCTGTTAACCATGGCCAACCAGCACCATGAGGCTAAAGGTTAGCGCTAACTCAAGGAGGCAGGTGTAGAGCGCATCTCATTGAAGGAGGAATTAGACTAATTACAGTTTTCACCGGCCATTGACACGTACATGATGCCATGTTGTACACGTACAGTTAACACACAAGCACATACCCCAAGTTCTAATCAGTTATTTTATTATATTTAATGACTAATATAGCTTTTTAATAGAATAATTAATAAAACATTGAAAAGTAAAAATAATTTTCTGATCTAGACAAGTCTTCCTTATTATTGTATGAGGCACCTGCACTCCTACCACAATAACAATTTGAATTAAATTACAATAAGGGCATTTAGCAGACACTTTTATCCAAAGCTACTTACATCGGTTAATACACACATTGACACACCGACGGCAGAGTCAACCATGCAAGGCGACAACCAGCTCGTCAGGAGCAGTTAGGGTTAAGTGTCTTAATCAGGGACACATCAACACTCAGCTAGGAGGAGCTGGGGATCGAACTAGCAACTTTCGATTACAAGACAACTGCTCTACCTCCTGAGCTAAGCCGACCCCTTGAATTCAACAAATCAAACTTAAATCTTAATGGCACTATCAATTCACCATGACTAATGGCATCTGGTTGAGAGACCTCCATACTATGGTGGTACTTCTGTTGAATCCCAATACTGTGTAACCCCCCCGCCAAGTAGCCCATCCGGTAGTACCTCTCCCCTCTGGCTGTCATTTCCTAGCCTCCCCTGCACCGACAGGTCCATCCCTCTCTGTGATGTTACTGGAGGAGTGCTCAGCCTTTGTATTCAGAGCCCTGGACCACACTGGGGGTGGAGATGTCAGCGCAGGGCACACACTGACACAACGCGTGTGCGTGTATGGAAGATCTAGATAGATTGCCGTTCAGACAGCAAAGGTGTGCCACACGATCTGAGCCAATCCATGGTGCAGGAGTGTTCTAGGTCTTGGTGTTTTTCAGGCTTCTGATGCCATGCCCTCGGTGTCCTTCTATCCAAAGGAGCATGTCCTCTTTATCACGCGGCACATGTCGCCGGGAAGATACATTTATACACAATTAGAGTGGAAAATGCTTTTTCTGCTGATGCAGCAAAAATGTCATCTCCAGGAACAGCAATGTCAGATGATTTTGTTTTAAATATTTATTCTGGGCGGCATAACAAGAGCGTCCTAGCTGCTAATCTCTCCCTCACTAACCCATTATGCTGAACAAATAAGTATGTGGATAAATATTCATGCCAATGCACACACCCACCAAACACCGAAACATTAACGCACGCTCGCATTCACAACAATAGATACGGCACAATGCAATCAGTTAAGCCAGTGATCCCAAGTGTGTTCCAGTCTGACTGCACTTTTAGTTCTGAGGCTGGGATGCTGTCTCTTCTCTATGCCTACAGAATATCTGAGGAGGCTCAGCCTCACTGGCTGTGTGCTCCTCAGTGTTTTCCAAGCACTCACACAATTGTTGTGTGTGTTAGTTTTTGGTTGTGCTGTTGTAGTGCATGCACTTTCTGCTCAAAGAAAGCCATTTTTAAAGTGTGTCTCCATTAATGTCACCAAGCAAAAAAGGGTCCCTGTTAGCCTATAGGTTGTTTTTACTCACAGTAGCTTCTTTTGTCTTGCTTGGTTTTGATGTTGATTCTACCGAAGTGTTTTGAAGAGCCAGGAAAAGGAAAGGCCTGACGCCCTTTTGTTTTTCGCTGGTGGATTTAACTGCTGTTGTTTGATGTGTCCGGTTGGTCTCAGCCTGATTTGTTCTCACGATCACATTTATGTTTTCCATTTATGAGAAACTCTTGCATCGGATAAACTTCTTTGTGCTTCCATTTCTCTTGGGAATTCAGAAAGCTTCAAAGTTAGCATATAGGGTGCTATTTATTAAATATATGAAGCAATGTGGAGAACTTTTTATTAAAACCTTTTCCCCATTAACAAAAAAAATAAAGGCTGATATTCTCTCTTCCCTCTCCTCCCTTTGAATTCACTGAATTGATTGATGTTGCTCATGAATACAATTATCCATGATCTGCTTTTGCTAGGCATAATACATTACTCTAGCTTCACAATGTAAGCGTTGAGAATGATAAATCAGTTTATATTTATTTAAGTTATATCTAATAAACGCATCCATTCTTATTATTCATCTCTGATCATTGGTACTGGAGCCTATTGCAGTTGGAAAGGAACAGCAACTATGGAGTGCCAGTGTGCTGAATGGTAGACTAACTCAACATTTGCACCAAAGGGCAGCTCAGCCAATCTCACTTCACTTTGTATTGTGAAGTGAGAGTTAACCAGAGTAGGAGGAGGAAAACCCTCGGGTTACCAGAATAGCATATCATTCCATGCAGAAAGAATCCTGGACAGGTTCCTGAGCAGAATCAAAGAGAGTTCAGTTTATTACAACTGAACCCTTCAAGGCAAACACCCATTTTCACATGCTCAGAAACCTTCCCTCTTACCTTTTATGTTACACTAGTTTGCTTGCTTATTGGTGGCACACACAACACATAGGGATTTGATTTCTGCCAGGTAAACCCTCAAGTGACTATCCAGCCACTAAGATATCATTCCCACTCTGGTCAGTCCTGCTCAGAGTGTCATATAGTTATAGTGTCACGCTCTGGATGAGGCATCCACCGAATTGATTTGTGTTGCTCCTACGGTGGAAAGTAAGTGTGTTGTTATTTCTTCCAATTTCAGGGATTGGAGTTGTTTAAGAGAGGTAAATCATGTTTAAACAGTTTAAACTACAATGACTGAAACCGTGTCACGAAAAACCTTGATTGACTGACACATTACACATTTTAATCCTGGAGATTTGCAGAGGATTTGAGCATGAAGCTCTCATTCACGGAGGGGCCTCAAATCGGTCCCAGTAAAGATTATGGCAGACAGTGTCGACCGACACCCACTTTAATAGGTTTCTGACCAAAAAGTTTGAACATAAGATTACTGCAAATGCATATCCTCAGATGGCTTTAAAAGTTGTCCAAATTTTCAGTATTAAAGTCATTCCGCAGATATCACTCGTATTAATAAGCAGAGCGTAACTTGGACAGGGGCATATTAATTAGAATATTTATGCACCATCAGTAATTTCTCTGATACAAACTTTCTTCTCTAAATCTTTAAGTCTCTTGCTGCCGAAAACAGCTATAGTTAGATCAATGGCTGCACTATTTTTCCGTCAAACAGAACTCCCTGTGTGCCTTTTTCCGGAATTAAAATTGCCCATATTGATCAGTGCTCATATGTGTCTATTTACCCAACCACCTCATTAGTGGCGCCACTTTTAATTGGGCCTGGAAGCAAAAGCAGTGTCCAGGTCACCGCAGTGTTTGTTCTCTTGTCTCCCTGTGGGATCAGGGAGGCTTCTCTCCTCCTGGCCCCGTGATGAGAATCACAGCGGGTTAGTATGTTCTTCTACAACACTGTAAATTAGCCGGGCTGCAGCTAATTATCTTAAATGAAAAGGGAACACGTGTTGCCCTCCTCAGAACCCTTTTCTTAGTGTTATTAAACGCTGCTTTTGAGATGGTATTTATAGAGGCTGAAATAGAGCAGAGATCTGTGTTTTGTTCTTGTTCTTCCCTTTTTACCCCGAGGGGCTATGGTCCGAAGGAGCTTAAGACTAATCGGGGGAAATTACAAGGGACACAAACAGACCTGACACCATCAATAGTCAATAGAGCCGCTTCCCTTCAGTACAAGTCCCGTAAAAACACTTTCTTGGAACTATTTTTAACTCCACATCTAAATGTCATTGATCATCCTGCGCATACTGGGTAGGCGTGGGAAATGGAAGATGAAGGCTCTGTCAGACACACCTGACAAGCTGAAGTATTGGAGCAAGGTATTTTGAGCGATGGAACGGCTGTTCAAGTGAGTACCTGGGAAATGTCAAGGCGGTATCAGAGACCCTGGCAGAAGGGAAGATGAGCGCTGATGGTTGGGTAAAAGGGGAAAAAAAGAGAAAACTCATCTTGATGCAAGAGATCACAGCACTTGGCAGAGTATCTTTGTCAGTACTCATCAAAATAGAAACAGGGAGAATTGAGAGTCAACACGCTAAGCCAAAAAACACCTACAATATTTTCCCTCCTTTCATCTTAGTCTGCAATCCACTCAGTAGTAACAGCCTGTGGCTAGCATGAATGATGTTGCTCCTCCGCTTGCAACCCTGCTTTTTGTTGCTTAATTGGACTTCTCAGAATAAGCAGAGTTAATGGTTGGCCAGTTGGGGTTCCAGAGGAAGATTTTGCCCAAGGCCCCTTTACAGGGCGGTGGAGGCAGCAAACATGCTTTTGGAATTTATTAATTATAGTAACTTGTTTATCCTGTATGCTTTCAAGCCCCCAAATAACTTGCTGCTGTTTGTATGGAATAGTATATTCTGTGCAATATATGACTGTTATGATCCTCAACGGTTTATATAATCTACTGTATATTCATTCACTACATTATATATGTTGGTTAATTAATTCAACAATGTTGAAGAAGGTAATTGAGTTGAATAATTATAAAATTGTTTAAAGTTTATAATCATACAAATATAGACTACATCATTATGCCCCTGTATATTGTTATGTGTGCTACCAATGTAATAGGATAAACAATAGGAATATATGTGAATGCTCACAGTATTCTTGATCCTTACCGCTCTACAGTCAAAGGGAGCAAACAAAGGGGATGTTAAGTACCAGTTGTGTATTCCCTGTCTAACCCTAAACCTACTGCAGTGCCTTGGCTGGCCAATCACAAGAATGAAATTGATGCACTTGCTTTCGTCTTTTGTCTGCCCTTTGAGTCATAAGGCTTGCAGACGTTAATGAGTCAAGACATAAGTGGGCGGAAAGCGATCTCCGAGGGCCCACCCATCCACCCACCAACCAACCCAGCCCTCAACCCACCCACCTACCGCCTCCCTGAGGCAGGGAGCCATGGGCTAACCAATGCGCTCAGTTATTTAGACCACTGGCCCGTAAGTGAGACGCCGTGCCTGTGCTGCGCTGTGCTGCGCTGGGACACACAGTCAAACAGAGGACGAGTGACGCGCACACACCAGCGTGCGTTCTGCCCAGCCAATCAGCCAGTTAACGGGCCCGGCAGACCCGCCAAAAGGTTTAATTCACTCACGCAAAGGGCTCGCTTTCCAAGGAGTTATCAAAGCATAATAACATTAATCCCCCCTGGCCTATTGTCATCGCTTCCATGGCCGTGAGGACTTGACACGCTTGCATGTGTTGTTTGCTGCGGTTGAGCGTTTACTCCATTTGCGATTCCCTCGGTTTGAAAATGTCTGGTTTCTTGCCTAAAAGCACACTTGGCTTGTGCATAACACTGTGTTGCAGCGAGACGGGAGATTGATATAACCGCTTCTGATTACCCTTAAAGAGCACCTATTATGCTTTTTTGATTTTTATGACCTATAAACGTTGTTATAATGATTTATAGTCATGTTTAACCATACTAAAGTGTCAAATAATGACGTACATGCATTTAGACATATTCAATGCTGACCGTCTGGGGTTGCTGTGCAGAGCGCTAAACACTAGGGACGCCGGTCGCGATTCACTTGTTAAAATTTCTAGAAGGTCTAGAAGGTAACCAATCACAACGGAGTGGGGTTGCCAGGAGGGGGGCGAGGGGGCGGAGAAGGACAAAGCCGATTGTAGACAGAGAATGCTGAAAGCGCCCAGATCAGAGGAAGAGTTTCCCGGAAAACTGCATAGTTTTTTGTGCTGTGATTCGTGTCAGGTTGCTCTATAGGAGTCATTAATAAGAAATTAAGACCAGAAAAATTGTATAATAGGAGATCTTTAAGTGCTTCTGTTGTGATCCAGTAATCCAGACTTCGACGATGATGTAGCTCTCGCCGAGTTTAACAAGGATTAGTTATCACTTCGTTCAGACGTTCTCTTCCCCTACAGCGTGTCCTGAGGTGAGGTAGATGATGACTAACAGACTTCTGTGGCCTCTGTGTGCGCTGCTGACAGCCAATGTCATTGAGGGAGGACAGATCCTTAGGAGGAAGAGGCGGTAGGCATAGGCGCTCTTGGCATTCTTTGTTGTTGTGTACTGGAAACCTTATGTCAACCCTTCTAACCAGTCCACCTATGAACCCCTCCCGCTATGACCCCCTCCCACTTACATGCACACCCATGCAAACCGCTGTGAGCTTGGCTTCTGTGGCAGAGAAAAGCCATTAAGATGGAGGAGTGTCGTCGGACCAACTCCCCGGGGTCATGGTCTGTATTCATGAGGGGCTCCTTGTGGAAATTTTCATTTTCACGTCTCCCTGTTGGGAGATTAAGCGACCGCGGCCGACCCTGCTGTGCCATTATAAACCTCTGTGTGTCTCTCCTGTGAGTGGTAGATCCCATCTTATGTCATGCGACGTCAAGTGTTTTGGTTTATCACGGATTCCATCTGATGTGAAAAGTTAATATTTTGAAAAGCCATGGCCCACAAGCAAGAAGGTTGATTGATAACTAGATGAAAGTGAAAGGCAAAAATATTAAAATATAGTTTTGTATATATATAATAGACCTATATGTGTAACAGACAGAAAGACAGACAAAGTTGACTGAATTTTCAGGCATTGTTCATCGTTAAAATGTGTTTATACTGACAATGAAACACAATGTTTCCACTAACTAACTCCATAATGTTTAATTGGCATGGATCAAGGTTGGTTACCTTCCGGAAGAGCATGTTGCAGCATTACCATACATGGAAAATCCGGATAGTTCTACATAGATAAATCACGGAAATTTGAACAAGTGAATGGCGACCGCCGTCCCTAGTGTTTAGCGCTCTGCACAGCCACCCCAGACGGTCAGCAGGGAATACGTCTAAATGCCTGTACGTCATTATTTGACAATTTAATATGGTTGAACATGACTATATATCATAACCACGTTTATAGGTCATAAAAGTTGAAAAAGCATAATATGTGCTCTTTAAATAACGCAAATAACTCGTAACATACTAGCAGGTAGAAAACAGAAATAATATAAATATAAAATAGTAAAGTACCTGAAATCAGTTTTCCTCAAAAGCTTTTTTTCCTGTCTGCACTCCATATGAACCTCATTATCTCAGAAAATTATTCCAACGCAGGTTTATTATTTTTTTCCATACCAATCAAACAGGTCCCTGGGTGATTCAGTTTGGACCTAGGAAGACATCGGTTTTGTTTCGCCCCCCTTCTCTCCTTTTACTTTATTTTCCTATCATCTGTCTGGACTCGGGCCCTTTATGGATTTTCTTGCTAAGTACAAGGCGTGCTCAGTAGTAACGTTAGGCGGCAGAATGGATGTAAATCTCGGTCCTCACTTCCATTCATCTTCCTTTTGCGCCAAAGATTCTGTCCGGACACGCACAAGTAGATTTAATAAAATTTTAATACAAGAGTGTAGGAAAGTACATTAATATTCAGGTATGAGTGTGTATTGATTGGCCCAGCATTATCTGCAATATAGGTATTGCATCAAACGGCTCATGCTTTTTCTGCTGTATTCAGGTCTGTCCTGCAAAAGAAATGCTTAACCTCATCGTGACCTCCTGAGAGAATAAAATGAGTTAAATAAAAGAGCGATAAGGGCACCCTGTCCTCCACCCACTGCCCTTCCCTGAGCCCCATCTGGCAACTCTGTGTGTGTGTGTGTGTGTCTGTGTGACTGTGTGTCTGTGTGTGTGACTACCTGCCCATGTGCGCGTCTGTGTGTTTGTGTCTGTGTGTATATATGTGTGTTAGTGTGTGAAGGTGGACTTGGATGATGCAGTGTGCGTGATCCATATCAGTTTCTGCCCGCGAGAGACGGACATGAATGAGGTGTGTGAGACAGGACCTAGCCATACGGGTAAATGGAGTGGGTGTTGGCAGGCATTTTGCTCATGGTAATCCATTCAACTACACAAGTACCCTTTTCATTATCACTATAACCCCCTCTGTAGGGGCAATATGTTGGGTTGTGTAATACCCGGTTTTCTCTGTCTGGCGGTCATTACCATCTGATGGACGAGTCCGCGGCCCCTGTGGCCAGCTGCTGATCCCAATAGCTGTAAGTTCTTGTTATTGCTTGTTATCCCCCCACCTCCAAAACACACCCTTCCTCGGGTGTGCCTTGCGCTACCAGGCTGTCATTAATCTTTCCCTAACCGGCTACAGCTAAGAAGGAGCCCTGTCGAAATGCATGCACGGAAACTAATGCACCCCAGGTGGCTTCACTCATCGTCGCTGGCCTGTGTGTGTGCGTGTGGGTGTGCGTGTGGGTGGGTGGGGGTAGGTGGGTGTGTTGGGGTAAGTGTGACAAAGCTAAAACTCTAGCTGGAAGCTGAATTGGACATGGATCCTGATGCCGACGCAGCATCTCTTCTGTCCTGCAAGCAACACATTTTCTTTGTTTACACAGCCGGACGAAAGTGTACGGGCTTTTTTACATCCAAAGTTGTATTGCTGTCTACTTGTCCATGTTGGACCAATAATTTAACCAATAGTAAGATGTTGCCGACACCACTTAAAGTTGCAATACGTAAAATGTCAACTACCTCAAAGCTTAAAATCCCCTGACCGTATCTGCAGCCAATGCTAATCAATTAAAAAAAAAAAAAACCTTAAATCCCATCCTATAAACTGATATATTCTACTAAAAATCAAGTCAGGTCAGCCTGTTACTTACATATGTTTTTTGGCGTTTCAGTGAGGATTTCAGTATTGTCGCCTACAGCAGTAAGCAATGAGCAGGCTATTTGTGATGTGGGCCTGTGTCGTCGCCTGATTGTGATCACTCATGACCCCCCGAGCGGTACAACATGCCAAAAAGGCCCTTCTCTCTTCTTCTGCAAAATTGCTAGTTTTTCTGCAAACAGCCCGTTGGCAATTTGCAAATGTCCACACACAATTAGTTAAAAGGGCATTGACTTTCTAAATAAGAGAGAAGCACGTTACTTGTCTCTCCAGTGGCAGACGTTTAATCTCCTGGTAATCTAGTCCGCCCTTCTCCCCCCGTGGCGGTGCTCATCAAACACACAAGCGTGGGACTAACAGGAGCAAACTAACAGGCTGGTTATTAACAAGGGCTTACTGCGGCTCTTGGTGTGTGTGCAAGACTCCTAATAGCATAATTCAGCTTGTGATGGAATGCTAATTTGATGACACAATCGCACTGGGGGCACCAGAGGAATGGATTGGACTGGCTCAGAGCAAAGCCCAGGCAACAGTGACGTCTGGCTGGCCAAGGGCAACAGGGAAGGGGATTGGGAGCTTACACAAGCAGTTCATGTGAGAGACCATACAACTGCAGAACTGTGGAAGACTGGTTCAGTGGCATCTGAATGCCTTGTATGGGGAGCCCTTTACAAAACAAGCTGCTGTGAAGCAGGGCCCAGCCCGGACACCTGGATCCATCGCGCACCACCATCTGGACCTGCAGGGATGAGCCGCCTCCTAAAGGCTTCACCAAGCCAACAAGTCCATTTGGCTTTGTTAATTTCATGCTCAGTTCAACTCACTCTGTCTCTGTCTCCTTCTCGTTCTCTTTTTTTGTCTCTCGCTAGCTCTTTCTCTCTCTCGCTCTCTCTCGCGCTCTCCCTCTCTCGCTCTCCTTCCCTATCTCTCTCTCTCTCTCTCTCTCTCTCTCTCTCTCTCTCTCTCTCTCTCTCTCTCTCTCGCTCTCTCGCTCTCTCTACTTAAAAAGTACATTTAGTCAGTGAATGCCTTCAAAGAGCCCGTGCATTGGGTGTGTTGTTCAGGCTGATGTACATGGTGCTGTAATGGGCCTGACTCCAAAGCCACACGTGCAGAATGTTAACACGTTTCTCCCCCATGTGAGGCTCGGTTCACCTCGGAGGTGGCCAGTAGTCTAGCGACTCTTTCAGGGAGTTAGCCGACTGAGGTCTGATCTCTGCAGACAACCTAATAGCATTCCTTCTTTAACGGGAAACAAAGAGTAATTTGGGCTGACACACACTGAGCAACCAAGGTGATTCTGGGATTTACACAGCAGCTTCTTATCCTTATCCCGTCACTGACTCCAGCAGGCCCCTTTATCTACCATAGCGCCTCTTCGTGGTATTGTCTTCATTTCCAGATAACCATTCCATCTCTCTCTACCGCCCACCTCCACCTACCTCCCCGGCACACACTCTCACAGACGCCTCCACTTAAAAGTCCACATGCACACACAGCTGCCCACTCACAACACAAGCACACCCCGCAATGTCCCCGAGTTCCAGGGGTGTTGAAATGACGAGAGAAGGGGTGATGACTTTTGGAATTGGTGATAATGGGGTATTCGGATACACAGAGAAACGTTGTCTAGATCGTGTTGTGTTTTCCTTATGGGTCTGGCGGTGGCAGGTCTCATTATTTGTCGTTTTTAGAACGGTACCAAAGTCGTCGGAGTCTAATGGGGAATGAATTTTTATTTCGCCCAGCATTGAAATGTATCACTTCTTTCTCCTTTGTCCCCCATCCCGACCCAACCTCAAGGGCTGTCGGCAGGGCCCCCACGTTGTCTTGTCCTGTTATAGGACGGGCGGGGCTTTAAGTTAGCTGCACAGGGGTCACCGGGTCAACAACAGCAGGATTGTGTGGCGGTTGCCTCGCTGCACGACAGATTGCTTCTCCAACCCCGGGGGCCAGGGGCTTCAACCAAGCCAAATGTTTACCATTCTTTCCATGAGGGCCCCACCTCCCATCGCTCACCACCGCAGAGCCCGGACATGTCAGACATGTCCGGGCCGCGACCCCCTCTTATTTGAAATCCATCCCTTTCTTTCTTTTTCTTTTTCCACCAAGTGATGGAGGCGGACGTCAACAGATATTTCAATTTCCTAACCACATGAGATGTTGCGGCATTCCACAGAGAGCTGCCTTCAGCACGAACCCTGAACATGAGCTGGTGCGGTGTGATGATGTGGGGGCTGGGAGCGGGCTTCAGTGTTAGGGCCTTTAGACAGCACAGCCGCCGGAGCCATGATGAGCGGGGAATTTGATTGTCCCCGGGGCGTCTGGATGTTTGTGCCGGGTCTGGAGTGGACGCCCCCATGCTCACCCACTCCTCCTATAACATAACACTTGCTGCTCTCCCCGATCAGTGTTCGGCGCCGTTAGCACATAGTTTCCATACAAATGCTGGCTGGACAGGCTGAGTGTGAACTCAGACACCAGACCCTGTGTGGGAGTTCCTCCCAGCCGAAGATCCGTCTCCACGACAAAGTCGTTTTAGTACAAAGCTCAATCAACCGTTGTTGATCGTCTGAGGGTCTGGTTGAACTTTTTTTCTAAACTTTGGATGCAGCAAATTTTCAAATAATGTCTTAAAGTGATTAAGGTAACAGAATTCAAATATTTATTCCAAATAATGTTATTAAAGGGTATCAAGTTGTGCAATGAGCATTGAGAAAGTATGTTCCATTAAATCAATTCATTTAATAATTTCAGTATTTTGGTTTCCTTCTATTCCTTCAAGTTGTTTTAATCGGTACAGTCTATTTCCCCTTACTTGGAGAAACCAGACCAATGCAGATTTTTGAAGAAAGTCCCCAACAATAGTTGCATCACACTCTTCGATAAAGTGTTGTTTACTTATATTGTTACATCGTTTATCACATTTTTATTTCTTACCTAAGGAGAGGATTCTTTACTGTGACAAAGTAGAGGAATAACTTGACAATTACTTGGTGTACCTTTTTAAATTCTAATGTATTCTAATGATTACTCCATTACTTTGGGGCATAACACACACTTCAAAATCTGTATGTGACACATTTGTTAGTAGAGTGTTAAGCTAGGCTTAATTTGGACATCTATGTTTTCAACACTTTTGAGTGATGACTGTTTAAAGCTTTGAAGTGATTTCAGCGGTTGAGAGCTGAAAAGAGGTCTAAAGCGTTCTTAAGATGCAGGTGGAGAGGTTTCTTAAATGCAGGATAAACAAAATGGCTTTCAAACAACTCAGATAAAGCCCGGATGTGCTGGGAATTTAGATTCTGATTGACAGCATGCTAGGACTGTATTGGAAGAATACTGGGGGGCAAATCTGTCTCATCCCCAACTGACTAATTTCCATCGTTAAACCAAAAATGTGCTGAAATACATAATTTATATGCTACATATTCGATTGCTTCACCTAGCTTCAAAGCAGTGTGTTGTCAAAGTGTTTCCCACAATACAATAAACTGCAGCATTATGAATTTGACAGTTAAAGCTAGGGTAGGCCGTTTGTGTCATAAGTATATTTTTGTAATTTGTGTTGATATTCTCCACCTGTAATGAGACAGTCCAGCCATCCAAGCTGATGAGACCAGATGTTATTTTAAGATTTTATTTTTCATTCAGTTCTTTTTTTCACTGATCTTGGTTTCTGCCTCACCTTCTAGCTCCTCAGTGTGCATAGTAAAGTTCTCCTCTCTCTCTCCTTGTGTGTGTGTGTGTGTGCGTGCGTGTGCGTGCGTGCGTGCGTGCGTGCGTGCGTGCGTGCGTGTGTGTGCGTGCGTGTGTGTGTTTGTGCGTGTGTGTGTGCGTGTGTGTCTGTGTGTGTGTGCGCGCCCCCCCGCAGTGTCCTGGGCGGTGCTCATCCCTCGCCTGGACCTGGTCATCTCCCTGGTGGGCGCGGTGAGCAGCAGCGCCCTGGCCCTCATCTTCCCGCCGCTCATAGAGCTGGTCACCTACTCGGACCGCCGGCAGGTGTCCCGCCCCATGCTGGCCAAGAACCTGCTCATCGCCTCGGTGGGCTTCATTGGCTTCCTGACCGGCACCTACGTCACCGTGGCCGAGATCGTGTCCCCCAGCGGGGGCCCGGGGCTGGCCGGGGAGGAGCAGCAGGCCCTGGCCGCCCTGGCCGCCGTCACCCAGGCCTTCAACCTGACGGATGGCATCCGGTGACCGGGGGGAGCGGGGGATTGCTGCTCGCCGCTCTACCTCTGAGGGCCCCGGAGCGATGAGGTCCACGGGGGCGGTGAACCCTCGACCCAACCATTCCTTTTTTCACGCCCTTATCCTCACTTCAAACCGCCGGACTCCCCTCCACTCCGCCCGGCTTCTCTGTGGTGTCCTCCAGCCGCTGCAGCCCCATAGAGGCGAGTCATTCCCAAAGCCAGGTACCCCCCCCCTCGCCTCCCCCCCCCATTGACCCTTAGCCACACAGCAAGACTAAGGACAATCAGGCGTTCCCTCTGGGTCCTGGTTTGAGATTGACCGTGGGGCTTTGTTCGGGAAGCCCAGTCCCATGATTATTGCAGTAGGAGACTCTGGCATCGGGTTACACTGGGGACCAAGGATACCGCTGATGGGGAACAAGTCCTTCGGTTGGGACAAAGGGACCCGCGAAAATGACAACTATACACGTCAGTCTGCAATGGAGCAATGTGCAAAGAAAATGATGAAGAGATTATTTCTTATTAGAAGATGAAGAATGGTACATGTTAACGCAGAGTAATTAACACACGTTCACAACTAGACACCAACACAGAGGCAATACTAATAAAAAGTATTATGGAGCATAATAATGGTCAGCATTTGAATGCATTGCTTGTAGTAATCAGATTTGGGAGCATGTGTGACATTTCCAAAAGCCTTTTTTAAGCCAATCCAATATCCCACGTTTGATATGAAAAGGAGGCAAAATGTTCGCATACCAAGTCATTTGGTTACCATATGAAGGTTTGAATATACCTCAAAATCCCAAAGGGCGAACCGTTTTACAGCCCAAATTCAAGTGGAGATATTTAAATGCAATCTTCTCCCCATCAAAGCATTGTCAAGACCAATCTGTTGCATGTGGCACAAGGCACACTCAACAATATCTTCCCGTTTAGCTTTAATAAATGAAGGCGGTATATTTGGTTTGTGCAGGTGTATAATCTAGACTATTTTCTCACATCAACCTTTTTCCCCCTTGACAACCTACAGCCACCCTAGCTTGCTGCAAAAAAATGCAAAACAAAACATAGCAACAGTGTAATAGCTGCTCTCAGAAGGAAGAGGCACTTTTCTTCTTGGTTTGCACTGTTACAGATGCTCCTTTGTGTATGTGAGTTTGTTTCTTTCACACATAAAGTTTTTAATCAGAGAAACAGGTGCCGGAGCAGGTGCGCTGTGCAAGGGAGAACGGATGGAGAAAGGAGTCTGAAAGCATCCAATAACTGGTAAACCGATGATGCAAGTCCATAATGTCAGCCTTTTCCACGTTCTGCTGCGCAAATTCATTCCAATGACTCACTAGGTTAAGTGTACTGTAGGTTGAATAAATAAAATCTTCAAGGGCCACAAAAAGCGCTGGCTGCTGAGGAGATGTAGTGGAGCCATGTCTGGGGATATATATCGCTCTAGAGTCTAGAGGAAGTGCTTGAGAAAAGGCCGCTGAGCATTTGCTTTCTAAAATGAAACTTATTTATTTAACCTCACTCAAGTCCTCCACAAATCCGTGTTCATGAATTATGTTACGATCTTTCTTGCCATTCATTTCCCCGAGAAACATGCATGGAGATTTGTTGTCAGCCGACGATACGAGTGTTCAATGCCAGAGCTGTGAGAGATAGTGGCAACATTGATCGTGTTTGTGAAATAATAGTGACAGAGCGATAGCGTTTCCTCCTTCCATGCATCATGCTGCTGTTCACCAGGGTGCTCCATGTGATAGAGTTCTCCGCGCGATAGAGTTCTCCACGCCGCGGCCCTGAAGTGCAGTGTCCCAAAGGCTATTCATGGATAATACGGGACATGCATTAATTTCCTTCTAAGGTTCAATGTGGCCAATAAAAAACATACACACAGCGGTGAATTTATGATGCAATTTTCCGGTACCCTTCCAGCGACTAATCAAACTCCCGTCCCATAACCCTCATCAGTAGTTTCACCGACCTTTGTTTGAGACCCGCAATCAGACCCTCAAACTATAGATACCCAAAACGGTATCGTCATCATTTGTTTGCAGTGAATTCCTAACCTGATGCGTCCGTGTCATTTTGAGCCGTGGCTCGCTCCGCTGTGGGGAGCTGGGCACAGCGTCATGCATGCAAACGAGCTATGATGTTCATTTGAAGGTATTCCGAGAACCAGTGTTAATGACAGCCTTCTAATAGTTTTGACCTGTACTGATTTGTAATTTGCACATTGTGTTTTTTTCCCTTTGACACAATTGATTTCATATGTTTCACATATTTGATGTGTGTGTGTGTGTGTGTGTGTGTGTTGTGCCTTACTGTTTACACATGACTGAAGAGATTATAGGTAAAGTTAAGAATCAAATTCATGAATTGATATGTACAGCGCTGTACCACATGATAGTTCACTGCTTCACTGGTGCAAACTGAAGAAGTTTCTTACAGACGCAAGTTTGACAAACCGAGATTATTCCTTGGCTTTTGCAGAAGGAACGTTCATCTTCATGGCAGTAGTTGGGGAAACAACTCTATCTACCTGTATCATTCCCTGGCAAAGATGCCATGACAACTGTTATTTTCTCTGATTTGGGTTTTGTGAAATATTATTTATCCAAGCTATAACTCATTATGTTGTCATTAGGATTTAAGTAAATTAATTAAAAAATATATATATTACTGAAATACACTGTGAATTTTATTTCCGTGCATCTTTTTCTTCAAAAATAGGATGTCATTATTTTCTAAACATTAAAACTTGGATTGTGTATAGAGCCCAAGATCCGAATCGTCTTCATAAACTAGAATGATGTACTGTTACTGCTGTACTTCTAGTTTATGTAATGCACCATTACGGATTATTAATCCCTACGAACAGAGGTATTTAAATTGGCAAACAACAAAACCTACCTATCAACTGCAGGTAAATAAAGTTGTCCATGAGCCTAAACAAGCCACATCTTGTTTGCTTCACTAACATTTAGTATGAAAGGGTTGTGCCCTGGTAGAATCGGGCTGTACCTGTTCATGTTGACATATAGGACATGAAACCAATGGTCTAGCACACGATGACAGCAGCTTTCCCTTTACGTGTTTGTTACGTAATCCTCTATATTTGATTTTGTATTTAAGCATGTTCAAGATTTCAAGAGCAAAACATGAGAAAAACGTTCTACGTATTTTATATTTTACTATTTCCTCAACTCCTGGAGAAGTCTCTGAACCAATGGAAACCCACCGGGGGGCGCGCGGCGGAGGCGGAGGCCGTTTAAAGCTCCGTGTGAAAGCAGGCGTGTTAGGGAAATGTAACAGTGGGGGGGGAGGGGGTCGACATCTAATTCGTATAGACCCGGCAGCAGGGTTGCTCAGTTGTTCGGTATGCTGTGTAATATTATTCCACAGATTCATCTGCAGGAACGATTGGTCTCAGGTGCAGAAGTTCAAACGCCCCCGTGACCTCCCTGCAGAACCTTTTGACATGGTGACCGCTGGACACGACTTTGTACATCAACTGTTGTATCTGTCTCGCCATCTTGGTACATTTTCACCCAAGAATACATTTTTGAAACATTTTGGACGTGGCACATTGTCGAAACAGTCAGTGCGCCTCAATGAATATAATTGCTATCATGTCAGAATGGGTATGTTTAATTAATAGGCTGCTTGTTTCCACAAGAAACCATTGTGTGAAGAAACTATATTTTGGAATCTGAGCGATAAGGTCATCCTTTGTGTATTGCATTCATGTTTTATTAATCCTTTCAACCATGTGCTTCAGTTTTATAGGTCAGAGAGGTAAGACACGGTTGCTTTCTTTTAAAGTTAACTTTAAGGTCAACAAAATAAAAACATTTAATGGTATTTTTAATAAATAAATATATTTTGAAATAAAATAATACAAATTCTAAAAGAATTTGTATTTACATGATTTACCTGCAAGGATAGACTGAGTTGCAAAATCAGCACGGATCAGTATGGATTATTATAAAATTGGGAACAGAACATAATAAACTTCCTTAACAACATGAGGAAGAACTAAAGACAACATGTACCTCATTAATCTCAGATGGGAAGTGTATGTGTCACAGCAGTGTACAGGACAGTAATAGAACTAAAGGGATATGAAAAAATATATTTTTAAAATGAAGCCTGTCACTTGATGAAAACTGAATGAATAGCTGAATCCATCCATTACTGAGACGCTGTACCCCTATATGGCCACAGGGGGCAGGAACAGCACAGTCCCAGAGCAGAGACTTTGGCAAGCACACATTTTGATTAATGTTAATGTTATACTTCCAAACGTGTCATGAGAAGATACCAAGGGAAGATTAAAAAGACACTTCATCAGCATTTTCTGAAGATAGTTAAAAAACTTTGAGAGTCTATCTTTTAAGGTGACATTTATCTACTGCTTGCCTCCTCTGGAAATTAAAATCAAACTATTATAGTGATGTCCGTTGAATTCCCTATGCGGGAGGGCAGGAGGAACAATATCGGTTGCGATGCTGTTTGATCTTAGCCGCTGTCAATCAGACAAATACAAGCTACTCCCAGTAAAATAGACCTTTTTAACTAAAACAGACCGCTCATTTGTCTGATGCAAAAAAAGAGAACAAAAAAATGTAATCCAAGATTTTTTTCAGTCTCTGAATCTGCAAAGATTTTGTTACAACTCTCTGTGTAGGTTAAGGCTAACTTGCAGCTCTGTCCTGGGCCATGGAGCCTGCCAAACAGCTGGGGGGCATAAAACTGATCTGGCAACTCTTATTAAGTCCAAATCTGCATGTATCCTGCGTGGCTCCAACCAAAGCTTTGAGCGATTACCAAGGATTACTCAGTGGATATTTCCTCTCTAACCCTATTGGCAGCAGATATTATAGAACTGCTTATGACTCCTACAGGTGAGGGCAAAACAGTTCCACGCTGAAGACATGGAACGGATTAGTCAGGACTGTATCAGTCCAATCAATCCATTGTATATCTTTGAGGAATACTTTTGCACTGACCTTTTACTGTTAACAATTGTATAGAGCTATATAACTGTCTGAGAAAATGGTAGTGTTCCGTTTCTATGATGCGGAATGAATCAATAATGTGAGTAGCCGAGGGCTTTTAATCACAAATACTGCTGGCTGTTTTGTTTCACATGGAGCGGCACATGAACTCTCACTCACCCAGTTATAGCCAATAACATCTCAATTGCATAACGCCCCCCCCCCCCCCCCCCCCAAACACACACACACACACACACACACACACACCCCAATCACATGCATTAACACGTTCAAGGAGATCAGTGTGTGTTTCTCACTGTGCTGTCGTGGGCCATCTCCTGCAGACGTCAATCTACATGAGGGGCCGATGCGTGTTCTTTTTTCCATAATAAAGATGTATCATCTACCCCAGATGGTGTCCAGAGAGCGAGAGCCATGTGATTGTGAGTCTTCGACCTTGGGCTTTCACTCGCCGATCACACCATCGATCGTGGCTTTGGTGAATCGACTTTCATAATGGATCCGTCGATCACTAAATCCCTGTTCTCCCGAGAGCAGTCTCGTTTGCCAGACCCCCCTTTGACTGACATCATTGGAGCCAAGACTTCTCAAGGTGAATTTGAGTTGCATGCAGTTGCCTTGCTACTTATTGTATGATCAGCATTTTGCAAGTTGCTGTTGACTGCATGCTTTTAAAGGGAAGCGTGCTTGCCTTTTTCTTTCCCAGTTGGCATCGTTATGCCAGCTCATTCATATGGATGCTCATGCTCTGCCAGCAGAAAGGCCGCATCTCTGACCTCCCAAAATGGACCCCTGCTAGTGCGAGCAAGCGAGAGTCAGAGGATGGGTTGCGTGTGAGTTGGAGAAAGGGAACGTGGCATGAGTCAATTGCAGCAAATAAATAAATGAGATGCTTAAAACAGAGTTGTTGAGGGAATTACGCAAACCTAACCATTCAATTATTAACTTATTAAGCAAAATTTAGTTTTTGAAGTCATTGCTGAACACATCAAAACCTGCAAATAAATAAGAACCGTTATTAACAACTGACGATCAAATTAGAGCAGAGGTCGTATGACTGTTCCGCTGGGGCCCATTGCCCTCAGGGAGCAAGGTTCGACTCTGTCACCTCCACCCTGTCGGGATAATCTTACCTGATCTAGCCTTAGACTCATTCATACGTAGAGATGGTGCTCCGCCGGTGACATGAGCTGCTGCACACCACCGTAGAGAGGAACCACAACTCTACCTCCACATGCACACCCACGTGCCAAACTGATCCGTGAGTCAAAGTGAGGACCAGAAGTTAACAGGGGAGCATCTCCGGTGGAGGAGGATTGAGAATGTATAATACTGGTCTGTTGTCAGTTCCTTCATTCATAACATCATTACTTTCTCTCTCTGCCATATGTTGTAGAATGATTTGTAGACATTTTGATCCTCTTTAGTTCTCTTTGTGGCTGCCTTTTATTTTTATTTTGGCACTTTTTTATTCTGTCTCGTCAAAATAAAATCCTGTTTTCGAGAATGTTTTTTCACGTGTGGGCGTGTCTAAAAAACCTGACGCCTTTACGACCAATTCAATTATATTTGCAAAATATCTAACGCCAAGCACAAGCGAGCCAGAAAGTCAATTAGGCAGCTAGTCCTTCAACCCAATTGGATTGCTTACAATTTCTAGTTGATCTTTGGATGTTAGATCTGTGGACTGCAGTAATGTCGCAATGCACAACCCAGGTCATTTAGTAATGTTAAACACCAACAACTGTAAGTACAAGAAGCAATGGCATCAACTTCGAAAATTCACAACACAACAACTTGGTTTACAGCTCACAAATAGGGGACTTAATCAGGTTAGGAAGAAGTTATGCAGAAGACCAAGAGACTTGTTGGAAATAATGATGAAAATGTAATATTACACAAAGGGGAAATACATGTGATTTAATTAATTGCACATGGGTGTTAGACAATATGTAGTGTTTAGTCTGTGTTATTGCTTTAAGCTTAATTGTTAAACATTGGAGTCTACCTAAAGGGATTACAATATAATAGGATTGTTGTATTCAAAGTGAACAGCCCAGAGCTAAAAAAAACAAAACAATGGGGTAAATGATTAGGCTTTCAAATAACATATCCTAATAATATTAGGTTTTTGCCAAGAGTGCCTTATCTTAGTATAAAAACAATTGAGATAATTATGATTCACTATGAGCCTGTAGTTGTTATGTCAACATCATAACAATGATATGATCAATTTATATATCAAGCACTTAATGAGATAATTGTGTGTTCTTTTTTGCAAAAAGGTTTTGTATATTCAAATATATTCATAATCAGAGACTCATTAACATGTGTTTTCATCCATTTGTTAATTTGGATATTTATGGATTATAGTCATTAATCATTAATTATAATGAGGCTATCATCGAACATTTCATGGTTGTAATTCCCTTGTGACGACCCCTTTCTGTCTAGTGGGATACATGCAGCTTAACCACAGGCAACTAAATAGGGTTTAATTGGAAATGTATGGACACAAACCCAGAAGGTAATTACAACAATATTGGCTGTAGCATACTACTTTCCGAGTAAATACAAAAAGAAAAAGTTCAGAACATTCAATATATATCACATGGTAATTATAAATTCATGACTGTATAATTGTTAATAGATGAGGTTCAACATGGGTTGATCTTAATGAATAATGGCTTGGATGTGTCAGATAGCTGAAATGATTTCAGAATAAATGTATATTATACACTGATGAAAATGCATTCAAAAACATATTTCAATTTTTTTAGGACACCCTATTTATATCAATATGTGGAAATACATTTCCAGCAATAACAAAGAGCAGAGTTCCTTGGGTCGCTGTCTAGCTAGCTTTTCTGAAGTCCACCTTTCTGGCAGCTCATGTGCGTGTGCACAAAGTCCTCTGCCCTTGGGGTTTCCAAAACCTTCTCAGACCGTGGCCTGAGATGATGGAAACGCGATTACCACTGTCCTCACACTGTGTTAAATGGCCCCTTCACCATCTCACAAATATCCCACATGACATCTTCCAGGGCTGCTTTGACCATGGTTTGATGATGTGTGTAGTTGACCACTAGATGGATGGTTTCATGGCAGATTATTGTGATGGATTGTTCACTATGGATGGTATGGTATCTTGGCAGGGAATTAGTCATCTTTTATCGGCAGTTCACTACTCAATGTTGTTTGCTTCCGTCCAATAATTTCTCCTATATTTAGAAAATCCACTTGTCTTGCTAATAGATTACATTTAATCCATCGTGCTTTTTCATTTAAATTAAATGCTACTTGTAATAATATATTAATATCAGGATCATTGAATATGTTAATTTAAACCACTCACTTCTTTTAATAACCTTTGAGACCGGCATTCTACTTCTGTTTCTCAACTATTATACTTCTTAATGATTTGCTCAAACCATCGTCATGCTACACCCTGACTGATGTATTTTGTCATATTTGCAAGGGAGAGTAAATTCTCTCAATATTACTTTTATCAATCGCCCACTATATTCTCATGACTTACATGAGGTATGTGAGCCCACCACCATTATTAAAATTGAAATCTATAGAATTAAGACACATGAGCAAAGGCCACAGGTTGTGGGTTAGGGACGGGGGTAGGCTGGTTGTGCAGGCGGTCTTCCTAATGCATTAGATATTTTATTGGATCTTTGCAACATTTCGCTAGAGAGAACTTTCGCTTTCAGAACATAGTTTTGGCAGTGTGGGGCTGGATCGCTGCCATGGCTGAAGGACTCAGACGAGGTCAAGTGAGCTTTAGAGAGAGGTCAGCTGGGGATGTGTGGATCTAGATGAGCACCCCATCCAGGCAGCTCTGAGACCCAGCCCTCGCTCTCATGGGGACTTTGAGGGTGGAAAGAACACTGCGGTTATTATATTAAAGGATTTGTTCTTTAAACCGAGACCAAATCATTCAAAAAGTCGTACAGATGGATCAAAGCTGGTATGAACTTTTCTGAGGAAGTAGTTCACCATAGTTTGCTGAAGGTGATCTGTGCAATGTTTGAAAAGGTTGGATTCAATTTCTATTATTTATATTTTATTATCATTATTATAAATGTTCCCTTGTCGGTCTGTATGGGAATCTAAATACCACGGTTTCCCCCTAAGTGCTTCATCGTTTTCTTAAATGGAACCAAATCCCTACAATGTTGCCCTGCATGTTCAACTGAATATCTTCCATCTCGTGAGATCTGGGACTGGTATGCATGCCGCAGTGGTAATGTTGAAATAACAGAAGTAAATGTCCGAGATGCATGAAAATGTATAACTCATAAATCATTTAAAAGGGGCAACTAGGGAGTTGCATGAGATTGCATGAATGAAATATAAGACATGACCAGAATAATAACCGCAAGTAATGCATGCACATGCTTCATGGCAAACCATGCCTTTCAGTTTTTGCATGCTCGCTATGCATCCTGATAGAATCTCATCAAAGATGAAACACAAACACGCACTTGCACAAACAAACACACACACAGTTAACACACACACAAACATGCACACGCACACACACACACACACACACACACACACACACACCCACACACACACACACACACACACACACACACACACAAATTGTCTCTATTTCCCCGTAGTATGATTGGGGGAGCTTTAGGCTAGTGCTATGACAGACAAGCAGCCAGTTTCGGTCTGATAAGCAGCCCAGATCGACACAGTCTCTTCCCAACAACTGCACAGTAGAGCAGCTATTTGTTGGCTATGCTCACCAGAAAACTTGTGCAGGAGGAATATGGACCTATATGACCATATAGGTCCATATTCCTTCTGGACAGGCTGGTAGTTCCTTAGCCTGAAGCAGTCCATGAGCAGTGCCTCCATGTACCAACCTATGATGCATTTGGTTTTGGTGCCGTGCAGTTCTACCCAATAAAGCATCTCTTGTTGCCCATTACTATTGAGGGTGTTCTACCACTAGGCCTGGTGAAGTCAAAGTCTGTATCTTTGGCTGCTCCTATCTACTGGCTGAACGCAGGTGTGTTTGTGTTCCCATTTGGCATTACTGTAAGCACTGGCACATGTCTCCGTGAAGAATTTCTGTTTTTCTAAACTGTGCTTGTGAATGTTTATGGTGGATATTAAAACACCCAATCCAAGAGACACCTTGCATTCAGTGTGCCCACGCTCACACGCTCTCACTCTCACTGGTCTGGGATTGCATGCTTTCAGGCTCTCTGATGGAAAACTGGTTTGCTTGCTCATCAGGCAACCCCTCTGCAGGACAGTGGGCCACAGACACCCATCGCAGTCACACACACGGGCCTCATGCCATACTCTGGATACAGCAGCCAGAGAACGAGAGAGAGAGAACAAGAGGGAGAGAACGAGTGAGAGAGAGAACGAGAGAGAGGGAGAGGCAGAGAAACACACACGGTGAGGGAGAGATAGAGACGGAAAGGGATCAAGAGAGCCAGGGAGAGTACGATAGAGCAGGAGGATTAAAGATCAGCCTGTACAAAAATAAAGAGACCGACAACTAGGGGTTGAAGGTGCATAGGATTGGTTCTTTAAAAAGCCAGTCGAGAGAAGGATGGGAAAATGGAAGAAAGAAGCTTGGCGAGGTGAAACGAGAGAGATATATGAACGGAGAGATGAGGGGAAGCTGGCCATTAGGAGGAGAGAGAGATGGAGAGCAGGGGGGAGACAGAGAGAGGGAGGTGTAACTGTCAGCGTTCATGTCAGTCTTTGTCTTGTTTGTGTGGGTTGCTCGTCATTAAATAATGAGCCGAACTGTGGTTATTGTGGTGGGACACAACAAACTTGTTGTGTTTCCCGCTGTGCGTTTTGTTACACACTCCGTCTCGTGCGCTTCATTTCTTGCATGTTTAACTGAAGACCAAAGTTAAGTTATAAGAAAGTGAAGAAAACTTTTCTCCCTTCAGTATAGCAGCCGATAAGGTATGTTGCCAATGGTAATACACATTATATTTGTTCTTACGCCTACCTTCCTGTATTTAATCTTTCACATGCCACTCATATGTAAAGTTTGATATTTTAGGAGATTCGATTTGACGGATGTATTTATATGTTTTTGGTTGAATGAATCTTTAATGGTTGCGGTAAACTGTTTGTGAGTGTATGGTCATAATGGTCAATTAGCATTAATTTTCAAGGAAGGTGATGATTCTGTGTGGTGAAAAACAGAATAAGCCAGCAGTAGTTAGAGAGCGGTGTTGCTTGGGGTTACTGGAGGGAGCTACAGGAGGCAGGGCTGGCAAGTGACTGGAACGTGAGGATATTAATAGATTTTCTTGGTGCTAAATTTAGCCCCTGCCACACGTTTCAAGACAGGCGACTGGGTAAGCCGTGAGAGGCAGCAGAACACAATGTTGGGCTGTTTTTAGTAAGAGAGACTGCAGGGGAACAACAAGCCATCACATAGTCTGAAGTATTAAGATATTATTAGAGTGGTGGAATTGTCGTTTGCACAGACCATCAGATTATCATCTGTAATAAGAACCAGATGTGATATCATAACTAGCCAATCATGTTAGATCTATCACAACTAACCCATTATGTTCAACCTAGGGTATATATTGACAGTTTTATAATGGCAACCCATATATCATATATAGGGGGTGGTTATTAATCTATTGGTATGTTCTTAGGTCACATTTTTTTCGAAGGGCCCCTATTTTATCACCAGGTGTGGGTGTGATAAGGCTTGTAATGGCTAATCCCACTCACGCATTGTGGTAAAATAGGGGCCCTTTAAAAGATCTCTGAGCACTGGTCAAAGCACAATACAAATTATTTTGAGGGTCATGCAGAATGTTTTGCACAGTGCTAGACCAGCAATAGTTGCAGCCAGTGCTCCATCAATATGTTTACATATCTTGGAAAACGGCTGAGTTATTTTTAGCTTGAGGAATCACCCTGAAAAATGGACTATTTCCAGACATTTTCTTGCAGATATAATGCAACCGATGTGTTTCCAAGACAACCGTTGATATAAAATCGCCACGAGCGGAATAAGTCGCTCCCACTTGTTCATAAAATATGGAACAGAGCCCACCGCTCAGCAGGTCATTGACGACGCTGTAATGTTTCTGCTGCTATTCATCAGAGAACACAATCATTCATCTATTTAAAATTGTTGGCCGTCTAGACGGCACGGTTTTGAATCGCATACCCTAGATCAATCCCACCAGGCGGTTTGCATTGAGATGAATGCTGCTGTCAGTCTACTCATGAGCCAGGGGGGGCGAAGATGGAAAAATAAAAAGTCTATGTGGGGTGTGTGGGTACAGGGCTGCTCCAGAAACACTGTGACTCAGCGTTTTCTCAGTATCATGACAGAGCCCACCGGGTCGACCCCAAACGGAGAGCGTGTGATAACGGGCCAACGCTAAACCCCTGGATGGAACTCACTGCACCCCACCCCACCCACAAATACACAGAATACATGCAATCCACCCCCCCAGCCTATTTTATGTATGTCGAAATGTGTTGTCACAATTCAATGCAAGAGCCCTGCGATGATATTTGGCTGCAGATAAAACATAGCTATTTTTCGAAAAGAGATTTAGTGAGTGACTGGGCTTTGCCAAATTCATGTTTGCTCGGAAAAGTCTCTTTCTCTCTCTCTCTCTCTCTCTCTCTCTCTCTCTCTCTTTCTCTCTATCTATGTCTCTGTCTGTCCCCACTATCTCTGTGCATTATACAATCCTGAGGGAGTTCAAGACACTTTTCAAGATCCATTGCTCAAACACATACATAGCAGGCACACACTCAAGCATGAACAAAAAAAACACCCGTATCTCTCTGTTGCGTGGTGTCGGATCTGATTTTCTCTCTTTTCTTATTGGCTTACTGCTGTATTGCGTTCAATTCACCCTAGCATAACATGTTGGGGTTTAACTGAATGAACAAATATGTGGGGATTGTGCACTCCCCTCAGCTGAGAATGATTATTTCTCATGGGCCCCTTTAGTGTTCATTGTGGTCCTATCGTACCATACACCAGATCGTCTGTGCATTTCGATTGTATATTTGGGTCATCTTGTAAATGTTATTGCCTGCAAACACAATCATCAAAGAAACCCCTGCTGGCTGTGCAACAGTTCTTTAAGACCGAACACCTGTGGATCAAAGCAATGCATTTCTGCTCCGAAGCTCATGGTTACTAACATAAATGCAATGAAGCTCCTTACTTAGCTTCGTTATTTCCCCGATATATATATGTTTTGCTTTTATTCGTTTTTATTGGTTTTGAAGCAATTAATGGGATTATTGTGGGGCCAAACATAAACTTCAAAGGTTGTAGCTACAGAAAAGGTAACTAAGGGAAATGTAATTTAAAAGAGATGCAAATGAAAAACGAATAATGCATCTACATTTGGCAGGTGTCAGATGAATAGTGTTCTGCAAACTTTAAGTCGTTATCCCTTGACCAGATATTTCCCCTATCTTTCTCATTCTCACCTTTTCTCATTGAGATTACAAATCTCTTCTACAATAAATCATTGCCAACGACAGGGCAAAAAAGACATCAATGACACATATATAGACAGCATATACAAAATGGGTTTAACAATTAAAGAATAGATGATAATATCATATAAAGGTGTTCTATTTTTATGATAATATCCTGGATTGACACATACACATAGGAGACAACAAAGTACCGATACAGGAACAGAAGGATAAAGCAAGGTTGCAGAGGTCTGCAGAAATGAACGAGAGCCCAGAGGCCTTGTTGAACAGGGACACTCTCCAATGTTTCTAAAGTGTCCAAAAATGCAGCGTTGCAGATCTTTGCCAGGAGAAAGTTCTCCCTGCCGGGAGGGGGGTTCCCCGCTGAGGGCTATGTCCCCAATCGTCCGTAGGGTGGTGCCTGTCTGAAGACCACAGATTCTGTGATGGGTTGTGGGAGTGAAGAACATCTGATTGGTCCTGGGGGGCAAGGGCATGGAGGGCTTTGTAGGTAAGAAAAGGAGGCATGGTGGTTTGATGTGCTGCCAGGACAAGGTGTGGGTGGGAACCCTGGCAGACAAGTTCTGCACATATTGGAGCCTATCCAGGGCTTTGCTGAAGACTCCGGACGGGACTCGGCAGTAATCCAGATGGGAGGGGATAAGGCATGGATGATGGTCTCAGCCACAGAGTCTGAGGGCGATGGCCGGATTGTTGAGATGTTTTGAGGTGGTAGAAAAAAGGATTTGGTGATGGATTTGATGTGACACTGAAATGAGAGGGTAGGTTCAGAATAACACCCAGGTTGCAATTCAGGCCTTAGCAGCCACTTCAGTGAATGAAGTGCGGAGACATTCACCAATCAAGTTTTCTGCAGTTTCAACAGTTTTCTGTAAAGCCTTTGAAGTGGCAAAGGCTGAGTATTTAAATATGCTTGAACCCAATTCTGTCTGACTGCAGAAAACAGACATTAGGAGAAAGCCTTGCAAGTGTTGGCAGAAGGAACACACACAACAAGAAATGCAACATGACAATTGTTGTGTTGTCTTGTTATTGAGAAAAAAGTCAATGGGTGGGACTGAGTGGCAGTCCAACATTTAAAGCAGTGCTGAAATTTTAAGATGGATGCTTTCGACCGGTCCCAAACATCAGCAGTATCGTTAGCATTTTCTCAAAAAATGTTTTTATTAAAAATGTTTTGTGTTGAGTGATCGATCCACAATTAAATATCTAAAGATGACCAGACCTATGTACCACTTATATATGTTGTGGGGTTGTGTACTATACCAATTGTTCCCAACAATGTTCAAAGAAAGAGAAATCCATGATATTTATTTACTTACTAGGATGTGCTACTCTGAGAAGTGGCTCATACCAGCCACTACGCTCTAGCAGAGTTTCCCACTCGTACACTTCACTTGTGCAGGTCATTATTTTATCTGCCCGAGAGAACGACGACATTTGCGATACATGGTGTGTTCCATAATTATTTTTAACTTTTTAATTAATAATCTTATTTCCTTGTTGCGCTGCCACCACAGCATCTGTAAAGAGAATATAATCAATCCGGAACCCACAAACCAATATTCAAAAATGCCAAAACCATAACCCTTAAAGAGTACTCCTACGTGTGTAGCCGTTTTGTAGCCACCAATGTACACATTTCAGAAGACACTTTATTCCATTTTATATACAGTCTATATTAAGTTTAACCTGTATTATTATCTCTTTGTCTCTGTCTATGTGTGTTACACCCTGCCCGGAGATCCACTGGCAACAACAGTTCTTGACCTGTGTTTTACTGTGGTAGAGCTAGCGGGATACACTTCTAAAAAGCTCTTAGAACCTTTTTAAGGTGAGAGGTTGGCTACCACTTAGTAGAATCTAATTATGTGGGGAGTACTCTTATGTGGGCGGCACATTATAAAGTCAAAACAACGTTCAAAATGCTCTTTTTGTTGGAGTGTCTTGACCACTACTCCGCATAACATTATCTGAAGCTATTTGAAGTTTATTTTACATGCAAAAATATCATTAGAATGAAATAACATAACATGAATAAACGTGACTTGACAGAATGTCAACAAAGGACATAATTTGTTACTGATTTGATTTAGAGACCCCTAGCATCAGGAATTACGTATCATACCTTTAAGGCATAATACTACCGGACAGGAGCTAGCTTAAACATCGGGGAGATGGTTCCAAATAAGCTGTTTAAAACCACTATTTAAGTTTTAATATCCTAAAATATAAATATATACATGTTCGAATGGAAAGACTCGATCAGCATCTAAGCAGAATTACTCGTACTAACCATGATAACGCCGAGAAGTGCGACCCCTTGATGTTTCCAAACTTCCCCAGCGTTTGCTACATCATTGTATCACATGTCAGCCGAGCAGAACAGAGTCTGATGTCCCTGTAGCGCTTCACAGAGCCTCAGTGTGCTGAGAAGGTTTAATCCAGAACTGTTGTCAGGTCGCATTCATCTCTGGCTGCATAACAGATCGCTGCCAAGGCCTGCTGTCTGCTTCTGAAACAGTAATGGATACCCAGGGCCCAGGCTTGGTTAAGTGCTGACTAGAGTTTGGCGGTAATGATTGACAAATCCGGTGTAGCTCATGCCCTACTTCCCTTGATAACTCATCCTCGACCTATCACAACACAACACAACACACACCTTTTTATCCATCAGTGTTATGTTCCAAAAATGGTTATGGTCTTGAGACAGAAATGGTTGCCGGAGGATGTGGCAGCCCAGGTTTTTTATATTTTAGTTCAGATTTATTAGAATCGAAAACACCAGGGATGTTCAGTGTTGGGCCGCAAAACAGCTATCTTCTTGGTAGACTGCAAAGAGACATAAATCCTGGTCAATGTCTATTGTTGTCTTATGTTTTCAACAAGTACCAGGAGACACATTTGCTTTGGAATATCAGGATAATTAATGCATGAGTCAAAATAAGCTCCAGACAGTCAGTGATTGGCCAAGTAAGAGACACACCTTACTTATCAATCACCCTAGACTCCAACAAACCACAATCATTTTCTTTATGTCGTTATTCAAACTTTTTTTTTAAAAGGTATCTTTCCATAATTGTGTGCCTTGTAGTAGAAACATGACAATTAGCTGTTTCCCCACAGCAAACAAACCTCAATGTTTACGTAATGTAAATGAAGGCCAACTATGGGATGTGACAGAGACCCTTGTGTGATGGAGCTCCCAATCCTTCGATAGCTGGTAAGTACACACACACACACACACACACACACACACACACACACACACACACACACACACATCTCTCCTTCATCCTGCTAGGGCTTAAGTGATGTGATACAACACTCAGACGTGTCCATAGCACCAAACAAACCTCAACCAGCAGCATCCTGGTGGTGTGGAAAGGGCTGCTTTAGTTTGCGGAGTCCATCCACGTACGGAGTGAGGGGTCTAGACCAGGTCAAGGAGAAGCAGATCTTCTGTTTCAGCCTCCTCAAGGCCTGGAAGGAGATGCCTCTGAGGAACACATCCCTGCATCCTTTCTGAAGGGGGGTCATGGAAGACCAGAATGGATAAAGGGAGGTGGACTTGGGTGACCTGAACAGGGGGGCCCTGAGTGAAAAGCCGGAGGTCTTTGCAGTTGCCCCTGACATCTTTCAACAGCAACCTTCTGTGGCATGTCCTCAATATTGAGCGGAATAATTTACAACTGTTGGAAGGAAGAGATGAACCACCAGCAAACCGTCTGATAGTGAATAGAGCTGCGCCGTCATCATCATTGTCCCAAGGAAGGATTGCTCCTTGCACCTATATGCATCGACAGGAGAAAGCTCTCTGCAATCTCCCAGTGTGACATCTATCCTACATGCCTCGCATTGACCACTGGTTGGAAGAAAATGGTCTTATCTCAACTACATCCCTACTTTGGACCTCTGTGAGGGGTACCAGCGGGGGTCTCTGGAGGAGGTGTCTTTCAAAATCATGAATGATGTCAATCTTTGGTGGCGCCCCAGTGGCTCACCGGGTAGAGCAGGTTTTATTAAGGCCTAGTCGTGATTGCAGCGACCTGGGTTTGATTCCTGTCCGTGGTCCTTTGCTGCATGTCTCCCCTCTATCTCCCATACATTCCTGTATCTCACTCTATCATAAAATGCAAAAATAAATCTTAAAAAAAAAAATACGCCAATCGTTGAGTCACTGATACAAGTTGACCTTCCTGGAGCCCCAGCCATCCTCCACCTGATGGCTGAAGATCTGGCTCATGCAGTACAGGTCAAATACATACAGCTCAGAATATTAGGTAACTTTATGTACAGCAATTAACTGTTGTTTCGTATCTATGCATAGACAATGGGACACAACATTTCAGTAACCACTACTGCCAACTGAAAATAACTTATTCAAAGTAAAGCATTGGAAAACCCTTTCATTTTGAGGTAGCCACCAGCTGCTAAAATATTTAACTAAATGCTCATCAATGTGCAAATGCGATGCAACTGTTTTTTATATGTCGGCCTACAGTACCTTGCTACATGATATTTTAATTTTTTAACATCGTAGCTGCATGTTCTTTTCCTGGTTGTAATTTAACTCCGTTAAAGTATACAGCTTTTGGCCTTATAATACATAACCATTTTAATGGCAAATAATCCTAATAGATGTTTCAATATAGAATGCCACGATGGTGCAAACTATAATATTTAATTTCATGATACAATAAGTATCCTTTTAAGTGATTTTTATTCTAAACTACCAAATAGCTTACACATTATTTCTATAAGCTACCCTATCAGATGTTTGTATACAATAATTACAGAGTCCTGTAGCAGGTTGTATTAATTTACATTTCATGCTTTACTCATAGTGACTTTTTCTAGTGCTATTCTCTATAGTCCCTTTGATTTGCATTTCTCTTTCCTTTTTGTATTCTGTGGGTGTTCTGTGTAAATTCTCCGTTGATTTTCTAATTCAGTTATCTATTATCTGTTTGTCTAACGCCTTTGTCTGCAGTGACGACAAGGCGCAAATCATCACACTGCACAATCCTATTAGACTATGGTTGGATGATTAAAAACGTTGTCATTTAATTAAATTTAATTTAATTTGAAGTTTCTTTAGGTGTTATCTGGATAGAACTCGGTGTTGATAATGAATTATCTTTTGACACCAGTTTATGCAGTACCATCATCACTCCACAACAATAAACCATTATTTACAGCATCACATAAATAACGTTCCATTATTTGTTTGGTGTAGGCAGTATACAGTTAAAATATAACAAATTGACCATTGGTTTTGAACAATTAAAAGGACTGTTGCACGTTAACAATAGAAGATTGATAATTAAACACCCAGCCCAAATTATTATCTTGAAAACCAACACAGGCCCAGCACTAGCGTAGTACTTCCTTTTCTTCCTTCAGTTTCTCCTTTTCTATTGAAACATGTACATTCCATTTTGCACCCCAGAATAAAGAAAACACGATTGCTTTTTTTTTTCAATTTTCTTTTTTCATCCTAAAGAGAACCTAGGGATTTTATTTGTGCTAGTGTTATGTTCATTTGTATAATGACATGCAATGAATACAAAATTGGTTTAATGATAATGCATATTTAAAATATGCTGCTGGCATTCAAATTAATATGCTCGGCAAGGTCAGGCTGTGCGATGTTTTGATGTTCGGGTAAATTATATTGCAGGGATTTTGTGAAATAGAGAGCTGTGATGTTGCAATGCAATTAATTCTTACATACTAGAATATGTGTTATGGAGAGGTTGACATACCCCGGTAGCCTTTAAAACATTTCCGCTCAAAAGTGTGCCTTCTCATTGTGAAGTACCCAACACAGCATTTGGGTTGAAATAAAAAATGAAAAGGATAATTGATTTATTATTCGTGATCTTCCGTTGGCTGGAGCAGCAGGAGCTTGGATTAAAGATGCATTCAGTGCATTTGAAATGGCCCTCGAGATTTCACCATAGCACTTGTTTCAGGGTGAAGTGGAGGGATTACGATTCGGTGAATGATTCACGTTTTAGCGTTGCCTCCAGCAAACTGAGACTGGCTGAGTCTTTGCCTTCATTCTTCTATTTCCCTTGTCAAATCCCATATTTATATATATTTCACATAGTCTTTAGAGCCACAAAAGGAGAATGTTTGGTTACTGAACACTGTATATATAGGACCTTGCTGTTCTGCTTGTTGTCTGCAATCGATGTGGGTCTTTGTCCTCAGGAAGCTCGATAAACTAACAACAAACAGGTCTATGAGACAAGGCCCCGGGCCATGAAACGCAACACTTTGGATGAACCATAGTGCACAAGTAGCAGGAAATGGTTACACACTCCAAAGGGCTCTGCTTGAGGAGCAACAACACTGTTAATTACAAATACAGTAAATGCTAGTTCTGCACTGTATAATGATCTGATTGCATTTGAATAACTTAACAATTTAGTGGATTAGAAGACAAGGCCAATTTTTTGTTATTTAAGTAGCCCAAGGCTCTGTATATATCTATATATATTTCAAAACACATTATTCCTGATTATATTTTCATTTCGATAATTTGTGCAAATAATTTGTAAGTATTACATAATGTATCCTATTGTATCTTTGTTTCTTTAGACGACTGATAAAAAAAGAGATGTTAAAATGCTAAAAACTCAATTGACGCATTTTTTTTGAAAAAGTTGCAGTACATTCAAACTGACATCCTTCTGCTCTTCTGAGTTCAGAAAGAGATCTAAAATTAATTACATCTCTGCCTTATTGTCACTTTCCTCCTTTCTGATTGCAATCGCATTATTTTAGTACAGATCTTTACATCTGACTAGTTTGTATTGTATTGCCCAGGGAAGGCAATACATGTAACATTCAACAGTATATTCTTGACATAATGTTCAAAGTATGTGGCCTGTACTTTTAGGTTCTAAAGGGCCCTACATCCACATAAGAGCCCTATGGTAGAACGATTAATTGGTTAGGCCCTAGATTGTTAGTTAAGAGCAGTACTTTGTTAGCTGGGTTATGTACTCTGATCTACAAAGATGTGAGATACTTGAACCTCTTGCCTAATGCTATGGGTGCTGTGAGGATTCAGCTCCACAACGCTGCTTAAACTAATTATAGGGTTATTAGCACACTTGGGTGGCTATTGCACTGCACTGGGGCTAGTGCTTTGTCCCCATTCTGGAGTTGTCTATGCGTCATGTGAGTTGTGTTCATGTTGTCAGTATTTTGTTTATTTGTGCTTCTTTATCTCCGGCCTTGGCTCTCCCTGTCATTGTGTTCCAGTAATATTCCTGAAATGAGCTGAAATTATAACATGTAATCATTTTAAGTAAGTTTGTCATCGTAAATGTAGCCTCCCTTAAAGGGCCAAAGATCGACACATGTCAATGGCGGATAAATAGGCAGAGAGGGAGGGGATGGAGGAAACATGAGTCAAGGATAATATATCGTGTCCATAACCCAAATTAGCAAGTCCAACTAGCCTTGTTTTATTGGGCTGCAGGATGCTGTGAACTCCAGCTCTACAGCATGGTGGCATGCACAGCGCCTCACAGGGCACCAGCTGAGACACCAGGGGCGAGACCTTATGTGGTTCCCTGTCATTTTTTGCTTTCACAGAACTCCAGTATTACGGGGGAATAATGTAAATGCTGTCAATGTAAGGAGCAGGAAAAACTGATGAAATGGCCCTCCACAATATTTAAACTTTCCTAAACTGTTGTTACATTAATCTTTAATTAATCCGGCCCAAAACAACCTTTGGCCTCTGCTTTCTTGCACACAAAATCATGGCAAAGTCTATCATTTTATGGGGGGATGTTTTTGTTATATTTTTTTAGCATTTTTTACATTAATTGGAATAATGCCATGTCAACTCCCAGCTGTAATCAATTCTGTCTATTCAATGTGTGGTTACAGTCTCAGGGGAGAAATCATGCCTTTTGTACTTGAGAAACAAAAGTACTGGGGCCGCCTTGATTTATATTGCTCACACAAATAATTTAGTCTGGCATTTTTTACAAAACATTTCCCCCTTGTTTAGCGCAAGACCACAAGTCTTTTCAAAGACTAGCTATATGAAAATCAACATAAAAGGGGAAACATTACACAACAAAATTACAAATATATTGTTTAATGAAGTGTAATCCTACCTGAATACATGTTTTAACGTGTCAATATAAACAAATAACCTTATCCCATTCAACGCATAGCAATGGATGACGCAAATCCAAATTAGCAGTTGCTTGTCTGCCTTTATGAACGTTAGTTTTCCTGCAGAAAAAAACCATTAAGGATCAACCTCGTTCATTCATCTAAGAATCTGTTTACAACACGCCATTGACTGAGGGAAAAAAACACCCATCACCAGCACGTGTTTCACACCGACTCAAACGCGCACTCAAATCATCCTTTGCTCATTTCAAAGTTGCTCCTGTTCAAAGGTGCGAGGGGGAGGGTTGAGAGGGAGGGGGGAGGGAGATCAGAGGGAGGAAGGCATTGCTTGGGAGTTATTTGTTGAACGCATTCCCCCACTCTCTGCTACAATTATTTTTTTATTCATGCTGGTGGCGGGGGGCGGGGGGTCTAGGCAGGCACAGGGGATTAGGAATGAATTGTGCTCAGCTGATTTGCTGCAGCCTGCCCAATGAAAGCGAAGACCAAGAGCAACTGGGATTAGGAATAGGAAATGAAGTGTCTCTGTGTGTGTGTGTATGTGTGTGTGTGTGTGTGTGTGTGTGTGTGTGTGTGTGTGTGTACGTGTGTCTGTGTGTGTGTGTTTGCGTGTGTGTGTGTGTGAGAGAGTTAAGGGGGGCATCAGCCTTGATGTTATCATAGAACACACACAGACAAACATGTGCATATAGTGTGCACACACACCCACACACACTATACATGCCCGAACCAGCACATGGCTCTGCCTATGAGATGCTTTTAATGAATCACATCAGTATGCACACACATTATTATGCCACGCATAAACATGCCTGCGTTTGTAGAGCAACAAAACAAGAGAAACAATTAATACTCACACACACACACACACACACACACACACAGACACACACACACACACACACACACACACACATACATGCATACATGCATATGTTCAAGGTGAAAGGAATTAATGCGTATGTACACATACTAATCGTTAGGTTGACAGTATATACGTTTATATTCTATACATGAAAGCAAAACATAGATAAATAGAACCCATGTGAATATGAACATATATTTACAGATGGAAACGGACTGACCACAGACATAGAGGATGCTTGACGGTTGCCCCCAGCCATAATCTGCAGTACACCAACCGTGCACCGGGATTATCCTGGCAGTCTCTCACTCTCTCCCCCGCCCTCACTCTCACTCTCTCTCTCTCTCTCTCTCTCTCTCTCGCCTACTTTCTCCCTCTCTCTGCCTTCCCTCCGTCCCTCTATCTCTCGCAGACACTTAAGCCCCTGCTACAGGACCTTTGGGGGGCACAGCATTAAACCACATCCAATCCTGGATCAAGGATTCAGTGACGCACGCACTAAACGCACACCAGTTTGCTGACACACACACACACACACACACACACACACACACACACACACACACACACACACACACATACACACCTTTAAACTTGCTTGTATGAATGCAAATATTGTTTATTAGCAGCAAATGAATGCATTTTAGCATGCAGCAACGGTGAAGAGATTCAGTTGTTGACACGAATCATTAAAACATAGAAGAATTATGTTCCAAGGGAATTTGGTGTCAGACTGGATGGTTTGAGTGTCTCAGTGTCTCTAGATCCAATACAGCAGCATGGAGATGGGAGGAGACCCACTGATGAATGTGAATGTTCACTGGAACAATCTGCAGCAGATGCATAATGCAATCATGTTACCAAGAACCACCATCTCAGAGGATTGCTTCCAATCACACACAAACACACACACACACACACACACACACACACACACACACACACACACACACACACACACACACACACACACACACATACACACACACACACACACAGACACACACACTCACAAGCAAACTTACCTAGACATGCATAAATACATAGATACATACTTAAATACACACGTACATACATACATACATACATACATACATACATACATACATACATACATACATACATACATACATACATACATACAAACATACATACATACATACATACAAAAATATATATACAAACACCCCCACACAGATTTTAGCAGTAGTGCAGTATATGTACACACAAAGTTCCTTAATAGCTCTATGCCTTATACTGAAAAATAGGACCTCAAAACCAAATGAGTGCACATCATCCTTCTGGGTCTGATTTCTAAGACGTCATTTGTTTATGTATTCCTTCTGATGCCCTCAACATGAGATACAGAGGGTGGAGTTGAAATGGACAAGAATGGCAGTGACTTCTTAAAGGCAAGGAAACCGATGGACTGCAACACATTAGGATGACACTGCGGCAATTCCCGCAACTGCCTTTTATTCTTCAGCTGATTTGGAGGCAGGCTCAACTGACAGGACAGGACAACGTGATGTTGGGAGTTACATTTTGTTGCAGATTGAATTTCGGTATGTGTGTGTTCACGTTCAGACACACACACACACACACACACACACAAACACACACACACACACACACACACACACACACACATACACAATAGGGCCTATGCTCATTCATCAAACAACACGTGCACACATGTACACTTTCTCTGTGGAGAAAAAATAAGTACAATCATGATCAAGTCATGTGACATTTTTCCACCAGTGAGGTGGTTACTGAATATTATATGATCTCTGAGGGGGAATGATATTAAGTTTAATTATTGGGATAGATGTAAATGTATGATATTGTTATGGCCACAATAAAAAAGCTCATTGTTCTGTGCTCATTACGTCTGCGTTTTTTAGAACAATATACTGACTGCATTGGCTTTCAATCAGGATTTCTAATGCAATGTTGACCAGCAAGCCCCTGGTCGATATCTATCGGTTGGGGCATGGGTGACACCAGGTCAAATGCTTGGTCCTTACTTGGCCCTTCATGCCATCGGAGAGGCGCCATAACTTTTTCTTACCCTCTTAATTTTGGTTGGGTATTGGCACAGTGCATCTGTGAATCTCCCCAAGTCATTTGGTCATGTATTCTATCTAAATGTTAGCGAAACTTAGTGCCTCCAAATGTGGGGCTGGGGTGACTACAAATGTGGGGCTGTTGGGCTTGGATTGCCAAGCGAACATGCCCTACCCCAACGGCGGTTGCACATATCATCTACCATTTTGAACTTTTTCAAATAAAATGCCTTTATTTTTTAAATTGTCTCCACCACCATCTCTCTGACCCCTTGGACTCAACCCATTGCACCTCCCGCACATCTAAATGGTGGTGGACCCTTCGAGCGCAATGATCTCAGTTCGAGCCAAAAACATCCAGCTGTCAGAACCGGCCGACTGCGAGCCACAATAGGGCTCTAATAGGCCATTAGTGGCTGTCGCCCCATCCTCTTTCACTTCACAGTCACATAGCTGCGCCACACAGACATCTTTTCATGCATGCCCCATATTCACCCTGACAGCTCTCGCCTAATTTGGCTCCTGTGCGGAGCGGTGTGTAATATTCATGGGCCTGTGCACAATGGGGGGCGCAGTGCAGTTCCAGGTAATGTCCAAAGAAAAAAGTAACTTTATATTATTCATCATTTGAATGTATTTTCTTTTCGTATGGAGTCCATCTATCAAGCCATTCATCTGTATGGCTAGTTCAATGTCAAACTTTTTTAACAGTTGCTTTTGTTGTATTTAAAACTGTTTGAGATACTATGTGTTAGCACGATGAATGAAACTGATCTCTTATAACTCCCACTAACTTTCTTGTTTGAAAGAAGCTTAAGGAAGATAATCTGGCAGATCCAGATTAATGTTGTATTACATGTTATTATACTTAATACAACGACAGCGAAACATCAGTGACTCTAATACATTCTGCTATCAGGAAGCATGAATGGATAATGTTTGATTAAGTTATATTAGTCTCTAATAGGTTTGCGTTTGTTCTTAGTATAAACACAATGGCAGACAGCTAAAATCATTATAGTCGTTATAATACAACAATGAGTCCAGTGACCAGTGACTAGGAACAATGCAAGTCACAAAACACAGAGGACAGACGGACAGACAGATATTGTCATTCTCCCTGCCTTTCTCTCCTGCCATTCGGAGAGAGAGCTTCAGATTCACCTTATTAATTCTCAGATTCGGAGAGAGGGATTCAGATTCAGTTTATTAGTCCTGAAATAAATTGTTTGTCGCATTGCCCTGCTCAAGATGGAACATAACAAGAAAAGAGAATAGAAAATAAAATGTATCAAAGTAAACCATATAAACCCAAATTGGAATAAACACATAAATATACACCAAAATGTACCTAAAATAAAAATACACATGGAACTATAAAGACACCACACTGTCACAGCATCCAGTCGAGTGAGCTCTGCTTTGCTGTTTTGTTCCGCTATTTGGAGGTTAGGGTTAGGGTTAGTTGTTGGCACCCTGGCGAACCCTGCTCCTCTACCTATGGTACAGCACCCCTGGATCCACCCTTCGTATATCTTACTACTATAATAGCAGGCCTGTCGCACCAGTTACTCAAGTTAGTTATGTGCGCATGTGCCTAGCAGCCTGCAGCTCACACACACACACAGCACGCGCAAACGCATACATACACCCTGAGCACGCACATACACACACCGCACACGCAAATGCGCAAGAACATACACGGTAACGCGCACACACACCCACCCACACACACACCCACACACACACACATGCAAGCGCACATACCGCACCAGACAAAGGCAGCGGGCCCTATTTCAACGGTCTGAAACGCAAGTGAGAAGCGCAAAACAAGAGTAGCTTTGTGGGTGGGGCTCTACCGCTGTTGCTATTATACCTGCAGATAAATAACTCTTGCACCCGACCAGGGGTGTAGCCAGGACATTATCACCGTGGTGGCCAGCTCAGGCCAGACCTTTGACCAGGGGTGGCCGTGGCCCCCTCTGGCCCCCCCTGGCCCCCATGTGGCTACGCCCCTGCACCCGACGTAAGGTGCAATACACCAATGAGAGTGCCAGCTCCCATCCCCTTTAAGAGCCATGAGCGCATTTGAACCTGACGAGTTGATATTTTGACAGCGTGTTTACAGTCGCCGATGAGACTGATGCATGACCACATGGTTTTCAAACTCCAAATGGCTCAGTTTATGGCCAAATAATATGCCCTGATTCACACATGGAATAATAAACAACTTAACACACATATGATATGCGGTCCTTTGGCTGCAACTGTGGGTCTTTTTAATGATATGCGGCAATACATTAACACATATCTTTTCTTCAGTATTGTATAGCCTACATTATCGTTATCGACCTGTGTTCCTAATATGCATGTGTCCCCCCGTTAATGTACATTGCCATTATGTGTTCCGTGTTTAGTTTGCATAAGAAAACAATGGCGGATTTAAGAATTTTGACTGTGTCTGTCTGTCCCATAGACAGTAAGGAGGTCTGTTCATGATAACCTAAAATGACCTGATTCTGACTGACCTGGCAACCCTACACCTGTTGTTAATGTAATGCTCGATGTTGCTGAGAGGGCAAAAAGCAAGATACATGACGTTTGATTCAGCGTAGGCGCTGGTTTGACTGATCCTAAACTGGCAACCAGGATGATTACGATACAGAACATGACGAAGCTAAACGAAGCTCGCTACCTTTGGATTGAAAGGGGATCGGGTTGAAATTGAAAGCTGTGGATTTTTTAAGCTTTAAGACTGTGTTTTTTTGTTTTCTTTTTTATCTATTTTTATTTATATTATTTTCTTATATATTATTAATTTATTCATTATTCATAGCATTTTCTTCCTCGTTAATTGTTTTGTTGATTTTTTTGGGATTTGAATACGTAATTCAAGCTTGATCTAGAAGGTGAAGGAAGTAGAGGAGACAATAAGATAGATGATGTTGTAGAGAATGAGACAATCATTACTGTATCTTTCTTTCAATTATTACAAATTAGTTTTATGTATGTATTTTACTATTGAGCCTTGTTTTTGCACTTTTGGCTAATTTAACTGAAGTTATAATTGTGTGGCATTGTTTTTGTTGCGGAATTTATTATTATCTTGATGTCTTCTAAAAGATAAATACAACTACAAATACAAAATACAAATTTTAACTTTCACCTCTTTTAAATGTGAAAGGAAAAAGCAGTTCAAAGGTTCAAGACTCCAGCAACTTTATTGAAGATGTTTTAATACTAAAAGTTTTAAGCAGCCTAGTGGACAAAACAGTTAGTGCTGCATTAAAATTTACAAGGCAGTCAAACAGTAAAGTAAAAGTAGAAATGTGGTAAGTGTGTTAGCTTTACTTTGACTGTTTCAGTGAGTATGCTTAATCAGTAGTAAAATAATTGCTGCTAATCATGTTCAAAGAGGTACGGATAAAAACCGTAACGGTTATGAATGTATACAGTTGCTTGTATCCTGCTTGGGGCCCCCAGGTGTACAGGGCCGGTCCTGCATAAAAGTTATGGGCTTGTACACCATGTCTGTGTCAAGAAAATATGTGTTTGCTGTACAATGTTTGCAGATGCATTGATTTAAATACAACTTATTATCGCTGTATCAGCTGTTCTTTCCCAAATAACTTAACCAACGTTAACGTTACCCTTAAACAAGATTTTGTTTTGGAAGGCTGGGATATAGCCTACTTTTCTCTAGTTTATCATTGTTATTATTATTTTAACGCGTGGCATAGCCTACTACAGTGTTCATTCATGCAGCCCCTATGGAAAAAATATTGCAGTTCCGACCTGCCATGGTATGTCAAAATACCAACTACACTATCCGCTACTGCACTTAGACCAGGTATTTGTCGGTCAGTTGCGCAACTGCTTTATCGATCTGTAAGATAGCACCATGTATCATTTGCGCCGGAGCACGCCTCTGCTTTACGCTGACACGCCTCTCAGGGTGCAAGTTTAGTGGCGCAGGTTTGCTGCAGGGGAAAATCGGCTTTGCGCCGTGTGCAAACTAGCAAAGATACATGCGTCGGTGCAGGAAGTCAATTGCGCTGGATGCAAGATATGGCCCAGCGACACATACACGGAAATGCACACACACACACACACACACACACACACACACACACACACACACACACACACACACACACACGGCAAGTCAAGACAAAGGCAGTGACACACTCGCCAAGTTAAGAAGTTTTGTTTTCAAACCTAACGGCTCCGCCATCGACACACACGCAGGTAAGAACACACACGCAGGCGCACACACCGCAGCGACACTCGCCGAGGTAAGACGTTATGTTTTAAACATAACGGCTCCGCCATCGACACACGCGCCCAGGTAAGAACACACACGCACACACCGCAGCGACACACTCGCCCAGGTAAGACGTTGGGCCCTATTTTAACGGTCTGAAACGCAAGTGAGAAGCGCCAAGTGCAAGTAGCTTTGTGGGCAGTTCTATTTTACCGGCGCAAAAATGACTCTTGAAGCAGACCCTAATTACCCGTAGGTGTGGTTTGGGCGTAACGTGCAATAAACCAATGAGAGTGCCAGCTCCCATCCCCTTTAAGAGCCATGAGCGCATTTGAATCTGACACACATATGATATGCGGTAACTATGGTTCTATTTAATGATATATGCAATACATTATAAACATCGTTTCTTATCAGTATTGTATGCATTATCGCTATCGACTTGTGTTTCTAATATGCATGTGTCCCCCCGTTAATATACATTGCCATGGACTGTATTATGCTTTACGTGTTTAGTTTGCGTGTGTT
Source organism: Pollachius pollachius (assembly GCF_949987615.1). Lineage (NCBI taxonomy): Eukaryota > Metazoa > Chordata > Actinopteri > Gadiformes > Gadidae > Pollachius > Pollachius pollachius. The sequence goes on from NC_136936.1 coordinate 21,643,451, forward strand.
GAAACAGATGGACTATGGATTATTTTACACATACACACACGCGCGCCGGCATTCATTCATTCTTTTTAACACACTCGCGGTAAAACAATGTTTTCTCACGATCAAATATTCATCAATCCTAAAAGTTATGGGCATGTACACGATGTCTGTGTCAAGAAAATATGTGTTTGCTGTACGGTGTTTGCAGATGCATTGACTTAAAGGTACAACTTATTACCTCTGTATCAGCTGTTTTTTCCCAAATAATTTAGCAAGAATGTGTGGCTAGGTAGATGAGAGAAGCAAAGTGTATGCGTGAGGTGCAAAAGCAACATTATGCATGCGCCCTTAAAATAGCATTTGAACAACGCGCCCCAGACTTTAAACCAGGTATTTCCAGGTTTGTGGCGCAAGTGATTTTTGAAACTGCAAAATAGCACCAGGGAACGTTTGCGCCAGAACACGCCTCCTCCTTTCGCCGAACAGCCCCTTGGGGCGCAAGATCTTTCCCTAATTTACCGACGCATGGCGCAGGAGGGAAAAGAACGCTCTGCGCCAGTTGCAAACTAGCAATGACACATGCGCCAGTGAGAAAGTCAATTGCGCCGGATGCAAGAAAGGGTGTGAATGTGTGAATGAGAAGTAGAAAGTCAGTATTTCTAACACCACTTCAGTGGGCGTGTTGATGACGCTTCTGCATGTCATTGAGTGGCCCCCTAAATGATACTCAGCCTGTTGCCTTTTGTTCGCTGAATGGTTAAATTTTTTTTAAATGTTGGCACTGCTTTTATGAGTAATTTGTGGTGAAAGAATGTTAAACGTTGGAACATTATAGGCAAAATGTTATTATATTATGTGCTCAGAAATTTGTTGCATTATCAACTGGGGTTTCCACATTATTGCTCTGGGCTTAATTACAACTAGAGGCGCAAAAACTATAGTGTATACTATACTGCATTCTGCGCTAGTTAGTATAGCAAAGAGGTAGTAGTCTACTACACAGAACCAAATAGGTCACCAATTGACAATGGAGAATGGACGTGGAAGGAAAGGATAATTAAAGCCTCATGCATGTGCGCATATGGAAGGAGCGCCACCCGCCTCTGAATGAGGAGCATGCTTATACGAGCCACTATTTTTAGCCACGCCATCTATATTTCACCCGCCCCGGATAAACCCTTTAGCCCCTCCCTGCTACCTGTCCCCCCCCCCCCCCCCCCCCCCCCCCCCCCCCCCACGTCACACACGGCTGGCAGTGATGTCGGAAGGATTGCTCCAATTAGAGGGTCGACCGAGGAATATATCAGGTTAATAACTTCATGCCCAGGAATAATGAGATGAATTATGCAAAATCTGCAGAGGTGGGGCTCCCGATCACGAGAGAGAGAGAGAGAGAGAGAGAGAGAGAGAGAGAGAGAGAGAGAGAGAGAGAGAGAGAGAGAGAGAGAGAGAGAGAGAGAGTTTGCCCATTTCTCTGTAACCTTGGCGTTGAAATGGCAACACAACAGGTGTTGTTGTTTATAACAGAGTTTAAAATCTCAGCTTTTGACTGGCATATTGCAGAGGAGATGTAGGTATACAGTGACACAAACCAGGTCAACAGAGAAGGAATGAAGCGTAGTTAAAGGCTTAAACTTGGTTTGAACACTAGTGGGTCCCTGCCCCAAAGCTGGCCCAGAAAATGGTCAACTCATAAACTAGACCTGTTTTGCAATGAAAGACAATCTTGAAAGAGCTTGTCCTGTTTTGCTTTTGCCTAAATGCATTTTTGTAAGCCTGTTAAACACCTTGGCCAGGGACAAACTAGACAGAAAGCATTCCCTATACTGCATTCATTTCATTGTGTGTGTGTGAGTGTGTCGGTGTGTGAGTGTTTTTGTGTTGAGGGGGGGTCAACCATATCAATGATATGGCAGAGTCACAGCCAGGCACCTTCATAGGACACCAGAGACAGATAGACACACATGATCACATCAACCTCCCTGAGGCAAGATAAAGGTGTGTTTTTGTGTGTGTGTGTGTGTGTGTGTGTGTGTGTGGATGTAAAGGTTGATGACCGGTGAACCTTTTGTGCATTTTGCAGTGTTGGCAGGAAGAACAGATGACACCTGGGAAGCCTTTTTTCTGGTGTGTATGTTCTTGTGTGTGTTTGTGTGTGTGTCTTTGTCATGTGCGCACGTGGTTGATTGAATGAGCAATCACACAGTGAGACCTTTTCAAGGATGTTGTATGAGCACGGCCATGACTCCTGAAGGACAAGGACTACTGGACTGCACCTCTTCCTACAGCCCTAAGCAGTGGGCCGTTCCATCACCACTGTCGTTCATCAGCACCACCAAGGTACTGTATGGAGCAAAGTGTCCAATATAGGGGAAAATGAATTGAACAAATGTACAAATGATATTGAACTGTCCTCCCCCCCCCTTCTATGCTACCCTTGCCTTTGATGGGGCACAACACATCATTCCCTGGAGAGATTTTCTTACTTTTCTTCCGTTGTAAGGTAAGGCAGGGTAAGCTGTCTTTACTTTACTTTAATATCGGAGAGTCTTATACCAGGCGTCCTCAGTGCCTGCTCCCAACCGTCAGAGAAGGTGGCTCCCTCCCATGGTTTCTTGCTTTTCCCACTGGATGTCTTTTACCGAATTAAGGCCATAAGTTGTCAAGGCTGATTAGGATGAGGGACTGTGATGCCCCGCCAAACTCTAATTGTGATAAAAGGCAGTAGAAATCACCTTGACTTGACTCCAGGCAAATGCAAAGGGATTATCTGCCACTTCACATGTTCATCTTCCTTGTTTGGGCCATGTGAGTGAATGGCATTTTGCATGATGGGTTGTAATTGTTGATCAGCATCAGAATGTGGAGTAGTGGGGGTGGGGTTGGGAATTTTTTCTGTTCAGCAGACTGTTCACACACTCATAACCGTTCCTCCTGCCTGCTCCTCATTAACCTAGTGAACGCCAGCAGCAACACACACACACACACACCAGCACACACATAGGCATGCACACATGCATACAGGCCCAGACACACACACACACACATACAGACACTAACTTCCTCAGGCACACACACACACACACACACACACACACACACACACACACACACACACACACACACACACACACACACACACATATATATATATATATATATATATATATATATATATATATATATTTATTTATTCATTCATTCATTCATTCATTACATTGCATTGCATTTATTAATAGACATAGAAAGACACAATATAGAAACTATAGATAGAGATTTGATGCATTTCATCATGGTCCAAGATGCAGTCTGAATGGATGAGTGTGGAGCTCGTTCCACCTTTGTGGAGCCAAGACAGCAAACAATCAAGACTTTGCTGAGCGGATGCTGAGGTTACCAAGTATCAAGGGAGAGCCATTTGGCAGTTTTTGAGCATATTATACCCGCTAGGGCGTACCAGCCAGACTGCAGCATTCTGGATGAGCTGAAGAGGACGAATGGCACATGCAGGCAGACCAGCCAGAAGGGAGTTGCAGTGGTCAAGGCGTGAGATGACAAGAGCCTGGACCAGAACCTTGGTGGCCTTCTGGGCGAGGAACGGACGTATCCTCCTGATGTTGTACAGAATGAATCTGCAGTGGGTGATCGCTGTTGGCAGCGGATGACAGTTGATCACCCAATGTCACACTGCCGTCCGAGGCTCGTCCTTAAGTACATCAAGGACTTCATCCCTGCAGGCCTTAGACTCTCATCAGTTTGCCTACAGAGGGAACCGTTCCACAGAGGACGCAGTCTCCATAGCACTTCATGGTGCACTGACCCACCTGGAGCATCCAAACACCTATGTCAGGATGCTATTCGTTGACCTCACCTCAGCGTTTAACACTGTTATCCCGGACAAGCTGACACTGAAGCTGCACAACCTGATGTTGTCCGCATCGCTGTGTTATTGGATAGGTGACTTTCTAACCAACAGGTCTCAGGTGGTGAGAATAGGGGATCACACATCATCCTCTCTGATCCTGAACACAGGCACGCCGCAGAGTTGTGTGCTCAGTCAAGCCCTCTACACCCTCTTTACCCACGACTGTTCTGCCACCTACCCAACAAACATGGTCGTGAAGTTTGCGGACGACACCACCATGGTGGGTCTCATCTCGGACAACCATGAGACTCACTACAGAGAGGAGATCCAGCACCTGACAGGATGGTGTTCAGAGAACAATCTGCTGCTCAAGAACAGCAAGGCCAAGGAGGTCATCGTGGATTACAGGATGTCCAGGAATACGCTCCTCTCCTCATACACGGGAAGGAAGTGGACCGTGTCAACAACATCAAATTCCTGGGCATCCACATATCCTCTGACCTGACCTAGTCTCTGAACACCTCACATCTGGTGAAGATGGCCCAACAAAAACTTTTTTTCCTCAGGAAACTCAAAAGGGTTGGACTCTCCTCTCGCCTGCTCCTGAACTTTTACAGGTCCACAATAGAGAGCATCCTCTGTCTCAGCGTGACGGTGTGGTATGGCAGCTGCACGGCAAAGGAAAGAAAGGATCTGGCCAGGGTGGTGAAAACGGCTCAGAGAAGATTGGGGAGTCCACTCCCAAATCTGGACTCACCATACACAGCCGTCTCCAGAAGAAGGCCAGGTGTATCGCATCTGACCCCACCCAACCGGGGTACAGACTGTTTGTACCTCTGCCATCTAGGAAGAGGTACAGATATCTAAATACCAAAACAAACAGACTAAAGAACAGCTTCTTCCCCAGAGCTGTGAAAGAGGTTATCCCCCCACTACAAACTCATTACCTCCCCCAACCACACTGAGAACCCACAACCACAAACGATGTGGTCTGTGCAATGCACCTTATATACATTAATATGTCTCCCTCTGCAAACATGCTGCTTTTGCACTTTGAACTGTATTTGTGTGTGTGTGTGTGTGTGTGTGTGTGTGTGTGTGTGTGTGTATGTGTGTGTGTGTGTGTGTGTGTGTGTGTGTGTGTGTGTAGGTGAGAGGTGAGAGAGTGAGCGAGCGGACGTGGACAGATGGTGTGTGTGTGTGTGAATGAGTGAAAGTGAATATATATGCATGTGCATAATATTTGCACACAGTATTTTATTATGTATATTTTTTATATCTTGTTGTTTTTACTGTTCAACCTAAGCTGGAGCCGTCTGCATAAATTCTGTTGTGTGCAAAACACACAATGACAACAAAGAATTCTTGAATCTTGAATCTTCAGAGAGTCAAGGCTAAAGTTCCTTTCCCCCAATTCTTCTCAACCATAACCAAGATAACCCCCACTACGAGTAGTGTACCAGAGACGTCAGACGCAGTCTTCATAAAATCATCCGATGCACACATAGCTTTTGGTGGTGATATTAGATATAATATTATATAAACACCTATACATTATATAATATTATTATTATTATTATTATTATTATTATTATTATTTTCATTATTATTATTATAATTATATTATATTATATTATATAGATATAGAGCTCCAGGAGTCCGCAAACAGCAAGAATCACTTCTCCTCTATGCTGTGGTTCAGTCTGACAGCTCATTGGTCAATGGGCAGCAGCTCATTTGCATTAAAGCTACAGACACCAGAAACAGATTATTCTTAAGGGACTGAAACAGAGGGGAATTGCGGTAGATGAGATTATTTTTCCTTAAAGCTATTTCCAACAAACAGCTTCAAAAACATGGAACTGGAACTCGTATACTATGTTTACTTGATGTGAAAACACCTTAATATGTCTCCTTTAAAATTAAATGTTAGAAGAGAGTCAATTAGCTAAATATTTACATCAAATGAGTTGATACTTGTTTGACCATGAACATTAACATTATAACATATGGGTATGTGTTTGTGCAAACCATGTTAACAAACCAACACACTAGATTACACCCTAGTAACAAGCTGCAGAGTAATTCAAGTAGAATTTAGTGTTTCTGTATATGTGTGTGTGTGTGTGTGTGTGTGTGTGTGTGTGTGTGTGTGTAAAAACAAAAACAAAAAGAGGGAATAGAGTAAGAGGGGAAGGGTTGATGACAATGGTTCCACCAGATTTAATTAGAGCGGGTGTGAGCCAACGGTCAGCGACACCAGGGGAGCGATGAGGGGGCCTGTTCTGTTAATTGAATGTAAGGGTTATACATGACAGCCAGTACGAGAGTGGGATGTGAGCGAGAAAGAGAGAGAGAGAGAGAGAGAGAGAGAGAGAGGAAGAGAGATACCCCACAAAAGTTTAATTAAATAACAGCCTTACTTGTTGTTCTGTAAACGTCATCTACAGAGCAACTTAAAATTGGATGAGCTAAGAACCGATGTGGGAAGGTCAGCACAGGGCACCAGGCACATATTCGGTTAACATAATGAACCTCCTTCAAGAGTAAGAAGGGGTCTTCAAAGTAATAATGTCTGCCTGGTGGCATAGCCGGAGCTAATCTGAGGCAGATGCACTGGTGAATGACCCAGGATCAATGTTAAACTTTTAAGATTCAAGACCTTTATCAAAACAAACACATTCACAAACTCACACACAACTCGAGCTGACAGCTACAGTGATGTCCATCTTGTTAAAATCCCCTCCAGGGTTTGGTCCGGTCTGAAAGAGAAGGCCTTCACCACATCTAAGCCGTACCCATCCAACCCAAAACATCTAACCCGTGACCTGGAGCTCCCACAGGGGGTCTGCTGAATGTCAATGGCCACCTCACACTTTTTAACACTTTCAATTAGAACTTAGGAAACTCTGAGTCCTGGATGGTGGGGCAGAATGGGGGATGGATGGGGTTTGCAACCGATACCTTCCAACTACACTCTGCTCTATTGAACGCTTCTGAAAGTGAATGCACAGACTTACATCCTCCGGGGATAACTCTTGAGACGTTTCATCTTCTTCAGACTTTCATCTCAGGATATTGGTGAAAACACTGCAAATGTGTCTTTTATGCGTATGTTATTTGAACAAGGGGTCAAGCTTTTCAGTTCACTACCGCCCTGAGGAGTTTAAACGACACATATACATAGCGAACATCTGTTGTGATGCAATGTCATACTGTGTTCACATTTAGGAATCGTTTTTTGTTTAAGTGTCAGATATAAAAGGTTACATAAAAATAGCAATATGTTCCATAGATCTAAGCCAAATAATCACAATTCGGCAAAAAAAACTCCCCTTTAAAGGGGCTGTAGGTATGATTTGAGAGCTATAATTTGATTGTAACTTGTTTGAAATGGAATTGCCATCTGCCAGCTGTTAGTGGGTGGAATGCACTGTGAACTGTTTAGAGTTGACTGAGCCTGCCTCTGTATGACCGCACCCGGCTCATTTCTGAACAAGCAGGGCATGACTTCAGTGCTTGGTTCTGGGAAAACATCTTGCCTTCAATCACATTGTGCCTGAAATGCGACACTTCTCAATGGTGGAAAACGTAGCAAGGCAAGGAGCGGAGAGGGAGGGGAGACTGCTTTTTTTTCTTTTCTTTTTTATCTGTCCATCCATTAAACCATCTTCTGATACCTCTTCTGAAAAATATCTGTTTATTTTTTGAACTAATACACCCAGGAAACGCTATGTAATTCCAGCCCAGGCGCTGTGCAGCCTCCCTCCAGAATTTCAGCAATAGCATTGTCGATTTTCTGGATCTGATATTGGGTTAAACCTAAATGAATCGTAATTTTTTAATTGCTATCCATTCGTTGTGATACACAGTCTCTGTTAGGCCTTTTGGAGTATATTTAATGCAACATTCAGCTATCATGAAACTGAAATACTGCAGATTCTTTATTCACTTTATTCCATCTACCAATTGAGACTTTGATCTTCTCACTGCCTGAGTACATGCAAAGCAGTTACATTCCTTTTGGATGATATTCATACTACAAATGGAAGCAGAGGCTGTACAAGGTTTTTTACAACATCAACGGAGCACTCTTGGAGTTTTGGTTTTGTTTGGGACAGTGCGGCAGCCTCCCACAGTCATCCCATACTAAGAGCTGTGCTATTAAAGACACTGACTAACAGGAGGCGGTATAAAGTACAACATATATCTGGAGGACCATTAAAGTAATCAGCCCTTTTGGTGTAGCTTGTGTAATAATCATTCCTTGGGTCAAATCATTGTTCGTATTTAGAAAAAGAGGACAAAAAAGAAAATTGGCTAAATGACGAGTTCAGAAGGACAGAACATACTCTAAAAGGCTGACACATTGGGACAGAGGGAAAGTTGTAAAATGTTCTCTATTGTCATGAGGCTTGGCTATGGTTCTACACTGTTTGGTATAGAACCAATGCAGTGGAGAAGCATCCCATGCTGTGCTTGTTGGGGATTGGTTTGATTTCTTCTTCTTCTTCTTGCTGGGCACCGAGGGGAAGGCAGCCCCGCCCTCGGCCCTCAGTATTTATTAGCTCTGCTAAGGTTTTGCACGGCACCTGACATGTTTAAATGTCTCAAAGACGAACCGCAGCTCCGACCCCTGATCTGCCTACCTTGATGACATAATCGTTTAGGACAGCACTATCTGCAGTTCCTGAGGGCTGACAGGTAAGCTGATGGAGATATTGAAATGGGATGGCAACTTAAGTGTCAGTACCACGCTGTTGTCTTTGCTAGCATTTGGACACACTACAGTTTCATTATCTAAATAATTGAGACAGCCCAAGAAATATAGTCAAGACCATTCAAACAAAGAGAACTTAAACTACGGTACCAAGCTGAACACAGGTCTTCTCGGAGTGTAACTTCCTCCTCTGCCGATGTGTCCTTTTATTGGCCGCTTGATGTGTGCCCATCTGGCCTTGTGACTGCTAGTTTCCATCTCCACGTTGTGACTAGAAGCATTTATGAAGCGATAAGCATGAGCCCTGTAAGGAAGGCATATCTTCTCCCTTCCAGATGCAGGGGAGACGCTGCTGGTAGGTCACTGGGGCTTTATCTGACAGTTGGAAATAATGGGATAGGTGTTCAGGCCCTGGATCGAGAGATGGTTTGATTCATAAGTGGTCCGGCCAATGACAAATACTAAACCCTATTGATGTGGCAGGTTTCACTTCCATAGTTTATGGACATTCATTTCATAGAACAGTGACTTCCTAAATGTTCAGGGATATTTACATTTTAGCTCAATCACCATACATAGTAAGTACAAATGACTGCTGGGCGCTGCTGAATGTTCCTCATTGATTTGCTTCAAGTGGATGCAAAGTATTCTTTGGCATAAACATGCAAAACCCCAGAGCTGAAATCCACAAATGATTGATTAATGATAGAATTTCCATTCAAATGTCAAGCAGTGGTCTCAGATCTCCTGATCCAGAGAAAGTCAACTGGTATTAATGGCAATGTAGCTCTCAGTACAGTGTCATTTGAGAAATGTGTGCTAATATAAAGCTAATAATAATTCTTTACAGGGAAACTGGCCCAAAACTTAAACAGGTGGCAGCTCAAATTTGGCAAACTTTATTCATTCTAATTGACCAGAACCACATTTACCTTAATACTCAACACACAGTACAATGTTAAGTGAGAGAGAGACCTAGGAAACTTAACGGCTTATATTCTTGCCCACTAACTGCCTATTTAATAGTGTGCATTTAGCTTTCAAGAGTTTCAAAAGTGAATTCATCCGTGAAGTAGATGTTATTAGCAAGCACTTCAAATATAACCTCATGAGACTTCTAACTAAGCAATAACTTATATCAGACATGCAAGAACACACACACACACAAACACACACACACACACACACACACACACACACACACACACACACACACACACATACACACACCTGCAAAGCTGAGGAGGAATTCAAATAATGTACATTAATATTTTATTTATGTCAACGTGCCTTGTACATACAAGTATGTGAGCGTGCTGTTTTTATTATAACCTTGCCCCCTCAGCCTGAAGCTCCCTCACCTAAGAGCTATTTTGAATTGCAATGGACATTCATTTCTTCACCAAATATATCTATTATCCCAAATGTAATGCAAAGATGAGTGTTCTCACATATCGAGTTAGTAATAACATTTACCACATTATCAAGGCTTTGTATTCCTTTGACAGGGAATGCCAGCTTGTATCGTGGGCAGAGGCATTTCTTACATTTTAGTTCCCTCGCCGCAAAACATGACCTTCGCAGTATTGAAGTTAGCCCTTCAATGTAAGAGTTAATAAACCTTTGTCATTGTTTACACAACAGTATTTCCGCCCACATATTGGAGGCCATTCTGTATTACTTTTTATTAATGGGTGTAATAAAATCAAAGGCTTGTTCCTCTGCCATATCTCGATAGTCAAACAGTCTGCTGGCGTGTACCCCGGCTGTATTAACACAATCATCTGATGGGGATGGATTGTGATATTTTCAGCCCAGCTGGATTAGAGTCATAGGTGACTTTCTGTGGGAATGATACGGCTATAGCATTATCTGACAGTTGGCAGCTGTGATCCTTCCTGAACAGATTAACCCGATTACCGAGCCGATACTCTGACGCTGCAAGCCCCCCTGCCCCCTGCTCCACTGCAGCCCCCCTACCTCCAGCCCGTCTTTGTTTCTTCCCATACCGATGAAAAAAAAGGCAAATGTGCCTTAGTATCAGTTACTTTTGTGTTTTGAACGTGTTTTCTTGGCCCTCGGCCTGTTGTTATAGAAGCAAGCGGCATCACATTTTATGCCCAATTCCTGTCCTTTTTTTTCTAAAACATGTACTGTTCTAGCTGTCTACTTTAAACACACAGGGCTCCGTGGAGATTACAACCGACTGAAAAAGACAACATTGTAAAAATAGCCTATTTTGAATGCGTCTCGGGTTAAGTCAGATGAAAACAAGCCTGTGCGGCCCACAGGAGAGAGTCAGGAGCTTGCGTCTCCAATATCAAACAGCTGCCATGTATTCATGAGGCATATTTATATATCTTTACCTCTAAATAGGATCCCCTCCAGCTAACTGTAAAGTTTTTATTCACCAAGACATAATTGCTGTTTATCATTCCTGAGAAATTAATTCTACAAGTCTAATCAGCGTTGCTCACAGCCGTGCTCCTGTGTTAAACACCCCTTTTATCTCTGTTTCTCAATCTCTCTCTGTCTCTCTCTCACCCTCTCTCTCTCACCCTCTCTCTCTCTCTCTCTCTGGCTCAGTCTTTCATCCTCTGTGGCACAATTTCTCAGTCTCTCTCTCCTATAAAGTCCCTGAAAACTTGAGCGATTTTAGAGTTCAGTGCCTTTTATTTTACAAATGACTAACCCCTGCCAAGGATCAGAGACCCTGAGGAAGAGATCAGCACGGCCGCCTGCACAGGCCAATGCAAAAGAGGAAGGTGCGTCCGCCTCTTCATTCAGCGACAGCCATGCCAGAAGTAATTACCACCCCACTGCTGATGTGCTGGGTGGTGGTGGTGGCACCTCTCTGACTTATTTATTTCTCAGAGAGGCCGAGGTATTTGATCATCTGCTGAACAAATTGGCAGCTGTTAGTGCAGGCTTCATAGTAGGGGGGGGGGGGGGGGGGGGGGGATGTCACGATGGGCATGCGTCACATCGTGGAAGTAAACTATGCGCTGAATGCCATTTAACATTTGCGTAGGAGATTAGGAGCTCAGACAATGAGCATGCAACAACATTTTAAGAATTTAAGACCCTGCCCAAAACCGGACACAAAAAAACTTGGTAAAAGAGTCATAACGATAACCCATACACACGCCCAATTTATAGTACATATGTGTGTGGGAGGAAAGAGGAATAACTTTTCTAAATGGCAGTCCCTCGCTACAGCCCCAGCTTGAGGCGGCGCATGCCTTTCTAAAATGGGTCGGTATCGTTTCAATTATCTCAGCAGCTTCTCAGAACAAAAGGCTTAAATTGCATATGGCTCCAAATCCTCCTTCCCACGTCAGTCAAGACCATAGACTGTATAAAATGGGTCAAAACGGAGGAGCGTTCACGAGACGACTGCTGTGTGTGCAGGAGTCCAGGAGACCTTGTGGAAACACCACCCCTGCTCCCCACACCTGGGTCAACCTCGAACAACGCCTTTGATTGGGTTTTACTTGTTTTTCTTTCATACATTTTAGATTTAAGTGAATGCCCTTGCCCATTCGACGGACTTCATTTGGAACATTGTTTAAGGCCAGACAAGGGTACGACCAGTCCCTCCATCTCAGACGGCTTTATCCCAAAGTGAGCCAGGTTGTGGACGTAGATCATCAGGCTTGGCTATGGCAAACATTCCAAGGCTTATTGGCACAAAACTGAAGAAGATGTGTGTTTTCGTCTGGGGAACAGAAAACACTCAGGAAGAGTTGGCCAGAGGAGCATTCCCTAGATGAATCGTGGGATTCAACACACCAATGTGTATTATATTTTGGCTGTATCGTTTTGCTGCATAGCGTTTAAGTTGGTAAGATTCACACTAGTCTTTTTCCAATAGAACGATGTGTGATCAAATAACGAAGGAGGCAAGAAACATTTATTCACCTCGGCCTCATGAACGGCAAATCAAGAAGTGTTCTCAATGTTTGGTGCTGCTGGCGATGCTTTGACGCTTCAATAGTTCCTTGAAGGCAATGGATTCAAGTTAGCTATTTTTTTGTTGGTTTCATTCGTTTTTTTTATAAAGAACTGTTATTGTTCAGTTTCTTTCTTTAAATTATGGGGTAACACCAAGCAAATCTCTTCCTGATTAATTGGTATCTATGAGATTGCGTGCTGTTTTTAGCTACAACAAAGTGGAAATAATACTATTGTATTTGAGTGGTCTACGCATTACTCACCAGAAAAAAGAGCATATAAGTTTATATAGTTTAATGAGTACTTGGCACTCATGGAGATTACAGACGTAATTAAATATTTATCTAGCCCTTGCTGTGCTGGAGGTGAGATTTAATAGCTACAATTTGAGTCTGCCCTTTAACCGTCGGTCAAATGCTCTCTCAATATATGTTCTAGTTGACTGTGCCTCACTCTGTATGAGAACATTTCAATTTTGGACCTCTCCCTGTTAAAGGTCCAATGACCAGGTGTGAGTGTGGTTTGCCGTTACAAGCCGTTTTGAAAAGCTGCCGCGTGGTACGCTGGATAGATCAGTCTACCAGCCTACCCAGTTGACTGTAGCAAACGTTGCTCATCTATCCATCACACATCTAGGTTGACAAGCCCACTGTGTCATGTCATAAGGGGCAGATTTTCAAAACGGCTTGTAACGGCTAATCACACTCACACATGGTGGCATGTCATGGGACCTTTAATATCAGATCAATCAGGGCATCTCTACCCTGATTGGTTCTAGGAATCTGTCCTTCCTGTCTATGAAATTGGTGCACACAAATCATTGTCCACCATGAATAAAACACTTCTCAATGGCGGAGAGAATGAATGGAGGGAGCAGAGAGGGGGGGGTTTGGGTTGATTATTTTCAAAATCCGACTCTTCAGCTTTTTTCCTTTACAACTCTTAAATCCTACCCACTGCAGCAGATATGCGCTTAACACCATTTTCTTTTGGAGATTAGGAGCTCAGACAATGAGTAAGCTACAACATATGCTCTAAATATGGTTTGAAGCATTGAACTATCAGCCCGAACCGGACACATGTTGTGAGTTGTGCTGACATAACCATATCCAAAACCCATACACACAAAAAACAACACACCATAACTTTTTTTCTGCTCTCTCTTTATAAATCTCAAATCATACCTACAGCTGTTTCATAGACTTACGTTAAACATTTCTTGTTTTCTTTATTTTGGGCTGATTTATTGTTGTACCGTGGCCTACGTGTGAAGTTATATTAAAGGTCCCATGGCACGAAAATGTAACTTTATGTCTAACATTAATATGAGTTCCCCTACCCTACCTATGGTCCCCCAGTAGCCAGAAATGGCGTTAGGTGTACAACGAGCACTAGGTATTCTGCTCCGCCTTTGAAAAATAAAAGCTCAGACGCTCCGATTTCGAATTTGGCCCCATATGTTGTCAAAAGGGGCCAAATTATCTCCCCTTTCTCTGCCTTGCCCGCCCAGAGAATTTGGCCCGCCAAAGAGACAGTGTGCGAGCGCCACATGTGTGTGTGTGTGTGTGTGTGTGTGTGTGTGTGTGTGTGTGTGTGTGTGTGTGATTACACACACTGTAACGCAAGTGTTTTACAGTTCTTTGTTATTTGGATAACCGTTCTGCTGTTGGTTCTCTGACGTCTCTGGTATTTCCACAACAAGACTCGTAGTGGGGGTTATCTCAGCCATGGTTGAGAAGGATTTGGGGGAAAGGCTCCATCCTTCACATCCGGTTTAGTTTGGTACGCACATGTTGAGTCCAGTCTCTTTTAGAGCTCCCCTGTGAGTGTGCTGGACGTTCCAGTCTGTAGCCACAAGCCTAAACACTGTCATCCATTTTATTAAAACGTGCTATTCAAAATACCCAAGGACAATATACATGACATTTACATCAATAAGCAAGCACAAGAATGATACAAATAGAAAAACAGCAGAACATAACCCCAGCCACATCCCATGAGACTGATGCCCGCACAGCCAAAAGTGTCTTCAGCCCCGGCTGTTTGGTTTTTGTTCTGCTCCATTGATACGCCCTGGCTGCCGAGCAGCACGGAATTGGGTAATTGACTGAACAACATGAAAACCCGGGTATGCGGATAGTAAGAGAACATCGTTGTTAAAGTGTAAAATCTGTTAAACAACCATCAAGTAATATCGAGATTAACACGATATTTAGCTGCTCTGTGAAAATTTCAACAATAAAATAAAATTACAATTGCATGTGTACACAAGATGAGGTTTAACATCTATTTATTTTCAACCTAATTTCCTTTAATTTGCCATAGAATATTCTTTAGACAGGTATTGGTCACAAGACCCAACAGTAGTGCTCACAGCGATCCAACACATCTTACTAATAGTTTATAAGGGGAAGGTGTTGGAGTCACCAGTGTTGGGAAAGTTCACTTTCTTCGTGAACTAGTTCAAAGTTCAGTTCACAAATTTTAAAATGAACTAGTTCAGTTAAACGTTCATAATTCAAAATTTTAAACTAAGTTCACAGTTCCAAAAAATGAACTAGTTCATAGTTCTTTTTTTCAATATGTTGCTGTGAGCTTTTCATTTTTTCCGGTATTTTGAACATTGAGCCCCCTTTGTGGTTTGTCTAGGATGATATAGAGTGGTTGAATGAAGTATCGTAGCGAAATACAGTTTCTATCGTGTTGTATTGCACATTTAGCGCATTTTGTAAATCCCATTGATTTCTGTTGGAAGACTCATTGCTCGTTGGCGGAAACGGAAAGGGGGGGTGTTCACGTTTGATTGTAGTCTTTTCGCTCGGTTATAGCCCTACTGATGAGACGAGAACCGAGCGAAAAGACTACAACCAAACGTGAACAGCCCCCCTTTCCGTTTCCGGCCAACAAGCAATGATTCTAGGAGGTATTCTACTCCGCTGAGCTATGAGCCAGAGAGCTAACGTTATGGATTGTACATATTTATAATTTGAAATTCGTCTGAGCCTTTATACCACAAATACTCTAGGGTCTGAAGCATATAACCGCTTTGTCTGATTACAGTTTAATTCATTTTCCACAATTTAACAGCTCTCGTTTTGAAGAATAATCACCGCGCCATTCGTTTCAATGGGAATCGCGCTGGTCTATACTTTCAAAATAAAGTGTACATATTTATAATATGAAATTCGTCCCAGCCTTTATATGACAGATACTATAGGATCTATAGCATATAACCACCTTTTCTGATTACAGTTTAATGTAACAGTAAGCTGGCAACACCTCAACTGCAAATGAACCGGAGCACGGAGATTACCATGGCAACCGGTCAAACAACACGGCGATCTGCGCGCGCATCCGCCGTGTTGATAGAGAAATAACCCCCCCATTGAACGAAGTTAAACCGAGTGAGCGTGCCGTTCACTGACACCAGAATGAACGAGTTCACAGTAACGTTCATCAGGCAGTAATACAGTATGTTCAGTTCACGTTCGCCCAAAATATGAACGAGTTCATGAACTTTTGTTCAGTGAACGCGTTCAGGCGCAACACTGGGAGTCACCCTCCTCCTCTGACCTTCCTCTGTGTCCTGGAGGACAACCTACACCCAAGGTGACGTCCCCACCTTGAGTATAGGTTGTCCTCAATGAACAGAGGAGACCCTCCACGAGGAGGAGCCTTCTTCAGGGCAGGGTGGCATCATGTTTTGATCCATAGCAGCAAGGCAGAAGACCAACTCTCTCTCTTGCAATTTTATCATTACGCACATTCACAGTTTCCGCATGACTCCCTTTTTACTAAACCCTGTTATCTATCGCCTCACTCCTAATTCCATCGACCTAAGGATCTAAATCAATGCACTATTTCTGGGATTTTTACTATGATGAATAGACCATATAGATGTAATACAGTGTTTGAAATACAAAATACTATAGTAATGTTCCAAAGGTTTCTTTCGGCCTAGCCCAGCACATAGCTCAGTGTCTTAGGGTAATGTTGTATAGGATCAAGCCGGACGTTTGCGTTGCATTAAGATATTTATTTACAAAAACTGCAGCACTGATAAACAAGAATGATGACAAAAACTAAGATAAAACAAATAGAGGTCAAGGGTGACCTAGCTAATCCGATCATTAGCCTGGCATAATTGGCCTGCCTCTTGACCTAAGTCACCTGAGATTTAACCATCCTCAACCATCACTCTCTCCCAATGAAGTCAACCAGGCTTAAATAGAGATACCCATTTGGTAAGCTCCACCTTAAAGCTATACCGAGTTATTATAAATCGATTAACCAACATCCCACCAGTACACACAACAAAGGTGTGGTTGTCATCCCATAAAATAATAACAACACAGTACAACTTCACTCATATATATATATACTCACCCTGCTCCCTTTAATGCAATTGCCTACCGTGGCAGGATCCCCTGACATAAATACAGGAAGTGAATGCCAACTGGCCCTATAACACGGGAGAACTCTGTTCGGTAAACGAATAACAGCTTGTACATTGACTATTGATTATTCTTATGAGTGATGGTTATGATATGTATACTTGACATGAGTGAGGTCAACTTGGTTCTATATCATTTACGACATGGCAGTTGCTGGTAGGAATATGTAGTCCACCTACATAGGTGGACTACATCTGTGGATGACTACTGCTGTTGGCTGTGGACGACAGCTCTATAAAGCAACAGGAGTCTGACAGAGTGGGGAATTAATCAACAGAGTTGCAGGAGAATCATATTGGGTGAAAACTGGCAGGGGTAATGATTGACTGTGAGCCATGCACAATAGTGGAACTCCACCATTTTGAATGCCAAGCACAATTCCACCACCTGCCAAAATACCCCCTAAACTGTCCAGTGGTGTTTTGGTGTGGTGGGGGGGTAGACACACCACCTGGGTGTGTATCACATAGGAAGATCTTAACCTCATCTCTTTATGTCAGAGGATACGAACACAGACATAAGGAGAATAGACACACTACAGAGACCAAACTTGAGCCAGGATTTAAGGCATCATCTCGGTGTCTGGTGGCATTTATGATTATATACAACTGTGATTATTCAGAAAAATATATATAGCGGGACAAATACACAAAATGTCATATTGACATAACAAAAGGCAGGCACAAAAAAATTAAACCAGACACTTTTGCTTTTAAGCTCTCTGACTAGCTGTATTGTACACAGACTTAGATTATTGAAGTTAGGTTTGTTTCATATTTTAGTAAGGAAAAAACACACTGTTGTTGTCATATAAAGCAGTTCCAGCAATCGCTTAACAGAGGTTGGTCTGAAATGATAGGGACATGCAGTGGATTTAAATGCAATAAATGGAACAGGAGTATGGGTTTTGAAGTCAGTGAGAATGACTCTTGTCTCAGGTATTGAAGATTAATTAAGTGACCATGATTTCTGGTAACTTGAAACCGATTTAAAAAGTGTATCAGCACGATTACAATTATAAGGCTTCTCACATTGTTCACTTTGACAGGTAAGGTGAGTGAATTACAATTCTCAATGAGATATGAGTTACATTACAAAGCCAAACCCTTCTGTGGACAACAAACAGCCAGTCCCGTACCCGTACCCGTCTAGATAATTTATTGTCGGAGATTGTCTGTCTTCTGAGGGAATCAATTTCCATCTCTCTAACCTTTGATAGATGTTAGTGTGCAGAGCTGCTCATGAATGGGGTGCTGCTGACACTTGGGCACCCAAGAGCACTTCCGCCTGCAGATGCAACGGTCAATGTAGTGGCCAGTCAGGAATCTGCTAGCTTAGACTACTTATGACAGACACCATTTTATTTGGGTTCTCTCTCCATTTCTCACTATTTTCTCCTGTCTCACTTGATTTCTCGCACAGGCGTGGTCACACACAAACATACACACGCAGACACCCACAAATGCACGCACGCAGGCACGCACGCGCACACACACACACACACACACACACACACACACACACACACACACACAGACTGTCAGTCTAACACTGGGTAGCCCTGTTGCATTGCAGAACAGGTTCAGATTCCTCTGAGGGCTCCACTCAACCCCAGTGTTGCACCAGAGAAGGCTGGCTTCTTTTTCCTAACCCGAGAAAGACAGAAGTATTCAGACATTACTGGATCATAGCTAAAGAAATTCACACAGCTTCCTTACTTCAGTCAGTGAGACCGGCGCCATGCCCGTAGCCAGCTCTGAGGTAATCAAGGTCTGGACCTCGAAATACACACCCCCTGTATTTGGAAGACCTCCCCATTTTTTATGCCCTGGCTACGGTGCTGACCAAGCAACAGTTATTTACCATACACTGAAGGTTTATGTGTTTCCCTGTCTGCTTTGTCCTTCCTTATGCTCTTTTTCTGTTTGGCAACAACTCTTCCCCCCCATACCCCCCAAGTGCAAAGGATTAAATATCCTTTCCTACGCTCCGACACCTTCCGTAATGCCACTTGATGGGAGCTACCTCCTGCATCTGCTACTGAACCCCTACACATCCTTTCTGCACTGAGCACGCTACGTGACTCCAGCTACTGAGTCACTACTTTCGGCCTCCAAATTAATTTTACTCTAGTTATCTATTATGTTTAAATATACCCTAGGACCCATAATCAGTATTATGAGTGACCCACATGTCACTATGATGAAGCCTCAGTGAAGGTTTTATTGGACCAGGCCATCTTGGTGATCCAACGTATCCTTTTTTACTTCAGGGACATTAATTGCAAGGTGGGGGCAGAGTTTAGGGTCTGGCTATGCATGGATAAATACATTGCCCCAAGGGGTGGCTGGCTTTGTAGGAATGGCATGCAGATTTTGCAGAATCGTTTATAGGAGCAGACCCTGATGGAAAGGGTATTTCATGACATAGTTTGAATGAAAAGTAGTAAAACTATTGTAGTAACCAAGGAATCAACACACCATGTGAGCTATGTGTATATGTGTATATATGTACACGTTATTATGGTCTGAATTTGTATTAATGTTGTTTAGTGTTCCTTCTCCACCTGTCCACCAGATGTCCTTGGACCTTTGCCCAAACAGATCTGCCTCCAATCACTTCATTTCCCTTACCTGTGTGTCCTTGTCACTATCTTCCCATCTGCACATCATTCCCTGTTCAATCTCTTCAAATACACACAAGTTCAGTTCATTATATTTCTCACATCCCTTTGACCTTGTGTTTCATTGTGGTTCTCTCGTTGTTGGTTTTTGTTTCTGTCAGTTCACGGAACTGTCCTTTTTTGAGTTTCTTTATTAAAAGCCTTTTTGTTACATTTCCTGAGGGATTGTCTGCATTTGGCTCCCATCTCTTTCTGTCCCCTCTGCTCCGCCAGCGCTGGTCCTGACTCCTGACAGTTATGTGTGCTTTCGGATTAAAGATGCAGTGTGTATAATTTAGTGGCAACTGGCTGTGATTCCAACCCACTGAATAAACCCCTTTCTTACGAGGGCGCAGAAGCTACTGCAGCATATACTGGCTTGTTTGGTTTAAGTTGCCAAAAGGTGCTTCCAAAAAGTATCGCAAAGTTGCCGTGGGTCATAACCATCAGGAGTACTTGCCCCCCTTCCTTCCTGGAACTTTTCGGACAAAATGCAATTTTTTGGTTCTGGGCTACTGTAGAAACATGGAATTGCAACACGTCAGACTCTGTGGTAGAGGACCCGCTCCGTGTGTACATATATTCTCCTAATTTTAAGGTATCAGAAACGCAAATTTGTATTTTGGATACTTTTATTCATACACTAATTTGTACACACTTATGAATAATATATTCCATAATTGGCCATCCTTATACAGGAGAGGCTCATTCTAGCTTTAAGAGGCCCAATTAATGTATCTCCAACTGCAGACTGAACAGTAGACAGCCGGATGAAGAACTCTAGCCACGAATAGCAGCCAACATTTAATTGCATACTCAACATGGGACCCCAGTAACCTTAATAGGACACCAGCCTAGCCAACTTCTATCTGAGAAGAGTGTCAATTGGACTTGGCTCACCAAGCGTTGTTTCTTTAGCATAAATTCCATATGGGGGCAAATGATAACTGGTAAATATTGTTGGAAAATAATATTATACACTCTATTATATATAATAAAATTGTATATAATTATATGGGTATGGAAACAAATCCTCTCAGAAGAAAATGCTGCTCATATGAAAGGGAATAAACCCACGAGTTAAAATGGCACTGAGAAAAGTGGCAGTTTATTGTTTCTTGACATCATTGATGCAGTAAATTAAATTGCAACATGGACAGGAAAACATTGAAATAAATCCACAGTTCACTTCATACTGACTGAAAAAGACAGGTCTGAGAAGCTTTTGGAAATGATGTGTGGGAGCACTTGGATCTACTCCAAAAAGGGGAATGGAACTTCAACATCTTTCTCTAATTGAACCAATGGCTGGGTTGTGCCAACTATCACGCATAAGCTATAGTTGGGCTAAGACAGTATACATGAATGACTTGTCATTAAAGCCATGTGTTTTCTGGGGAACACTACTGCATGATTCCAAGGGGACTCATGCATACCTGTTATTGTTTTTCAAGTCTGGTGACTTAACCATTAGTTTACTGTTGATTAACTGTTAGTTAATTGTATGTTTGTATAATTTCATGATACGATTAATGCCTAAATGGTGTAAATAATACATTAAAGCCACAATGTGTAAGATTGAAATACTCCCAGTTAGTAGGTGGGAGACTTTCATAATTCCAAAAATCCCAATAACTATTGTCTGTCAACTCTACTGGCGGTGCAGCAGTGTGTCATGAACTAGAATAAAAGGCTGCGATTTTATTGATAAAACAATCAAAATCACTGTAAATCAGCATTGACAGAGAAATGTCTATTGTTTTAAAGGGGCCCTATTATACCACCAGGTGTGAGTGTGATTAGCCATTACAAGCCATTAGAAAATCTACCCCAACCTGTGCCTTGGTGACATCACAAATAGGAGTGTCCACCTAGGTGTATGCTGGGTAGATCAGTCTACCAGCCTACCCAGTGGACTGCAGCAAATGTTGCTGATCCATTCATCATAAATCTAGGCGGACACTCCCACTTGTGCTGTCACTAAAACACAGACAAGTTCGATTTTCTAATGGCTTGTAATGGCTAATCACACTCACACCTGGTGGTATAATTGGGGCCCCTCTCCAGGTGGGCCGCTTAACTGTTGGGCCAGTCGGAAGCGAATAATAAAATTTGATAATTGTTAGTTACTCTGCTTTGAAAGCCACCTGCACATTCAACATGCTACAAATCGGTAACTGCAACCTCTGGAAGATTTCCATAGATTTGATGGATACTAACTCTTGAGAGATTCCCCCACTGTAATCACGGAAGTTGGTATATATCCACAGCGCAGCATTATTTACCAGGAGAAAAAGTTTCCTTCCGTTGCAGATAAGCGCCTATAAGGACTTTGCTAGCATCACTGGAAGTAAAGGGAATGGATGGTAGTGGTTGGAAGAGGGAAGAAGGCGCTATTATTGGGCTATAACCCAGTATCACAAATCACAGAATTTGCCTCAATTGTCATTTGAAGAAAAATAAACATGAACTTTGAATTGTGAGCACTAAACCCTAGAGTTAAACACACTTGTTGCTCCCACTAATTTTCCAGGATGTGCACAAAAGGCCGTAAGAAAAAGCAAAAATGCAGGAAAAACTTTCACTACCCAAAATTGCCTGCTTGGATATGTTGCTAAAAGATTACCAGTTAGCAGGCTTTCATCAGCGCTAACTGGGCTGTTGGTGATAGCAAAGGGTATTCTTGCCTTAAACAGTCGGTTAAAAACTCCTTACTGCTCCTTTAAATGCTTTTGTAGCTGCTTTTGTAGCTGTTGAGAATGGCACTGATCCAGACATTAGCCATGAGGATGATAGAAGATGATACTGGTACTGAAAGACAGGTACCAGTATTAACATTACATATAAATTTGAGTTATTGCAGTTTACTTGAAAAAACATAACCTACACCCACAAAGCACAAGTTATATATGGCTTCAACATGAAATCCAGATGTTCAGATCCCTATGATGTTCACAGTGTAGATTCAAAGGTAATGAGAGCTCTATAAAGTAGATCAAAATCAAATAAATGAATCTAGTCAAATCAGTACAGCTCATATCACATTGGCCTACACAAACCCAATGTAATGTAATAATAACATAGAAGTAGACGCTGAAGCGGTTGAAGTAATTAATAGCTGCTCTGAGAATCTGTTTTCATAAAACTTAGTGCCTTTGGAGTATGTATGGCCTTGAGACTTTTGTATAACACAATCCAATACAGATTATGTAAACTTTTGCCGTTCTCATATTAATGAAGTGAAATGTCGGTTATTTTTAAATTCCTGTTAAATTTAACTAGCCTTATAAAAAATACAGGATAGTAAGAACTGAACTGTCACTTTATTTATCCAATTTCAAAAAAAGTGTGCCGGTCTTGGGCGTGAAACTACCGGACAAAAAAGCGTCTAAACCCCTCCGGTGTTGACTGTTGCCGGATGTCCAAAGACAAAATTGAAATATTCGCAAAAACCTTAAAGAAAAAGAAAAAAACACTTACAACAAATTTGACAAAGGCAAATTTTTTGCCCATGCCAATAACTTCCACAACGGAAGGCTATGTGGAAGCCCCATTCATGTCATGCTTTATCAGGTCTGCTTTGTTTTTACAACAAGGTGCCTTTCGCCCACAGAGACCCTTTGTATTCTTCTGCATTTCTGCTCTACAGCTGTTGGTCCCGTGTGTTAAAGGTCCCAGGGCATGAACATTTAATTATATGAGGTTTTCTAACATTAATATGAGTTCCCCTAGCCTACCTATGGTCCCCCAGTAGCTAGAAATGGCGTTAGGTGTAAAACAAGCACTAGGTGTTGTATCAGTGCTCAGACGCACCGATTTCGAATTTGGCCCCATATGTCGTCATAAGGGACAAAGTTACCTCCCCTTTGTCTGCCTTCCCCGCCCAGACTGTGTGTGTGTGTGTGTGTGTGTGTGTGTGTGTGTGTGTGTGTGTGTGTGTGTGTGTGTGTGTGTGTGTTGTGATTACACACACTGTAAAGCAAGTGTTTTACACTCCTTTGATTTTTGGAATTTCCGCAACGAGACTCGTAGTGGGGGTTATCTCAGCAATGGTTGAGAAGGAATTGGGGGAAAGGAACTTTGGCTTTGACTCCCTGAAGTACATGAACCGCGACATGGAGGAGAAAGGGATTGTTGCCCGCGATTGTCTCCCGCTGGAGCACCGCCGCCCACCACCCACTGCCGTGAGGCACCAGCAACGCGAGGCAACAATCCCTTTCTCCTCCATGTCGCGGTTCAGTCTACTTCAGATTGATGTGGAAGTGGCAGATCCAGAGACGTCGGAGAACCCGACGCAGTCGTTGGAGATTCATATCGTCTGGAGGCGCACACAGCTTTTGGCCGTGATAATATATATTATATGATATAGATAGCTATGTATAATATGATAATATTTAGATATAGAGCTCCAGGACTATAGAGCACCAGGAGTGTTCTACAATATTTGCAGAACACAGCCAAAGGCTGTGTGCGCCTCACCATTGCGATACATCCACTGTAAACAGAGCGCATGGTACCGTGGCCGCAAGCTGCTCAGGGCCACCTCCCACCCTCCTCCTTGACCCGCCTCTCTCCTTCTCATTTGCATTAAAGCTACAGACACCTAAATGGCGTTTTTGGAGAATGCTCAATGTGCGACTGGCTCGTAGTGACTGTAATTCTGCACCACGGCTGAATTTCGGGAACGTCTTCAAATACTGTGTTAGGGGCCCACTAATACCTATATGAAAGCATCCATAAAGTAGCATGCCATGGGACCTTTAACAACTTGGTCTCAATGTTTAATGCATTGATCAGTTGTTTGCAGCTGCAACGGTGTTGAAGTCCGGATGTGTTGGGGCATTCATTCTTAATGCATGGTTATAGCAGCTTTAGGGGAATTCATCAGTGAATACCTGCATTTTGTGTTCAATGTTACACATGTTAATTTAACAATGTTTCATATTTAACTTTTAGATGGTGTACTTCAAGATTAACTCACTGACTTTGATTGGTTGACAATCATTGAATAACACTGCATGCTATATTGTTTATAGCGTTCAAGGCTACATCTCCTATTAAAAGTAATACAAATAATATTCTAGCCTTTCCCTGCTAAATGATGATCAAAGATCATATTGGATACTGATGCAATACTGAGTCAGTATATGGTTTAATTAACAGACTGTGTCTGTTAATTAAACCAAAATTAAACTAGTTAGCCAAATTGTGTTTGGAGATGGTCACTCCTAGATAAGCAGCAGCTGAAGCTGCTTCACAAATAGGACTCATAATCGGTTAATGTAGTTGGGGAAAATAACCACACAGTACTCTAACAGAAGTTTCACCTTGCCTTGGGTGTTGAAAGATCTTGGAAATGACTAGTAAGGAGACGGTGCTAGTGTCACCGCTCGAGGGCCTGCCTGCCCGCAGTGTCTGCAGCCTTGACTGGCAGACTGGCTCTCCTTATCACAGCCAGCCCTCAGTGCAATGAGACAGCACCATGGTCTTAGCACTACCCAAACAGCCAGGCAGGCTATCATTGCTGTCTGCATGTATAAACACACACAATCATACACAATCATACACAATCAAACACACACACACACATACACACACACACACACACACACGCTGCAGATGCTTCAGAGATAGAGGCACACTTGCAAGGATTTGAATTTATAATCCCATGACATCATAACATCTTGGACTCATACATACATCAACATCCTAACTGGAACCCTGTTTCCTTTTTCCTAGCAGAAGATGCAATGCATTATCAAAAGCAAAAAACAAAAACAACTTTCCCTAAAAACCATGCGCTGTAATATGGGAGGAAAGGGAAAGTAATTGCTTGGGTCCATTGTCTGATCATGTGTACTTATGTGAGTGATGGGGAGGTGGTGTCCATACATCTTTTGTAAGTGACAGTGCCTTGAGGTTTGGGGTTGTTAAGCAAAAAGTAAATATTAATCGTCTGTGTTATGACAGAGCTCAACAGTGGTCTTTCTGCCTGCCTGGATTAGGGGCCTTGATTAAACACAAGAGCTTATTAACCACGGCGGAGCTCAAACCCTTCGTCCCGTAAGCGCAAAGCTTTTGTCACTGGACGTCAGACAGTGAGGTTGGTTATTTCTATGCAGACTGAACGTCGTCAGTAGGGTGCAGAAACTTTAATCAAAGGTGCTGTCCAAACAGCACCTTTGGGGGGTCGGAGGACAAGGTTGGGGCAAGTGCAGGTGACACAACATCAAGCGCACGCACAGGTGTTCAGAGTGAAGGGATATTCAAGGTGCGGGGTTGGTGGTGGTGGAGGTGGTAGGGGTTGGCTGGTGCCGCTGATTCCCAAACAGGCAGTCAACTGTTGGGAGATGCTTCATTTACATTTAGATCACAAATTCAAATTTATGGTGATAAAGACGTGTTTTGGTATAAAGAGGATGAAAAATTGGCAGTAGATAAAAAATCTGTGGGTACTGGTCATAATTTTCATATTCCTATTCAGAGCAAATTATCAAGATTAATTGGAACACAGTCAGGCCGTGTAGGTTAGCACTTTAAATGCATTCTGGTTGTTTTCCATTTGCTCTGTTTGGAAGGACTGCATGTCAACCAGATAGCTTAATGATTAGGAAACCAGCTCTGCCCTCATGAAAGCCTCTCATTACAAATAAGCAAATTAATGGGGTTTCTGCAGATAGATTTCCAATTTAGTTACAATACATTTCCAATTTAGTTACAATACATTTCCAACACCCACACAATTGCAACACACACACTTGCACACAAACATGCACACACAAAGATACACACACACACACACACAAAACAATACATTTTCTTTATATCCTCCATTATTCTTGAGTCTTGCGGTTATACTGCAATGACATGTGTGTGTGTCTGTGTGTACGTGTTTGGATGTGTCATTCCTGTGTGAGCATGAGTGAGTGTGTATGCAAAAATGTTTTGTGTTTCCATGCACACACATGACCCGCACACACACACACACTGCGCCCAAACCCACTAGCACACAGACACAGACGCACACACACACGCACACACACACACACACACACACACACACACACACACACATACACACACACACACACACACACACACACACATTAATATTAGAAGAGAAAATGGGTTTGGCATAAGCTTCAGTAAGCTCCTTGGCAGGCCGGGGGAGGTGCTGGGAGGAGATCGATCATTGTGTCTCCGGCAGATAGATGGCCGCCCGGCCCAGAGCCGGCTGCCACCCATGTGGGGGCAAAGCCTCCCGCCAAGAAATTCACTGAATTGTGGACAAAAGGATACAAAGGGCTGGATGAATTATTTGGATACTAACTCATGCTGTAATTAATTTCTACACATGCAACAAATTATCATTTATGACATCCTGTTGCAAACGGCACACACAAACAACTTTCGGACTGAATACATTTATGTTGTCCTAAATATAATGAAAATAAGTGAGACACGAGAGTACCTCAGGAGTCAAGTGGAAGGGATGTGGTTTTATCCTCCACGTGACAAACGCATTACTTGTGGTGCCTTAAGCAGATGCAGGTTTACACCAGGAAGAGAGCAGAAATCCCATGATAATTAACTTTTATTGTTTGTATACTTTGTTGAACATCTACTACTATAATAGCAGGCCTGTCGCACCAGTTACTCAAGTGCGCATGTGCAAAGCGCGAACGCATATATATACCGCAAGCACACACATGCACATTAACATACACGGAAATGCACACACACAAGCACGCGCACACACCGCACGTCAACACAAAGGCAGCGACACATAGGGCCCTATTTTAACGGTCTGAAACGCAAGTGAGAAGCGCCAAGCGCAAGTAGCTTTGTGGGCGGTTCAATGGTGATGTCGCAATGTTTTCTCACGACTGGGATTTCCACATTATTGCTATGGGTTTAATTACAAGTAGAGTTTGAGCGCGCACAACGCACGCGCGAAAACTCTTGTATATATAATAGCCAACTCTCATTCTTGGCCGAAGGACATAAGTTAAAATGAATCAGCCCCATGCATCCAAAAATGTACTGCCAAGGCTGGACCTGGCCGACTGAGTTGGTTCTCCATAAAGCTCTTCCTGAGCGTGGCATCGTGGGCCAGGAGGGCTGAGCCAGGTCATTGGCAGGAAGTCGAGATGCCTCATTAGAGACTGAAAAATTAGCAGTCTGTTGATTGCATTTATTACAAGCGGCGTGGAAACAAATAGGTAGGGAAAAATGCAGAGCCAGGGTTAAGATGTGATGCAAACTCCAACATTTTCTCTATCATTAATCTGGGAACATATGCGCGTGGTCATGCAAGCAGACGTAACCCTCCAAAACATTTGGCGGGGGTCTCTGCTTTGAGGCTTCAAAGAAATGGAAAGTTTATGAGGTCACCAAAAGTGCAAACGCTGATGCCATGCTCATATCCTGCATGCTAATTCATAGAACCACAGACAGATGCACATCTTGAAACATGATATTTGCACAAAACATAATCCTTAGTTTTGCCACAGCAAAAAATATATCATCCTTCAAATTTTAGCCCGAGGTTACTCAGAAAATAGAAAATATATATTATAATAATTTACTTTTTGGTATTTTGTTCAACTCATGACGTAACATTGCATGATGAGACATAAAGTGTCTCGACGTGCCATAAGTCGTTATTGTTTGACATGGAGGTTTGTCCCTCATTCTAGCAGATTTTATAAAGGCCGTACGAACATGCAAGACAGATACTTTCACAATGATGTTTATTGTAATATAAAGAAGTGCTTATAGGCTATACATGCAGCATGAACATGATGTTACTTTATGCAGTATTATAGTGGGTTAAACCATCTTCAGGGTACTCTGCAGTTTGCCTCATAAGTGCAGCACAATGACAATTAATACAAATGTATAAATGTATATGTATGTAGTAATAGTTTTACTGAACCCCTATTTCTAGAGTTTACTCACACAGTAGTAGCGATACCGAAATACACAAGTTTCTCTGAAGATTACTACTAAAAAGTCTGGCAGGCAAACTGTGAATTAATGGCTTACATATGTGCGCTTGCTTTTAGGAGTTTGCAAAAGGTCAGCATCTTGAATGAAGTTCTTGGAAGCAGTTACCCAGATTTCTGGGACACGTTCATATTGAAAGAGCAATATGAGAAAGCCCTGGTAGGCGGGGCTGAGGGACCCACCCTTTAATCGAAAACTTTGTAAAATGCAAAGTTTGATGAAATTAAATTCCCCTAAAATGTTAATCCCAATGAGTGAGTATGATGAGGTAATTGTATGACATTAAGATAAATGTCTTGAGGAGCTGCTTTTATGTTTCCTTATCCCTTAACTGCTGCTGCTGGCACTTGAATTCAAACTTTTATGTTTATCATATAAACCAGACTTATTCCTATTCAGACACATGATGCTGACACGCAGCATCATGAAACAACAAGATTCATTTTGCTATTCGCCAGCTTGGACGCTATCAAGGCCTACTTTGCCATTTCAAATCATTCAAACTCCCATGTGTGTGTGAATGTTATGGCAGAATTTCAACCTGAATTTTAACCTGAATTTGGGTGGTTGAAAAATAATGGGATGAACATAAGTTCATCCCATTCATTCATTCATTCATCCGAATAATGAAGATGGTATTTTAAGAACCAAATTCAAGAACATTAAAATACAGACATCAAATTGCAATGCAGAAAAATGCAAGCATTTGTTATAAGCTACAAATTTATTCAATTCTCTTAATTCAACATGGCATTTTACATTTGGGACATTTGGCACTATTATCTTTCCATACAAATGACCTTCAAACATTTTTCCCAGAACGTAGATTGTGACCTTTTGAGTTTAAACAGTGATGACAATGAAGGTTGAGCTGCCCAATGCTCAGTGTAATGGAAGTTGGCAGAAGCTTGCTATTCTGCTCAGCGGGGTTTTAGCTACCGTTTAGCTTCGCAGGAAGCTGCTCCCAGAAGATCTGAGTACACATCCACCTTGATAAGTACTACAGAGTGTAAAGACCCGGGGCAGATACGACACAAGACCCAAGACACTGGAGCCTCACCGCCCCTCTAGTGGTAACTGCCCAGGTCACGCCTGTCCACCTGATGGTAATTAAGATCGGCTCTGCTGCTCACTCACCTTCATCAGAGCAGCCTCCGTCAGGCCCCCCCACACACACACTGACACACACACACACACACACAGACACACACACACACACACACACAGACACACACACACACACACACACGCACACACAAACCCATACAGAAACACGTACACACACGCTCACACAGACACACACACACCCACACGTACATGTACATAAACACATAGACACACGCTCACAAACATACACACCAACACATGCGCGAACAGGTATACACACGCTCCAAACACACACAATCACACCCACACTCAAATCCACACACACACACACACACACACACACACTTACACACAAACACACATACCCAGATACACAAACATGTACAGACACGCTCACATACACACACATATTAACACATCACCATTGCAGTGGGTCAACTCCAGCCATTGGTACTAACGTGTGCCTGCTGCATTACATAAGCATTAAATAATTTAGCAGACACATCCAAAGCCATTTACAACAGGCACAATTGTCATTAAACCATTACACCAACAAGCAGCATCCCAGACTGTAATTTGCAAGGTCAACCCAATGAAGAGCTAGCTGTATAACCACGATTACAGGGAATTGCAAACACAACATGGAAAAAAAAGGATGAAGTGTTTCGATAAGTTTTCTGTTCTGCTGTGCTGTGAGGAAGTTGTAATGGACAATCTATATGTTGTTTACTTT
Organism: Pollachius pollachius; assembly: GCF_949987615.1. NCBI lineage: Eukaryota > Metazoa > Chordata > Actinopteri > Gadiformes > Gadidae > Pollachius > Pollachius pollachius. Next base: position 21,673,934 of record NC_136936.1, read on the forward strand.
CATCTATTTTAGCCTTGTTTTCTTCAGGTTGTGTTATCTAGCCACCCATTTCGCTTCCTACTGTTTTCTCGCTTCCTTTGTTGTGAACCTTTTGCAAGGGGAAAACCAGTCACAAGGAACTGGTGATGCATACATTTGCTTGACGAGACCAAAGGCAATTCTGTCTTTTAGGTAAACATTTCCCTCCTTTGATTATTGGGAATTGCATTGCGAGGAGGGGGGTGAAACTGTGTTACAGTAAATGGCTCTGTGAAACTGATTTTTGGGCTCACTCTGCTAGAGAGGAGACTGGTGAATGCATACATTAAATAGGTTATTTTCTAAAACTATTTTCAGCTTTTGCCTTTAGAAGTCTCATCTGTCTTCGCGGTACCTCATGAAGGAATAGCCACGGCAAAGTGCAGCAAAAGCAGAACTACTGAAGTCTAATATGAGGCTCACAAAGGAAGGGACTTCTCGAAACACATAAAAGTAACAACAGAAAAATATGTTTCCATGCAAATGAATAAGGTCTACAAAGCTCCACAATTTTAATGAAATAAACTAGAACATTTGAGGCTGTTTTGTTGTTTGAAATGCAACAGGTTTTTTCTTTTAAATTACATTTCTGTTATACTATTGATGGATAAGTGCCCAATTATTGATTATTGGGGCTAGACTTTATAAATAATGTGTATGCCACTGAATGTTCACCGTATATTGTATAACCTGGACCATCAATACTAAACCAAAGTGAAGAAGGGATCGTCGTTTTTATAGTCAAACTAGCCAGGCGATGGCTGTGGTTTAAATATTTATGAAGCACTGACTGAGGGGGCCTCAAGGTGTTAATTAAAATGGCCATTACACTGTTTGAACTGGCCCTTCCAACTCTGAAACAAGTGCAGATTAGTTTATTTTATGTTTGTACTTAAATTGTTATATTCAGATAAGTGATTCCATTGTAAAAAAATAAATAATAAAAAGTAGTAAATTACATCTTCCACCGTAAAATTGTTTCATTTGTGATTAGTAAGACTGAGAAGAAGACTCAGAAAGAAAACAACTATTACAGCAGCAGATGAGTCAACTTTTAGTTTTCTCAGGTGTTAACTAATCTGCATTAAAAAGCAATAGAGTTTCTGATGCGTGTCTTGTGATGTGAAGGATAAGCAGCTCTGCAAAAAACACAGAGTGTGGCAGCTGCTATTACACAGCTTTCCCCCAAATACAACTACAACAACAACAACAACAGCAAACAACAATAAACAACGTAGACACAGTTTCCTCCGGCTAGGAATTTACGGCTGTCATTGTGAAACTTGCAATCATTCTGACCAGGTCAGATGCGCAAGCAAAATTACATGTTTTTGAGGGTCTTGTGTCAGGACACACAGGCTCAAACACACACACACACACACACACACACTCGCAGATGCAAACACATGCACATACACACACACACACACACACACACACACACACACACACACGCACACGCAGGCTCACAAGTACACACGCACGCACACACACACACACACACACACACACACACACACACACACACACACACACACACACACACACACACACACACACATACACACACACAAAAAAACAGCCATGCGTAAAAACACATAGGCTCACACACACTTACAGTTCATTTAGAGAATTTAAGACAGGAAGCAGGAGGAAGAAGTGCTATAATGATTGTTAATGGTTTGATTTTGTAGTTTTGGAACTGCACGTATCAAGGCCTTAAAGGGGAAACAAAACCCCTGACCTCACCTTTGAAAAGTGCTTTCGGTTTTTATTGATACATTCAGGGGCCAGGCTGTCGGTTCCCCTATAAACGGCCATTAAATTCACTCTAAACCCATTTAAAAAATCCATATGTTGCATACAGTGTTGTGTTTATTCTCACACTTTGCCCGTGGCTCTTTGGGTTTGCCTTTCAGCGCTCATCTCACTCTGTGAAAAGATGCTGCACCACTGAACTAAAGGGCCCGACATAGGGTCATTCGTAAGGTTCCCATAACACTGACCTGAAGCCAGGCGTCTCACAGAAGATAGGGACTATTGAGCTTGTGAAGAGGGAGGGAGCAGGAGTCAACTCAGAGCAGACTTCAGACATAATGAGCGGAGAGAGGCAAGGTTCACTGAAGAGGGGGAGAATCAAAAGCTGTGTGCATTGAAACGCCTCCGGGAGCTGGGAGTGCGGGAGTGTGTTTATACCATGTTGCGAAGTGTGTGTGTGTAGTGAGCAAGAGCATCCTTACCAACAGTTGGGATTTATACACAACTGTTTTCAACAGAACTATGCTCTGCTACGCTGACATATCACGTCTTTTTGACGTCCCGTTTTCAAACAGATACCCATCAGAAATTCTATCTTTTTTTTCATACTTGATTTATCATTTAAAGTAGCACAACACCTTGATACTGTGAAAAAGGACAGCACAATTTTAAAAAATAAATTTTATTAACTTGTTTTAACCCGACATTAACATCGACAACCTTCCAGAGTAATGTTTTCGTATTTTCTTTGTATATGTCACAGCAATAAATACACATATCATTTATTTTTTGTAGAATTTTTTAGATGTGTTTTTGTATTATTTAATATAAAAGAACTGAACAAAAAAGTGAAGACTACAGCTTATCAGTGATAAATCTTTCTCCTGAGCCTCTCCACACGTACATAATGAGCAGCGTCAAACTATGTATCATAATAATAATTATCACCATCATCTTTAACATTACTGTTCTCAGTTAAGCAGCTGTGTCCAAATTAAACACTTTAAGAGCTCAAGATGGTGTTTCGCCTCTGAAACGTATCAACATACTTTTTTTTTTCGGAACAATTAGCTGTAACAATCAACAATTTAAAAAACAAAATAAACCAAAGCAAGGAAAATAAACACTTAAACACACAAAAAAGTATCTCATGCACATTTTTTTTTACATCATTCAAATACAGAAGCACAACAGGCCCGGGGCAGAGGGCTGCGTGTGAACCGCATCGCTCGGTTTGTACTAAGTTTCACTTTATAAAAAAGTAGCATCGTCATCACATCAGAGAATACTAAGTATGTTCGTACACCTCCCGTCATGATATGAAGTGTAAAATGCATAGAGAATGTATTATTGATTTTCATGGTCATTACTAAGAGAACGTTTAGATACCTGTTAACTCCATAAACTGCATACACTGTTGTCCAGGTTTAAACAGTTGAATTGTGCTTTTCTATTTTCTTTTTTTATGACTGGGATTTTCTGTGTGTTGGGCTTCACAACACCTTAACAATCCCATTGCAGAAGACTTTCCAGATACACTAGTAATATGCAACCTGACAATGTTCAATAATCAAAATATTGTTTTAATTGTTGATAAGAAAGCATTAAAATACTTCAACAGTCTTTCACTGTAATATGTTTGTTTTATATTTGTCATTTTTGGCAAAATATTTGAGGCGATAAGCAGAGAAATACAAAAAACAAAGATCAGGCACCTTCAACAACGACACATAAATGCCCATAAAAAAATTGAGGCATTTGAAACTTTTACTGGAAATGGAGTTTGCTAAAGATTTTTCTGTTACTTTAATGAATGTTCACCTACAATTCACATGTCACAAAGATAATGACATGTGATGTTGTTTTATAATATACACAACATTTGGGGTGCCGAATACTACTACAGTACACCCAAACCATGAAGATAATGAAAGTGAAAGTACTTTCAGACAAACATCATGTATTTTGTGGTGTTAAAAATATAAATAAACTATTGGTGCCTCCACTTTCGAATGCATATTGCAAAAGCAGCAGAGGAGGCAGGCACCCTGAGGTGTACATAATAATATGATACGTATAATAACTTAGAATATATATATATATATATATATATTTCTTCATTTCTTCATATATATTTCTATATATTTTGATGAATGGCACTCTTCAAATTGTGGACAAACACAGTAATTGTAGTCTGTAACATTTTTTTGGTCTTTTTTCTCAGTCTTCACTCCTTTCAGCCTCAGTCTGTGTCTCCACCTGTTCCGTCTCATCAGTTCCCTGCCTCTGTCTCCTGGAGCCACAGCGCTTGCTGAGCGCTGGGTGAGCTGTGAGCACCGTGGAGCAGTGGCGGTCCGTGGTGCCGGCCGAGTGCAGAGACAGAGGGATGGAGCTCGGCAGCTGGAAAACAATAGTAAGAGGCCGAGAGGGAGGGGGGAGTCACAATGTGAGAGAGCTGAGATCACGACAGACAAGTGGAGGAAGAGAGGTGAAGAGGAAGAGTTGGAGTCAGGGGGTGGGGTGTGGTGGGGGGGTCGGGAGTAGTTGGGAGGGTCACACAGTGTCTCCCTTCACCTGGTCATTGTTGTTGAGCCCCGGCGAGGGCTTGCTCTTCATGGCCTCCGTCCCGCCCCGGGACGTCTCCTGCAAAAAGAGGCGTGGCTTCCATATCGACGTGATGATGCGCTTGTACTCCTTGCGGAAGTTCTGGTTCAGCAGGCCGTAGATTATGGCGTTAAGGCAACTGTTAAAGTATGCCATGAAGTAGCTGACCACGAAGAGCCACTCGGGGATGTGCGGCGCCACCGCCTCGGGGTCGATGGCCACTGCCAGCCCGATGAAGTTCAGCGGCGCCCAGCAGATGGCGAAGAGCACAAACACCACAAACATGGTGATGAAGTTCCTCAGGTCGCTGGGCTTGATACGTGGCCGCACCTCCGACTTCACCTTGCGTCGCACCTGGATCACCAGGATCCAGATGCGCAGGTAGCAGAAGGTCACCACGGCGATGGGCACAAAGAAGTGGACCACCACCACCGTGATGGTGTAAGAGGTGCTGACCGTCTGCACGAACGTACATGAGTAGACGCGGGGGTCGTACTGCAGCGAGCCCACGAAAAAGTTGGGCACAATGGCCAGGATAGTCAGCACCCAGATGAGCGCCACCCACATCAGGGTGTTGCGGTAGCTGTACAGCTTGTCGTAGGAGAAGCTGTGGCAGATGTAGCAGTATCGGTTGATGGCGATGCCCGCAATGTTGAATATGGAGCCGATGACACTCAAGCCCATTAGGAAGCCGCTCACCTGCCGAGGAGGGAACAACAAACAAAGACAAACATAGATCAATGAGAGAAAGAAAAAGACAATCTAATCAGGGGGATAGAGTGTTAGAATTAAGAGAGGTTGTTATAACTGAGTTGGCAGTCAAAGCTGTGGCCGCCCACCTTGCATTGGGTCTCTCCCAGGGACCAGCCATCATGGAAGATAGCGTACAGCACCAGAGGGTATGGGTAGAAGGCCACCACCAAGTCTGCAAACGCCAGGCTCACCACGAACACGTTCCCTGTCCGCCAGAAAGAGAGACATGAAGGGACAAGCGAGTCAATGTCAACACTTAAATATGCAGGGATATGAGGTTGGTTTTTTCTCTGAGGGCATCCAGCAGACTTGCTGAAATGCAAAGGTGACATCGTGGAGACTTGGCTAAAGTGCCAATCCCCTTGAGTAGTTGCAGCCTTGCAGTATGTCCAGCCAGAATGTGCCAGCGGCAGGCCACCTAATGATCTCTACCTATCAATCAGGCCAGTGCGGCCGGCCCCCTGCTCAGTGGCTGAAGCATAAAGATGCTCACGTCCTGTCGTCAGGGGGTTTACACTTCATAATGGTGTTGTTATCTACGCTGCCCACACAAACAGATGAGTGAACCCATGGATAAGGCCGAAGCCTTTAAGGAACAGTAGGTTTTCCTTCGGATAAACCTTGACGCAACACCTTAAGGGAAAATTTCATAGGGGCTGCTAAGGGCTGCTGTTTTAATGTTTTATTCCACAAAGTGCCCGCAGATTGGGAAATATCACACACATACACTCTTTTTCCTCAATCAAACATGTGTGAGTTATTAGAGTAGCACAAAGATCACTGGACACAATCTTAAGTGAAGATGTCATAGGGGCTGCTGAGAAAAGGCACACTTAAGCGTCATTGAGATGGAAATGATTTCATGGTCAAATGAGTTATGTTGCCAACTGGCACAATGCTAGGCCAGGACGCTTGCTTATGTGTTGTTATCTCTTGTCACAATGTTTAATTGGATGAGGAAAGGTGCATGTGGTTAAATTTCTGCCTGAAAACTATCAGATGACAAGTCCCTCCCACTTTAACGAGAAGAGATATGCATTACATTGGCTCCTGGTATTTAGTCATTTCCATTTTCAACAGATGATATAACACCACGTCAGGCCTAGCTGCTCCAGTTCAGCAGAAAGGGACCTCTGCTGCAGGTCTTTTTTTAACTGCTACATTTTGTATCCGGCCATTATATTATTTTATTTCTTTTTACTCCAGGGAACCCTTCACATTCTCCGACGGCGCTGGTGAATCATGATGGTAGCGAGCTTCACTATTTCCCAAGTCCATTGATTTTCAATTTGTACGGCATGGCAACTCCAAATGTCTACAACTTGAATGGTCCTGAGCAGCTGTACACTGTTTATGCACAGCAATTAGACTGGGATTAAATGGTACAGTACAGGAGCGGAAGCGGGTTGCTATGAATTGCAACAGGGCACACTCACTCATCCAATTTGAATGCCCACATGGCACTAGGTACTCTAATGTCACAGTTAATAAGTGAAGCGATAACCTCCTTGTGGAGGCTCCGTGACACCGGCTCAGAGGCATCGGAGTGGAAGCCGAGGGCGGAATGGGCATGTTGCAGTCGCTAAGTAGTGAGGGGAACTTGTGTGTATCCTGTCTCTTTTGTGCTTCATACAGAGATTATGGGCACTAGGTATGCCGGCTGTCGGTCGATCTAAAACTAGTGGTTTTCTAACTATGTATCTGTGACTCCCCTGAAGCACACATTTAACCACTCGCTTCTCTCAGGCTGGGCGTCAGAGCCTCATCATGACGACGTACCAACCGCCTGCACATTAGCACCTTATGTCTGAAATGAGCTACACCAAATTCGGAAACTTTAATTACTCGTTAGTCTGAGAGACTTTAAAATGTTGCTTGATAAAAATCCTTGTCAATATGTTTGAAAGTTTTGATTGATCCTTCTATGTCTCTATAATTGTCCTTTTTTTTTATGATATTTTATCATGATTTCAGGGCTCTCTTGCAAAAGAGATTTGATCTCAATGAGACTTCCTAATAAATAAATAAGGGTTAAATAAACATTTCCCTAAAACAGCTTTTTGAACTTCAATTCAAAACTTCAAATGCAGTAAACAAACCCCTAGCAGTTACTATATAATTATTCACAATCTTTCTTTACTCAATCTTCCAGAAAGTTAGGACAAGTTGTTAAGGTAATATGCTTTTTTGGTGATGGGTTCTGTACACAAAAGAAACAAGAACTAGTTTGACTTGTTTTAATGTGTTTTCAGACAACAAAGGGAGTCTAGCGCACCGAATGTCCATCCACCCTCTGTGTTGTATCTTGGTCACAGTCCAAGAGGGTGGATGAGGTTATATCATTTGCAACGTGCATTGAGAAGGTTTTTCAATTTGACTTTGAACACTTTATGCACTGTGATAAATCGTAACTTGAGGTACAGAGGACAAGAAAAACTGAACAGTAATCAAATCATTGCATACTCTTGTCGTAATAGTTTCTCCCTTTGAAATAAGGTATTGAATATGACTTCCAACTTCAACATAGTCAAAGCTCTCACAAGTCCCTTATGCCCTTACCCAAAGCAATATCAATACCGTGAAACAAGAGGAGTGGAAACAGGGCATCTAAACAGGGGAGGACTGCTAGAGGAAGACAATAAGCTCATTAGCATTGTGATCTAGTTGCATATTGATGCAGCAGGAATGATACAAGCAGAGGAGGAGAGTGACAGAGAGATGGTAACCGCGGTGGCGTGAGCGGTTGGGGATTTATTTAACGGTTCATTCAACAAACGGGACCGAAGCTTGGGAATATCGAAAACACACACACTCTCTTTCTCCCTCCACCACATGTGTGTGAGTAAACAGTGCAGTACGAAGAGCCACACACTAGCGGTTGGTGTGCAGACTCATATTCCTTACCGGATAATGCACACACATGCACCCATGCACCCCCATACATGAACAGACAAACACATAAACGCACATACACAAACACACACACGCACGCACACACGCATACAGCCACACACAAACACACAAATACACGGTCAAATTCAAACAAACCAAAACACTCTCCCACTGAATAAATATTTCTACCTGCTAAATAAATAAAAGCCCAGCACCATTTTGGTGAGGTGGTAAACACATGCGTGCCACTGTGCTGGGGATGATTGGCCCATTTACTGCTGGTGCATTGCGAGGTTCTATTGCTCCCTGGGCACTGCTAAGTCACGTAGGTACTCATCCGCCTAACTCTACCACTCCCACGATAGCTTCTGTTACCAGTGCCTGTAATCCAGGTTGCTTTGGTTTAAGGTCCGAGCCTCTTCCTTTACCATGGCAAAGGGGTTCCCTGGCCTCTTTGATGTTTCAAATGCAATGTGCAACAATCTATTGGAGATATCTTTGTCTTTTTTCCACTTTTATAAAGCATGGCGCGTATAAACTTCTTGGTTTTTCAACCTGGACCCTATTTTCCGATCATTTAAGGTTTTAGGGACTAAAGCGGACAACAGTTTCTGGTGTCGGCCCACTATTGAGCGAGAACGCTGCAGCTGTCTCCTGTGTAACAGGCTGCAATGTAATCCTTTTGGGAAATAGGGCCCAGTTGATTTACCTCCTCCTTAACTGCTTGTATTTGCCACTGACAGACTCATATTATATTAGATAATTATGGGAAGGATCCCTACAGAGAAATACAACGTTTTGCTTTACCTTTCGCTTCAATATCTGATGTGTCTGTTTTGTTATTGTGTTCAACACCATTGTGTATCAATCAATGGAATACATTTTATTTCCCATGTATATTAATATTTATTTCAAAAGTAATTCATTCACCTCTCTTGTTATCTATTTCTAGGAGAAATACACAAATATTTTAATAAATAAATATATGAATAAATAAATAAATTGGTGAACCAATTATCGGAATAAATACACACGTCCATATTTCCCTGACTGGACAGAATATTAAACAGCGGGGAAATAAATAGCTTTTTGAGAACTCATTCATATGCACAATCTATCTATTGTTATCGGCGCCGCTTGGCCAAAAGTTTGAGCCAAACAGCAGCGGGACTGCGGGCTCTGGCAGCTGTCTGACCAGAGGGGCCATCAGCGCCCCATGCCTACTCTGCCGCGCTGCTGCTGGATCCCATGGTACGCTGTGCATGCGAGTGTTGTCCCAGCTGGAGCGCTGGAGTGTCGTCCATTTGTCTGAATGTGTCTGCAGGTGGGTTAAGTGCCAGATGAGGCTCAAAGCAGGTCCAGCCCTCTCTCCGTTTTCTCTCTCTCTCTCTCTCTCTCTCTCTCTCTCTCTCTCTCTCTCTCTCTCTCTCTCTCTCTCTCTCTCTCTCTCTCTCTCTCTCTCTTTATGACCTACCATTCACAATCAAACCTCATTAATTATACATTTTCCTTGTTATTTTTGAATTAGTGCGAGTTAATATTATGGTACCATAACACCTAAATGATATTGTCTCTACTACATGTACATGTACAGTCACACACGCACACACACACACACACACACACACACACACACACACACACACACACACACACACACACACACACACACACACACACACACACACACACAACAAACAACAAACAGTATGTGTGAGTGTGTGTGTCACATGCTGACACTATGAATATATTTCACAAATTAGTTTATCCAGTTTAGAAGGCCTTTGATTACGAGAGAATATTCAGTGTTTTGGGAGCAGATAAACAGAGCCCATGCTCAAAGTACTGCAAAGTTCTCCCCTAATTTTGTTACCTTGATTTGCCCTACTTCCCCAGCTTGCGTACCAGAAACAAACATAAACAACTTGTGTATGTTGCAGTGGAGCTATTTATCCTCGCACTGCCATCAACACTGTTACGTAAGACGGTGATTTCCTCTGAACTGCTGTCTGAGGGAGGAAGGGAGGGAGGGAGGGAGGGAGGGAGGGAGGGAGGGAGGGAGGGATGGATGATGGAGGGAGGGAGGGAGGGAGGGAGGGATGGATGGAGGGAGGGAGGGAGGGAGGGAGGGAGGGATGGATGGAGGGAGGGAGGGAGGGAGGGAGGGATGGATGGAGGGAGGGAGGGAGGGAGGGAGGCAGGGAGAGAGGGAGGGAGGCAGGGAGGGGTGAGGGAGTGAGGGAGGGGGGAGGGAGACAGGGATGGAGGGAGGGAGGGAGGGAGGGAGGGAGGGGGAAGGGAGGGGTGATGGAGGGGTGAGGGTGGGAGGGAGGGGGGGGAGGGAGGGGTGATGGAGGGGTGAGGGTGGGAGGGAGGGAGGCAGGGAGAGAGGGAGGGAGGGAGGGAAGGAGAGAGGGAGGGAGGGGTGATGGAGTGAGGTAGGGGGGAGGGAGGGAGGGAGGGAAGGAGGGAGGGAGGGAGGGAAGGAGGAAGGGAGGGAGGGAGGGGGGAGGGAGGGAGGGGTGATGGAGTGAGGTAGGGGGAGGGAGGGAGGGAGGGAAGGAGGGAGGGAGAGCGCGACGGAGGGAGGGAGGGAGAGAGAAAGGGAGGCAGGGAGGGAAGAGGAGGAGGAGGGGTAATCCAAAAGCTTGGTCCGGGACTGTGGGGGAGGAATTTTGAGGTGAGTTCCAAGTAACTCCAGGTTAATGGGCCCCGGGCGCCCTGGATATGTGAGCAACAATGTGGGGCAGATGAAGTGGCCGTGCCGGACACCTCGCTGGCCCTGCTCCCATCGCTGCGCTTCATAACCACTTCATCCATTATGTATCACAGAGGTAAATTGAGAGGCTAAAGTGAGAGAGAGAGAGAGAGAGAGAGAGAGAGAGAGAGAGAGCGAGAGAGAGAATCGAAATGAGCTGCTTCTACATAGTGAGACAACTTGGGCTGGCTTTGAACAAGAGCACACACACAAACACACACACACACGCACACACACACACACACACACACACACACACACACACACACACACACACACACACACACACCACCAGAAAGGTTGCTAGCAGTGGGGGGGGGGTGGGGGGGGGGGGGGGTTAGGGTCAATGTAAACAAATGATTGAAACAAAAAAAACACCAAAAAGTCGCAACAAGGGACATCATCACAATCAGAGGAAACCAAGAGGGTTGGCTAACGAGGTCGGGACCCGGGACCCAGAGCTGGAGAGGGGGGGCTCGGAGTAGGGTATAATGAGCGGGCCATTAGTCCCCCCGCGTGGTAACAATGGTGGAGTAATTGTGTGGCATTATCAATGCCAATTAGCTAATGAGCCATTCACAACCATGAGCATCCTGGTCACTTGCTCAATTTGATCAATGGGATGATGTGTGAGAGGGCCCCGGAGCTGCTGTACACACGCTCTTCTGCGGATCAACACCATGACATCACTTCTGGGAATAATACGGTAATAATGACCTTATCCGTCAGCTTGGATTTTGGTTATTCATTTAATAGTTCCAGCAATTTGTGACTAGCGAGGAGAAGATAATACTCCATGTCCTCCACATATTAAACACCTAAGAATTTTTTTGAAACACTTTCTCTTCATCTAGAAAACACAGTAGGAACCTGGTCTAAGGGTTCAAATAGCACCTAAAGTACACTCCCTCGTGTTGCATAAGCTGAGCTAGCAATACTACACGTAATTAATTGGTTCGACGATAGTTTGACATCTCTGTTGAGCAGACACCAAGGCCCTAACATCGGATAGTGCAACCCAGGCTAACTAAATCGAAATTCTACAAAAAACTCAGCTGGAAAGACAAACATATATTATCCCCAAAACCCATGTGTGCATGTCAGAGTAAAGTGTGATAAATATTGTAGTGCGAGATAAGCGGTAAGCCCTCAGCCTGGGCATGATAAATGATGCATTGGATATTCTGATGGTATATTAAATTACATATATATATATATATATATATATATATATATATACAATGTACAGAGTCACATTAAGCATTTATGAGAGCAAAGACAGTCAGTGTCATGTGAAACACAGATTAAAGTAATAGCCATCACAAAACTACCAAAGAAAATCACTTGGGACAAATCTCCCCTCATTAAAAACTTGCGGTTGAAATTGGCATTGGCGCTGTCCAAGGTACTGGATTCAGGTTCCCAGCTCTGTTCAATATTTCATTGTCTTTCCAAATGGTACTCTCCTTCCTTCTCTCCTCCATTCGCTGGGCGAATGGAGCTGGGCGAGGACACGCTGGGCGAGGACACATCTACGGCTCTGGGCGGTCGCTTTGCAGCTAGGTGCCTGACACCACCTGTCCGGTCCGGTCGGTGGCGCGCCGCGCCGCGTGCATGCAGAGCTGACCGCGGGTGGGGGCCTGCCAGTGCTGATAGCGAGCATCATGCCACTTTAATTCAAACTGTCAGATTAAGCGACGGCTCACGTCAGCTCTAGCGACAGCTCCGATTGATTGCATATTGATAAGCAGGGAGGGAGGCAGGGAGGGTTGAGGGAGGCAGGGAGGGTTGAGGGAAGGAGGGAGGGGGGAGGCAGGACTTACGAGGACGTGTGAAACCGGCTTTGGGGAAGAGAAACACAGAGGGTGGCTGAATGAATGGCCAGGCGTTTTTGTTGCGTGTGTTTTCACTGTCACACAACAGACAAGAGACCCAGAAGCACACCGAGGCTAGGGAGATATAATGCGTCAAAGTGAAAGGGCGCTAGGGGCAGAGAAAGAGAGAGCTAGAGGCCTGTTCTGGAGCAGCATGCCTTGCACTTCGCTGGGGGATTGCACCGAATTTGACTGCGGGGAGGATCAAGTGTGGAGACGTGATAGGAACCTTTCTCCGCCCCGTGTTCCGTCATCAGGGCTCAGTGGAGGGGGGTCTGGGGGATTAGTTGTCAGACTCAAGTGTGAACACCCACACACAAGAGAGTTGGATTGATTATATGATGGGATTAGGTAGGTGGGCGGTGGTTTGATGAAGAAACAGACGGTGCAAGGGCGATGGAGCTAATTGCCAAGGTCAGAGAGTGACAGTTGCCAGAGTTAAAGGGGATTTTTCACACACTTTTCGGGTCGCGGGGGCAGCAGCTCAGGCAGTGTCAGTGATACAATGTGGTACGATGTGGTGATAAGGCGGTTGGGAAATAAGGATAAAGGCCAGGTTAGAAAGACATCGGTAGGCAATGGTCATTTTTTCTCTAAGACGCTGTAAGTACATCATCGCTTTTTTTGTAAGGGTGTGACTTTTGTAAGGCTGTGACTTTCACTCAGAGTCTCTACTATACTACATTGATCTGTCCCAAATTCTTGGCCTATTAATTCAATTTTAGTTGTGGCTACTTCATCAGGTGCTTTTTACTAGTAATGTGGGCCCCATCGATCCTGTTTTAGCTTGAAAAGCATACTTTGTTGCACCCATTATCATACTTTAAAGTTAACAAAAATATTTTTATTGGATATCTTTTATTCATTTGTGCTCCTTTTTATCTGGGTATTCTGTTTGCTCCCATCAAACATCCACAATTCAAAGTTTTCAAAACAAAATTAAAATTGGATTGCACATTCCTTTCTGTTGCACATTCCTTTCTGAACAATTTGATCTCATGACAGTAGTGCTTTTTTGTGACGAGTGGTGTTGGTCAGGGTATCTGTTTGAGGTTTGAGTTCAGTATGTCTTGATCACCAGTAAAAATGTTTGCAGCATCAACTTTTTCAGTTTGTAGCCATTCTTTGGATGAGTTTCTGTGGAGAACATTCAGAGCACGCTACTAAAAGAGCTCTGTGAGCTCTACTTGTATCAGAGTACCGCAATGGCCTCAAAGACTTAGAATCATCCACATTTCTGAATACTTTCCAAACACATAAAACTACAACGTTTATCTCACAAAAACAGAAAAGAACAACACCGCAACCTCCTAAACATCAAACGTATTTCTGCCTCCAATACCGGCCTCATTAAAACTATTGCAAATGATTCATAATGTTTCAAACCCAAGAACACAGCATTATTGACAAACTGTTTTGGGAACTACAATACACATAACTATTATGCGATGGATGTTTATGGTGGTTATATTTGAAGCGTAATCAACAACTTATTGTTTTGTGAGATTATGCCGGAATTTATGAATGTATGTTGATGTATATTCATCTCATTTAACTTCAGTAAAAGTTCACATTTTCTGAGTTTTTTAATGATCTTTGGCAAAATGTGTTTGATTTGGTGACAAGACATCAATTCACTGATGCTGTCTTCAAAGCACTGGCGGTCCAGGGACTTTCAGGAAAAAGTAAACTGCTGAAACAATCTATACATACATTCCCTTGGGATGGAGCAAAGCTATAGGGGAGCCGTGGAATTCGTTTGAATGGTCAAGTAATCTTGGGAGAGAGTAGATCATGTGACAATGAACATGCAGACAGACCCCATTCCCAAGGCTATTGGTTACTAACGAGGTTTGCAGTTTGTTCTGTGTTGCGTGTAAAATGGTTTGAGGGGGGCTTCATGCACATTCCTTCACTCATACACAGTCTGCTCAAGTCAGGAATGTTGTGGCATTATTCCGCCATCCTTCTGGATAAAACCTACCAACGGCATTGTTGTTCCTCCTTCAGGTTGGCTGCAGAGATATTTAGAAGCCGAATCGACACCTGTGTAATTGATGAAATCAAGCATGGTTGAATGTGATATATGTTCTGTCACAGGAAGCCCTTGAATCGTATGTTGAAATCAGGAGCATGATGTTTTCCCTGATAACTGTGGACTGAAGAATGAGTTAAGAGTAAAGTGTGAGCTACTCATGTGAAAGTATATGCAGTTCTCAAGTAAAGGTGCTTCCCATTGACTGCAAACAATAATTAATGACTAAGTGATGATTACATGTGTTGGTAGTCTGATTGGACTCTTGGGCAGGGTGAGGCTGCACACCTGTTGCACATTTGGTAATCAGTGCGCACAGGTTAGACCAGCAATCACCGCACACACTCAGGGAGAGATCTCCTACATGGCAACACGGAGCGCCAGGCCATGTATAGTAATGTGCAAACCACACAATAAACCACCTTCAACACCACCCCCCTGCCTCTTTGTGTTCGGAGGAACCCAATAAATGTCCCCAATGTCGAATTTGACAGCTACTTAGATGGCATGTAGCACTAGCTTTGATAGACTCCAAACTGCTTGGGACACAGAAGTGCAAGGGTCACCAGCAGCGGTATATTGTCCACGCTTTTAGGAGCCCAGTGTGTAAAGGGAGAAAAATTGAGAACTTGAGGGAACTCCTACTCCATACCTCCTTCCAGGAATTGCGGAGGAGGGTAAAAGCAAGTATGAAAGTTGTTCTAGTGAAGGTCAAAATAAAAAGGGTTCCAGAGAATCTTTGGGAAATGACAGATGAATAATGAGTGGACCAAAATACTCAGTAAACAATGGTCCATGTATGGAGTATGGGTGGTGGCATCAGTGATGCACTGGATGGCGAAAAGCAAGGAGAGATAGCGCTAGTCGGATTTAGGAAAAGCAAACTCTCCATGGAGTTCGTTTATTCAATCCATGCCTTATTTTGCAGAAATCAGCTCTTTTCCCAAGCTGTTTCATGTCTTTAAATGCAGCTGCAGGCTCTTTTTTCTTTTATGGCTGGAATCAGCGGTGTTCAAGAGTAATGCTGATGTTATTTTCGGCTGCCGCTGCCACTACGACAGTGGCTACTTTGGACACATATGGGGCATTTTAGGTATTTTGTGAGGACACTATAGATTCTCATGCAGGTCATGCACAACGACGTAGAGGAAAAAAGCGACACACTCATGCTACCACCCCCACATACACACCCCGACCATGGTCTAGAGGTACTATTGAAGGAGCATACCATTGCAATTGGTTTACACACATACACGCATACACTAACCTCACCCCATACACACACACACACACACACACACACCTCTACCGTGATCTACCGTATATTGCAGGAGCGTACCAATGCAATGGGTTTGCTGTCCATCTGTACAGCCCCCCTCACAAGCTCTGATCATTATATTAGTGAATTGCTTCTACCTTAGAGGCTTCATCGAGAGCATTATATGTTCAATAACCTGTTCTGACATAACGCAGTTAGCCAAATTGTATGCCAGTTATATATGCCCATAACTGGCAAACTAGACAAACTGGCAAAAAAGAGTGACAAATAAGCACATCGTCCCTCTCAAGTGATGTAAAGCGTTTGTGTAGCAGACCCGAACGGATTGAACCCGGCTCTCCAAATACACGTTTCCGCAATTATAGTAGCATTCGACTGATGATATTAGAGCAGCCGAAGCCGAACCAAAATGCTTCCCCTTCCAGGTGAGCTGTTGGCTTTGTGACAAATCTTTCAGTACTAGTGGGTACAGACGGAAATTAATTTTATTCCCAAGGGTTTCACTTGCTGTGAAAATGAGTCCGGTTTCTTTCCCTTCCCCTAACTGCATTCCATTACTTATATCAAGGTTGGTGAGTGAGTGTGGAGGCAGGGTGGTTTGAACTGAGGCGACGCATTCAGGGAGCACATGTTGGCTCGCATTGTATGTGCAATGTGTGGCTGATTTGATGGCTGCAGAAAGCATGGAAGGAATTTACAGACAGACATGTCTTTGCAGGCTTGTTCCAAAAAAACAAACGCAAAAGTTTCTTTTCTCATCTTCGCAAATAACTTAGCGCAGCCAAATAAAGGCGCTTGGGACAGCGTTTATTTTTAAAGTGGTCACCTCTAAGCCTCTTCCCATTGCCTTCAGGATGAAGGAGACATTAGCAGGACTACAGCAGGGAAGAGCACAGAGACTTGCATTCTAATCATGTGTCAGTTTGAGATAGCACATTCCAAGCCTTGCCGATGTTGAGTCCGAAAGGGCCTGGCCAGGGGTCATTGACTTCATCTGCATTTTCATGTGCTTAAAAATAGAGCTCAAAGCAAACATGTTTTAAGTTTCCCCTCAACTACCATCCTTTACTATCGACTAATCAGCCGTTAAGCTCCATCCTCCACACCTGCAAGACAATATGCCTCTACAGTCACACTTACAGTTAAGCCTTCTGAACCATTTGTTGTTTTAAAATCCTCCTCTTCAAAATGACACATATGATGTTAAATACAAAATATATATATATAAAATAAAGCTGTAAACATTCATTCTGACAGGCAGTAAGTATCAGTATTTTTATATTGTCTCCACATAATCAAAGGCTCCAAAGAACAATGCATTAATATATAATCGTTTCTTTCTTTGAAACATTAAAATCAAGAATTTCTTTAAACACAGCTCTGCACCGTTTTTTTTGCGTACTGGGAGTCTGCAATGAGACATGATAATTCTGGAAACGTATCCCAGACAGGAACTTGGGGTCTGTGATCATGTTTCCATCGTCTATCCGCGTTGCATTGCAAGCGATGTGCCCTTTATATGATTGCACCAGGTTCTCTCGTGTTGTACACCTGCCAAACCTGCCACTGCTTCTTCTTGCTGGGAGGTTCAGAGTGAGAAAAATATAGAACAAAAAGTGGATGAAAGCCAGACGGAGTTCATTCAACCTGCAGAAGGTGATAAGTATAAATGTTAAAAAGCCCTTGCCTCCATATACCACTATTTTAATTCATGGTTGTGGGATATTGCATTGCACTGTTTCTGGTGTCAAGATTTACAAATAAGCATCTCTCAAGAAAACACACATGGCTCTTGCCATATTTAGGGTTGAGGTATGAGAAATATTGCATATGATTCTGCAGGATTAAAGATAAGTTGTTAAGTTGTTAAAAACACATTCTGTTGAGTATGTGGTTTAAAATCAGTAAATAAACACAGCATGTGGGTACGATGCAACAAAAGTGTCACACGCAAATGCCCGAATGCAACAGAAGGAGGTGAAACATAGCCCCACTACATGGGACATAGAGTAGGTAACCAAAACGCTTTAGTCATTAGAGGGATTCCACAGAGAACACACTGCAGGCTTCTGCTTAAAGGGCACCTTAATTGAATATGCTATATTAAGTTCACCACCCGGTACACTTAAATGTCAAATTTCGTGGAAAACCACTTCATTTGGAAGAGGAAATCCAGATATTGATGAATGGTTGCACTGTGATATATTTCCTGAAATCTGCTGTCGCTGAGAGACTCCATCTATAAGAATCCATAAGCATTAACAAGGACTAAACTATCCCCAAAGGTCCCCCAGTTT